>NC_091931.1:46487738-46817891 GCF_041260155.1 Ptychodera flava | reverse complement strand
TCCTGTCTTATGTTTCTGTGCACGCCGGGAACTTGATCTTGAACTTCAACCTTTGCCAATCATTTAAGGTTTATAAGATATGTGGTAGATTGCACATCAGCAGGTCTGCTGTTCAAAAAAATCTTTGATTAAAATCAAAACTCTAAATTTAGAACAGGTTTTGAGCATAGCATGATGGGAATAAGTCATTGATAGTGAAAAAGATATGCTTGACATAAAACATGTCTGCCGTCATTTATAACCTGTTTGTTTGTCATCTTGTAAATATTTATCTTGGAGTTGGAGATGTGCTTGGTCTGTAGTGGTAATGTATGAGTGTTGGCTTATGTAAAATTTAGGTAATGGTGTCTGCAAAGTGCAGCTGGTTAGGAGAGCATTGAGTGGGGTATATCCAATGTCTTTGAAACATGTCAGATGGACTGTGTAGTGACTGTGCTGTAGATATAGTCTAAATTGGTTAAGTGGCTGTATCAAAAACTGGTCAATAAATAGAATAACATTGACTGGACTTGAAAATGCTTTAATGACAGTTTGAGTGTTATGACATTTTGATTGCCATGGAACTTTGGCGATTCCTCACTTTTGTGTTTGGGAGTGTATCTTTGTGTTAGCCTGTGTCTGGGTCCAACAAGAATGCTAATTACCATGTACTTTTCAGGTCGTCTGCAGGTTTTTGAAAATCGACATCACCTCACACCAGTGGCAGTGAGGTGAAACCAGTAAGATAGTGATTGCATTGCTGATATCAAGGCGTTAAAGATAACAGCTTTTGTGTTATCAGTGACTTATACAGCAGCAAATGATGGCATGAGCTTGTCGATGTTTTTTTGCATGTGATATTATCAGAGTGATTTAAAGCACAACGAAGATGGAGTATGTGTAAACATGATAATATACTCCTTACATGCTCAACAAGTTTGGAATGTGATATTTTCTGTTTTGTAAAGGCATGATTTTCTCATTACTTGCTAACTGCATTAACCAAAGCAAGTCATGGCTGGTTTCATCATGTGATTGTTATCAAAAATAAATGTGCCTGTTGGTAAATTCTCCAAATATGATATTATGATTATCACCAATGGTCATCTTCCACAAACGCTATTAATGCACTGCTACCATGAATATTGTCTTATCTCTTTCTTCAGGAGATTTTGCAACTGTAGTCATTTTTGTGTGCTTTTCCTTTGAACAGACTTTCTGAACTTCAGATATTTTTTGCCCAGACAGAGATAGGAGATTTCGTTGAGTTAAGGGTACTCTGTGGTCAGAATAAATTGCAGTGACTATCTGTCGGTGACAGGTACTGACTGTGCCAGCACTAACAATTTGTGTTTTTATTGTAGATTTCATGACAAGATGATAAATTACATAGACTTCAAGTATTTTTCTGCCAGTTTGTCAAGTGTAAGAAACCAAGTCAGTGATCAGCACACTTGTAAAAGCAGTTTCTGCTCTTGTTTGTTCGGAGTCCTCAGAGAGAATGTGTTGTGTATGACCCAGTCTGTTTAAGGTTTTCCAAGTTAATATTTCATGTTTGAAAGGCCATTTGAAAGACCATCTGAGACGTTGCTGAATAAATACCTGACAAATGGAAGAGAAATTACAGTCTGTCTGTGAAGGTTTACAAACTAAATATTTACATCGAAAAACTTACAAAGGTCTTCACATGTACAAAGCCATTGTTGCAATTTTGATTGAACTTATCTGTATGTTCTGGTGTCTTGTGACAGTTTACCATCATCAACCATTGATACAATTCTTGCATCAAGACAGTTTTGAAGGAAATCATTTTGTTATCAGTGGGTGTTTGGAGACAGTTTGAGTTGCTAGCAGAGCGGATGGAGACATAAATGGTATTTATTACAACTTGTTGAAAAACCAAACTGACCAAAAACAGGAGGCAATAGATGGAAGTCCAGTCACCGTTGGACTTGAATATTGTGTGTTGATGGTTTGCGTTTTCCTGTTGGTGGAGACAGTGGTTGGAGCATGGCAGACTGGTTCAACACTGGAGTTAAACATCACACAGAGTATCATAAACAATACTTTAGTGGCTAATAATTCAGGATGCTATTCTGTATTGGCAGTGGTACGGCATGGTGTCATCTTACTTAGGGTTGTGGAATGGTTGGGTAGGGGCAGAGTATGGATTTCAGAAATGTCGCCAGTCAGTCTGTACAGAGTCTGATGCTGGGTGGGGTAACCTTCATAAGAAATAACACCATCTTGAAGCAATTATAAAAATCCACATTCAAAGACAAGAACATCATTGGCCGCCATTTTGGAAAAAAATTGTCCAATATTAACCCATTCACACTCAAACACATCTCCTGATCAAAGTCTTGAGGCTTGCTAAAATAGAGACTTCCAAATATGGAAGGATATTTTATATCCATTTACCGTATAAATACAGTAGATGTATTGACTATACTTTACGGTGTATGCCAGAAAGTTTACAAGTTTTTTTTTTCCAAACTTGCAAAGCAATGATAACAGTTTAGTTATTAACACTTTGTAGGATTTTTATCTTGTAGAAGCTGTATTTTGTGACTTTGTGACATATGCAAGTACTAATTAATTCCCAAAGTCAAGGGCAAGTTCATGTTCTTTGAAACATACATTGTTGAAAATTGTCTCTCACAAAAATAAGGCAAATCAGAAACAACGCTACCTTCATCACAAAATGACTATTATTCAATTATCGTCTTCTAGATATATGAATACATGAACTGTCAAGTAAAGTACTCAAAGTTGCTGGTAATAACTGTGATTAAAACACAAAATACATGACAGATTATTTTATGATAACAATTAGTCGTGTGTTGCATCAGATATTTATTTCATACATATAACACTAAATTTGAATAGAATCAATAAACCTTAGATATCACTATTCTAACACTTTTTGATGTCACAATAATTTGAAACTGCCATATATTTGCACCATGTCATAGTAAAAGAGACAATCTTGCCACCTAGTGAGTTTTAATGTGAATGATCTGTCTACCATTTCAAGTCAGTACAAATATTGAAAATGTTCAATCGCATTGCTTCAGTTTACCTCAAAGACAACAATACAGTGTTAAACCATAGACCCTAAAAAAATGGATATCAGACAGTGTCACTACTGCTAAAGTGGTGTTCAAAAGATGACTTCAAAAATAGGAATTAAAATTATGGAAAGATTTAGTATGATAAGTTAACACAGTTAAGATCAAAGCACAGAATGTGTTTCTTTGATTCAGAGCTGTGCTATTTCTACTGGATGGTTTAATTCCAGACTGATCAACAAATTCCAAACTGAACGGGAAAGACAGCTGGAATAAACCCTATATTCAATGAGACTGACAGTGTAAAAGTCCCACAGGTAGAGACACTGACCAGCAGTTGTTTAAAATTGCATGAAATGACTTTGAACCATAACGTTCAGCATTGCTGATGTAAAGTGAGAAACACAGTTTGTGTACTATGTTGAAGTACCTGCATTTACATGTTAAGATACTTAAATGACTATAGAGCTTCCAAGTACAAAGTCCAATGGCTTTCCCATAAACCTGTTTTTGACACCACACATTTCAATAACACAACAATGGCATATCTGCACTTGTCTCAATGCATTTCAAAGCACCCAACTTTGATTACAGAGTAGGATTTTCAATGAGTACAATCGGTGACAAGATGCAGTGTGGTGGATCCACCCTAGCTCCCCTGGGAATATTTAACTCAATGAAGATGAGAGCGATTTGGAATGAGGGGGGCCAGGGGATTAGGGGAATTTTCTATTCTAATTAATTGGTCTAAAGAATAGGATTTGTCATTGTTGATGAATACAAACCATGCAGTCTATTGAAGTTTTTAGAAACAGATGACAATGAATACCATTGCAACTGCCTAAAACAAGACTCTGTAATTTGTAAGCATCTTTTGAGCTGTGTTGGGCAAACAAGATACTGGCCCTTTCAAGTCTATTTTTTGCCAGCGTTTCAACTAAATCACCTTCTTTCCATGATAAAAAAGGGATTATTTTTCCTTGAAAGAAGGAAGCAAAAAGTTGTTGAAGACAGGAGGTATTAAGGGTAATCTTCAAGAATGACAGAATAGTTAAGGATCTCTGATTTAAGTCTGTAAGTCTAACAGAAGATGTTCCACTGATGGAAACAAACTTTTGTCTTGTCACGTAGAAGTAAGGTGTTCAAGGATGTGGTAATGATTGAGTAAGATGTGTCTTGTGTGATGGCACAGAATTAAATGAAAATGATTCATAAAAACTGACCAACTACAGGTGATACTGGGTGGATGACATTGTTGAGAGATTACTGAACAAGAATTCAAAACCTCTGAATAGAAAAGAAGCTATTGAAATTCAGTGAAGTTTCTTAATGGATCTCTTAGATTTAATCTTACTTGAGGGTGTTGATGTTTAGAACAGTATGCAATCCATTAATTTTCTGTCTGTTTTTGTGTATGTATATGCATTTCTTTCTTTCTTTGTCTTACTATCTGTCTCTCTGTCTCTTCTCTGTGCACCCCCTCTGTCACTGTCTGTGTGTCTGTCTTATTTCACTCTTCTGTCACACACACTGGAACACCGCCTGTGCCTTTCCACCCTGAACTTTGCAGCAATTTGATCATTGAAATTGATCAGTTGTTTGCAACTTCAAACATAGATAAGATTTGAAATAAACAAAAAATGAAATAGAGTCTAAGTGTGTTTGAAGAGGTGCTCATTGCATCATAGTAGATGACATCATTCTGTCCCATCTTACCGCTCTGGCTTTGATACTTTCTAATTTACCAGATGATCAAAACATGAATTAAAATTTCAAACATGATGATATCTGCTATGCACTTTATGTAGTGTATATATAGATATGTGTCAATATTTGCATTGTGATTCCTAGGATGATCTCTGGCAGTTTCAACTACACACTTGTATTCCATACACAATGCTCTGATTGAGGGAAAGTTTTCAGCATGTGAACTTCAAAGTCAGACACATTTAATTAGTTGTTATAACAAGTTGGTGGCTGTTTTGTAGAAAATCTAAAAATTCTGTATGGTATGGTATTTTTAGACTCAGTTGTCATAATCATGAACTGCATAATTTCTGAATCACTGGTATTATGATTTTACTGAACAACAAAGAAGAGCTCAGTGGATGTAAATTTATTTGCAAAATATGAATGATTAGTTTCTGATTGTAGTATTTATGACATCAGCAACTTGGCGGTGAATATTCTGTTTACGGTAAAACTGTTCCTTCCTGACCGAAAAACAATTGTCATTCAAAATACAACGGTTGTTCACTGTCTGCAAAGTTTGTTGGAAAGGCATTGTACTTGGCATTTGTGATGTGAAGAAATGACAAATAGTGTCATGTCTCATTTCTGAACAGATTTGGTAACAATGCTTTGTTGGAGTAAAGTTGATCATTCACATTTAAGGACAAGTTCTTGTATTGATATTTTGCAAGTCATCCAGTAAGAGTACGGACATACCCTAGGGTTCCCTTAGACTGTTGTAATTGTAATTACATGTTGACATGGTTTATATATTTTGTCAATAAGAAAAAACCTGAAGTTGTGCGTCAGAATGTCTGTAAAAGACCTCTCTGTACAGTCATGGAAGATAGATTTATTGGTTTGTTACTCTTTGTACTTGTTCTGATTTGAACTGATGACTTGAATATTAAAATATGTGTCAGAGGTGAAAATAGCCAAGATGTGCACTGTATTTGGGACACTAGAATCAGGGTAAAAATTTCACAGGTTTTCAATGCAGTATGGAAAGAAAAAGTGAGATATTGAAGTTTACTACTTTGCATTCTCAGTGTCAAAGAAACCAGCATTGTGCACCAACATTTTGGAACATTGCTCTGCCATCTGATTACATGTAGGTTGAATATAATAATTCTGTTGTTTTCAATCACCCGATTCAAATATTATACCACAGAATTAAAACAATATTGTACAGCGTTTCTCATTTGCTTCATACAGATGAAATTTAACCAGAAACCATGTTTCTTTCCTTTGTAAAAATTGGACATATTGTATTCAGTAGAATTACAGTCAACAAAGCCTTGGTCTTAATGTCTCTGTAATTAAGTGTATTTGTTAATTAACAACTATGCTTAATTGGCTTGAAAAAAAGCTGTTCTATACCAACAACTCTGAAGTTAAAGACAAACAAAGTAAATGAGTGAAAGCAAGTGTATTTACCGAGTTGCTTTCACTTGTTTTTGAAATGGCAGCATCACATTGTTGACCACCGATAAGTGTTTTCTAGATTTTGTTCTTTCTTTTTAGAGCAGTTGTGATATAAAAAGTTTGTAAAGATTTGTTTTCCAGTAGACGAGTCTGAATGAAAACAGCTCTAATGTCTTCAGATAATGAATACCAAAGAATAGTACTGCTTTGAGGCCATTCTTAGTGACATTATGTAATCATCTCCTCAGTGGGACCGGATGAAAACTTGGCACTTGGTTTTCCACTTCTGGAATACACTGTTGAGATTCCTAGCATTGATGCTTGTAATAACTCCATGTGACAGATTGTTGACAGTCATTGAGATCATATTAGTCATTATATACTGCACTATTAAATCAACTGCCTTGGATTTTCTTGGTAGAGGAAGTGATTTAAACACTTTGCTGTCCCTCTCTGGCAAAATTCTCCCAGAAAATTCTACAGGATGTGTTTGCAGTTTGCAAGTTGCTTGCTCTTTCATGACAACCTTTGAAGTTGGCAATGTTCCCATGTACACGGAAGATCTTAAAAGAGTGTAGAATTCTTTCCAGACACAATGCATACGTGTTGGTCAGTGCGTGTGTTACGTTCACACAGTCTGTCTGTATTATTTCTCCTTGCATTCCTTTAAATGGGACTAGAAAATGGCCGCTATTGTAATCTCAGTGTCTGTTGTTGTGCCTGTACAAATACCACAGTTCTCAAAGCTGACTTGGTTGTCTCTTCTCCAGGACAGTTCTGTTGAAGCATCACAGATGTTGGTCAACAACTTCAGCTAGATTACCTAAGATACAGTCAAAGAATTCTGGGGTTGGTGATGTAGAATAAATGTCACTGTGATATTTACATAGTGTTAAAATCAAGTCTAAATTTATCTCAGTCTCACAGGTTTGTCTTGTCATTGTAATGTTACAATATTGTCATAACTATATTATAACAATAACTTTACTGAAGAGACATGCAAAAACAGACAAGTAGAATAAAATTTCACATTTAAGATTTCACTCAGCGTGTTTTTGAGTATTCTAGGATCTTTTCAATGTTTTAATAGTTTGGGAATACCAACACAGGAGATAGCTTGACCAGTGTTTTAGTGAACCAATGAGTTTGAATCCATGTATATTGCTAGTAGAATGGAATTGAGAAACACCCAGTAGAGGGATGACAATTTCAGATGGTTTGGATGAAACTGGCCGTTTGCCTTGTCAGGATAGTTTTGGTATCTTACCCCAAAGTTTCAGTGCAACATACCAAAAATACAAAGGGATTGTAGACAAGCATCGGTCTGCCAAGCACGGACAATGAAATGTTTCTGCATCCTTGGAAAAGGACACAACTGATATTTGTCGTTATATCACTGTTGTGCCATACAGATAGCCGAGAGAATTCATTTAGTATGACACTAATAGTTCTGTTCAATGCTTCTTCATGACACAACACTATCATAGAATCAACAATGGCAATTGAACCAAATAACATCCATGCTATGGAATTAAGTTTTACACTTGCGTTTACAACCTGGAGCTTTAACAGTATTCTTCAAGAGAATAAGTATTTGTGTTGTGACATTACATGGCTGGGTTGTTTATTTTGCTGTTTTAAAGGGGAAAAACTTGCCAACATTTTTTTGTGTTACAGGAAGTATTAAACACATCTTGTTTTTACCGTACATTCCCCAGCAGTGAGTGTTTCCATGACAACAGTTTAGGCGACAAAAGACTTCAATGATCAGTAAATGTTTAGTTATGCACTTAGGTTTTTACTTTGGAAAATGAAGTTTGCCATCGTGATAATCAACAAAATGAGTGGGTTCAGGAAACATGTTTGCCAGATTCTTGTTGAATGATGTGGCTTAAAGTTTTCCAAAGGTGGTAATATTGAAATCATTTGTTTAGCAGTAAGACTCAGCAACCATGTGTGAATGCCTAAAATAATTACATCCATGAGACAACTATCAAAGGTTTATCTTCTGAAAGTAAAAAAGCCAGACTTCTGGCAAGTGTTGTTGGAACCGATCTTTACAATTATTTACAATTATTTATTTACTCATTCACTTATTTCATGTAATAAATGTTGGAGATTGGTAAATTTCGACACGTCTGTTGTCCAACTGTTACTAAAGTTATTACTTCAGTATGTTATGTTTGGTTGTAGTTCTTCAGTGACCCCAAACACACTGGACATTTTATGTACAAACCAACCAAGGACACTTGGATGAGGAATGTTTGAAGAAGAACAGTGTCACATTTTGTTGTGTAGTCTGACAACTTTGCAAATCCAACAAAACTGTTTTTGTTTGTGACACATTCACTGAAACATCAGCACCGATCTGATTGTCTCTCCAAGATTTTCTGCAGAAGGACAACAAGCTTTGTCACTTGTTGTGCTTTTAAGCCGGCTAATCTTCGCCATTAGCTTGAATTCTCAAAAATTGTCGGGTACCACATTTAAGATTTTGAAGAATGGTCAAGTTACAGGAATGTATGCCTGACTATTGAGACGTGGGTAACCAGAGAATGCTTGCTAAGGCTCAGAGTAAATAACACGAGTGAGTTTGCAAGCAAATTCAGATTTTACATATGAATGGCAAGGCTAGTAAAAGGGGTAGTTACTAACACCAGCAAGGTTTTCTTATGCTATTTATTGAACAGAAAGCTATGAACTAATTGACAATACTGATTGGCAGTCAACCTGGTAAACAATAGGTATTTATTTACCCTCTGGTATGCAAATTTGCTCATAGCAAACCTTCTGAATTTTCACCAGGTCAGGTCAGGAAAGGAGAATTTACTATCAGATCAGTGACCGACAGCAAGGTGTTGAACTCGGGCCTAATAGCCATTCTGACATATGAGTTGACAAGTGAAATACAACAGCAGCATAATTATGTGCCAACTGTATGGCTATGTTGCATACTGCAAACTCTTATCTATCAGTAAAAATTGGAATGTAGGAAAGAACAATGATGGCCGTTGTTTTCACACAATATGTCACATATGTTTTGAAGTTTAACCTGCAGTAAATTGTAAACTCATTGAAGAGTTATTTCCGAAGTGCTGTGTGATGAAGCATTATTTTTGGAATTCATGATAACGCATTTCTTCATTGCAGAGTTTTAAAAGTATTTCATACATTACTTGTATGAATGTATGTGTTTAAAATATCAACACCTGTCACAATAATAAGACATACTATTAATTCAATGGAAGGCAGACATGCACACTGCTAGGTTTATATGGTATTGTATTTGACTAGTTGCAACTTCAATTGCATCTTTATTATTTAAAACACAACATAAGAAATACATTGCTGCAGAAAGTCTTCATCTGACTAAATATTGCTGGAAGAACACAGTACAAAAATGTACAAATAGATATGAGCGGCATTTTTCAGAATATGACAGTAATTTTGATTTCAATATATACATAATCATTCCCATGAGCATAAGTGTTTTCAAAATTTTCATAAATGTTTATATATGACGTTTGTCCATGTATCATATTTTTTGCAGCATTTAACCTGCGCTTGGTTTTGCGCTGAGTTTTGCCTTTCCAGTCCACAGTCTTGTGCGTACAGGTTTTCATGATCTATCTAACTTAATTTTCAATGTTAAATAGTTGATCTTTGAAAGTGCCTTCTGTATTTTCTGTTGCCAGGTTTCTGCAAGTGATCTCGATGCGGATGAATTTGGACGTGTCACATATTCCATTGGGCAAGGGTTTGGTAGCTCTCCTCCTCCAGAGTTCGTGATCCGGGGTGATTCTGGATGGATCTGCACAACAATGGGACTGGATAGGGATGAGAGAGGTAGTTCCTATCAATTTCCAGTGCAGGCAGTGGATGGTGGGGGACTCAACTCAATTACAATGGTGAAAATCACTGTATTAGATGTCAATGACAACAGACCTGTATTCTATCCACAAACATATGCTGGTAAGTTTATAATTCTGATTTAATTCTGAAATTTCACACAAATTTGAATCAGTCTCAAAATTCACTAATTGTTGCTTTTCTTTAACTACATTGTTTATGTTTTAAGGACATCTCCATTGCTTTACTCCAGTACATTTCATCACCATCACACTTTACTGGGATATTGGCATGTTTAATATCTGGACCTGTTTAGAACCGTAGTTTGAATCAATCTCATTGTTTTATGTGATAAAGTTGGACTTCTAGATATGAATAAAGGAGTTCAGAACAAAAGTGCATTTGCAAGTCTTTTGGAGAGTAGTAGAAATCTATACTTACAGAATTAACTCAAAATCCCACATTTACCAAATAATACAATAAATGTACAGCTTTCATGCACAGAATGAAATACTGAAAGGGAAACATTAACAAAGTGAAGAAAGCAAGCTATCATCTATTTCTGAACCTGAAGAAAGCAAGCTATCATCTATTTCTGAACCAAGTGAATGAAACAAGTGTTGAAAACATGGAGACTGTCATATTGATTGCAGAAATATGCTGATGATATCCACCATTTTACTGAGAAATTATTTATGATGTTTCACCTTATTAAATATTGATGTATTGAAAGAAATATAGTTGGTGGAATGTACATCTACCTTCACACTGTAAATCTCTCTAATTCTATATGTGAAGTCTGTTTATATATGTACAGATTGAGTTGAGAAAAGAAATTAAAGAATTTAATGAGAAAATTGAACAGAAAAATTTGCACCAAATGCTGTACTGCTTGACCTTTAGATGATAGTTTATTGTTGACAACAAATGCAGGTGTGTAATTCCTTTGAAAGAGAGAGTGGTTTTATCAAAAGTATCCCATACAGAACTATGTGCCTACAGTTAGCCTTGTGGTGAAATTTGTTCTTGAAATTACAATGGTTTATCAGGATATGTCACTTGAAGTAAAGTTAACCACTTGACTGAACTAATCTGATGTTGTATGCGGAGGTAAACATATTGTAGACTTTTAATTTGCTTTGATACCTTAGTCATGATGTTGTGGCAAAACATGAGTAGTGTTCATGGACAGTTTTCTGTCTTTTCATTGTTGTCGTTTTAATCTGGAAGTAGAGGAACTTTTGACGATCCTACGGTGATTGTAAATGGATACTCTCCTCTTTGGAGTTTGACATTGCGGGCTATTTGCAGTGGTCTGAGGCAACATCTGCCCTTACAGTGTTGGACATGCCAGATACAATAGAACTGATATGGACATCGTTGAATTCAATTCATGGCTTGTGACAGTTCAATGGCATAGTGAGGACATGTCATTGATGCAGTTAGCATCAATGTGTATGACCAAAACTAATGCTGTTGAATTAACCCTGTATGCATGGCTTGATAAATGTGTCTTAGCGTTTTACTTTTTCAATTCTTCTATTTTGTGTGAGGCGAGGTCATCAACACATACTGAGCAGTGAATTGTTCAGAAATGGTTACTTTATAATGGAAGTTTGGATTGAATTTTTATCAGATACATTTGTACTACACATCATGATAATTTACAATTATAACTCAAACTGCAACGCGAATTCTTAAAAATGCTATTTTTTCCCCTAACAGTTGATGTTGATGAAGACAGTCCAATAAACAGTGATGTTGTAACAGTAGCTGCTACAGATAAAGATGCAGGAGCCTATGGTCTCATTTCATATCAGATTGTCAATGGCAACAATAATGCATTATTCAGCATTCATTCCAGAACTGGTAAGTCAATTCCATTCATATCGACTTGTAAGTCAATGTCATCCATATCGACTGGTAAGTCAATGCCAATCATAGCGACTGGTAGGTCAGTGCCATTCATAGGAATGGTAAATGCCTTTTATAGAGACTGGTAAGTCAATGCCATTTATAGCAACTGGTAAGTCAATGTCATCCATATCGACGGGTAAGTCAACGCCATTCATATTGACTGGTAAGTGCTAATCTTGAAATGAAAATGCTTACATTTGATAGAACTGTGCAGAATTCTCTGTGATATCGACTTACATGATTTGTTGGCACTCAATCATCATGGTTCTCATGTACGTGATTCTTGAATGGTCAACTCACTGGAAGTATAAATCTAAGAATAGTAATAGCATTTAGTCCTGTTTGAACAATATTCATCATATGGAAATGTCAAAGTAGTTGTCTCATTTAATATTGAAATGCTGGAAAAACTCTGGTGTTTTTGCAGGAGTGATTCGACTGATTGGCCCACTAAATCGTCAACAGAAAGCAATTCATGAGTTGGCTGTATCTGCAACTGATGGGGGCGGTAGAACATCTCTCATCAACGCTGAAGTTAGTGTCAGTGTGATTGGATCTGAAGATGTTCCACCAGTATTTGACCGATCCAGTTACAGCTTTGCTGTCCGTGAAGACGAAGCCAGATTTTCTGTCATTGGTACTGTTCATGCTGCGCATACTGATTCAGGTACAGTCTTGTATGACAACCAACTCTAAATTTTACTGAAATTTTGATCAGCGGTATTGACATTGCCAGTGGATATTTACCAAGCTACATCAGTATTAGTAATTTATGGAGGATAAACAAACTGAAGTGCATAAGATTTCTTTCCTGTAACACAGTCAATGAAAAATAACAAGCTTCAAAGCCCTTTAGCTGTAATGTATAGCATTTGCTTACCAAATCAATATCATCCAATCTTGGGGGAGATATATTAGATTGCGGTTATTAAGCCAACTTGTCTTTTAAAATGTCACTATTTAAATCCATGGTGATGAATTTGATCAATTAAATTCAATCTCTTAACATGTGTCTATTTACAGCAGCCAAATTTAAGTTACAACTTGAAAATTATTTAGTTGCTAAAATATACCTTGTGCTTTCGTTGGCAATATTTGAAAAATATTCTGTGATCACACTTTGGTAAGCAGTTATACATAAATTTTAGATTTCAAATCATCTTGTCTAAAAGAATGCAAAGATATATTTGCTAATTGGACTTGAAAAGTGCATACCACACGCTTTTCACTCCATTTCTAATTGCAGAGGTCAAATCATCATCGTGAATGAAGTGCAGTGTAAGGTTAAGATCGTTAGTTCATCTTAGTCATTTGTTTTCAATGTTTTGCCCTTACTTGTAAGTTGGCTTGTTGTGTGACTTTTATTGTGACACAAGTTCTAAAATGACTGATGTGATATCTTTGCAGGTAACCATGATAGTATCACTTACACCATACATTCTGGTGACCCAAACGGTTATTTCTATCTACACCCAACAACTGGCGTACTCTCCATCAACTCAGCCTTGGATTATGAAGCCCATCCTTACATTCTACTGAACATCCAAGCTTCCAGCGGAAATCCACCATCTCACGGTCGTGCTCAAGTTAATATGACCATTATTGACATCAATGACAACTCACCAGAATTTGCCAGAACTGTTGACGTCAAATCTGTTCCAGAAACTTTGATTCCAGGAACTGTTTTCTATGTAGCCATGGCAACAGACAGGGATAGTGGTAGTAATGGCAAAGTGCAATACAGACTCGTCAATGATTTCAGTGGATTGTTCAGTATCAATACAATCACTGGACAGATACAAGCTTTGCAGGCTCTGGACTATGATACACAAAACAAGTATGAATTGATAGTCGAAGCGTCTGACAAGGGAACACCAAGACGTAGCAGTAACTTGACATTGAATGTCTATGTTCAAGACATGAATGATAATGGTCCACAATTCTATCCAGCTTCATATGAAGTCAGTGTGTCTGAAGACTTGCCTGTTGGTGATGAAGTATTGCATATCTCTGCAACCGATGGTGATCTGGGCAGCAATGCACGCATCACATACAAACTAAAGCCTGGTCCATACACGGCAAATTTTGGAATATTCCCTGACACCGGAATCATGTATACAAGGAAAGGGCTGGATAGAGAGATGATGTCAGATTATGTACTGGAAGTTGAAGCAAAGGATAACGGAACTCCTCCTCAAAGCGCCACGGCAACCATTGTTATACATGTTCAAGATGTGAATGATAACACACCTAAGATGACACAAGAGAGCTACTACTTCAGTATCAGTGAAAATGAATTGGTGAACACAGTGGTTGGTACAGTTAGTGCTACGGATAAAGACCAAGGAACTAACGCTCAACTCAGTTATCAGATTGATACCAACGATAACTTTGACATTGACCCTAGTACAGGTATGTAATGACACTATCAAAGTTCATATCTTCAAATATAAAGCTGTTCCTCATCTTCTGTCTTAAATGTAAACAAAGTGGAGAGAAAAGTAAAAAACAAAAATCAATACACTGAAGAAATACAACTGAAAAGTAAATCCAATGCTTGATGATCAATAGATTCTGTTACAAACTCTGATATACAAAACATTTAAATATGCTGTTCTAAATATTTAAAAATTACTGCAATATTATGGTCATCGAAGAAATACAGCATTGATAAGTTGTTTTGAATTTTGATATTAGAAAACTTTGCAGAAGGTAGGCCATTTTGCAAAGAAGATCCATGATTGTGTGCCCAGTCAGCAAACCTTCAATGTTTCTTTACGTAAACTTCTTGTAAGTTTGTGTTAGAATTGTGTACTAAATGAAAAATGTCTTATTGCATTGTTTTGAAGGTGTTGTCACAACAAAGACGGTCCTTGATAGGGAAGAAAAATCCAATTATGAGCTGACAGTGACAGTGTCTGATAATGGCAATATTGTCAGAGAAAGTAAAGCCATGTTATACATCACAGTGGAAGATCAAAACGACAATGCTCCAAAATTCTGCCATGAAGACCACTATGTTGCAAGTATTCTAGAAGACCAACCAGCAAACACGCAAGTCATCAAAGTCAGTGCTAAGGATCCAGATAATGCTGATAATGGTGTAGTTTCATACCATATTGTCACTGGTAAGTCAATATTGAAGTCATTTAATGATGTTGTTTTCCCAGTGGTTTCAACTGATTCACAAATATTTTGATTCAGTAATATTCATTTTGACTAAACTTTTGACAGAAACAAAACCACCACTTTTTTAAAGTTTTCTTATGAAATTTGCAATTGTGAAAGAATTCTGTCCGTAGTTAAATCATCAATTTATTGATAATTTAACAAAATTTTTACATTATCGAACTTAATCTACGTTCAGGAAATAAATTTATAAAGTTTTATTTGTGATTGAAGTAAAACTTTATCAGAGGATAATTGTTATCATTTCACTGATGCATCTTGTATGATTATAAAATGATTGTCAATTTTTTAACAACACTTTAGCAATTATAGATTGTGTAATGCAATATTGTGAGTGTTCGAGCATGTCAAGTTTTGTTTTTTGTTTGTATAGTACACTGTGTGACATTGAGTTCCAAACCCTTGTCTTACTTTTCTGTTTCAGTACATCTCTTTCTGTTTTTACCCATCTTGATAACCTTTCAATTGGTCAGCTTTGGGAACACTCTCTCTTGGTTTCATGGTCACAAGAAACCTGACAAAAATCCTCCAAATAAACAAAATATGAAATTTCAAATTAGTATATTAGCAGTTTTGACAGAGACCTGAAGTTGATATTCAGTGAAAGTACAATGTATGTTATTTGTGTTATTGTGATGAGTTGATCAAGAGAATTGTTCCTGACAAAACCATCTTTGATGTCGTGATTTCACTCCCTTCAGACCAGCAAGCATTAAGAAATGAAGCACATAGTAGCTGTAACTCTGATTGTAAACGTAAGCAACACAAAACAGGTCTTTCTGAATGTTAGAAGTGTATGGTTGTGTGAGAGTACCAGTAGTGTGTTTAGATTCATTATGTATAGCTACTAGATGTTAGTAAACTTGTAGCCATATGTAGCTGTAGTTAGTCGTAACAACCCTTATTTTCTAAATAATAGTTTTAGCAAACCAATTCCATTACACCCTAGAGTCTGTGAGGATCATCATTATGAATCAATGGAAGATAGTGCTTTGATACTTGGTGTTTTTGTGCTGTGAATTTCTTATGGTTTGGGTGATCTGATTTGAAGTGGTGTGTGATGTGGAGGATGAAATAGCATATAGTCAAAACTATATTCTTAGCATTTCATAACCTTATACTATAGTCATAAACACTAACAGAATTTCTCTCCAGAAAACCCTGCTTCTGCATAACCTCTGATATCTGTCAACTTTCTATTTTATCTGTCTTCTATTTCTACCTTTCCCTTTGTTAATGTTATTTCCAATATTGATGTACATATGGATTCTAGTCCATGTCAAACACACACACACACACACACACACACACACACACACACACACACACACACAAATAACAGCTGTCTAAACCAAATGTGAACTCAAAGTTTTCATGTTCCAAGACATGCCTTTCACAAAGACTTTCTCAACATGATGTATGTTTAGAGAAAAGGCCGTCAAAGAATGAACAATGTTTCTTATCAATATCATGGTTGGTTTAGACAGCATACATTAAAGAGGCATATTCCTAATTAGATTAAATAGAAGTCACATTGTTTCAATTGATTTAAGTTCAGTTGAAAACAAACACTTGCAATGTGTTAATTAGAAAGGTATACACATTGAATAATATTTGAACTACATAAAGAAATATGCCACTTTAAGGTATTTGTAATTTTATACCATAACATTTTGTGAAAACTAATTTGTTCTCATGACAGTTCATAGCAACAGATGGCGGTGGACTAATCAATCTGCCTTTCTGCTGTTATATTGCTGTGTGGTTGGCGGTAATGAAAGGGAATGGCATTTTATATCAGGGTGATATTTATTCTTGTGTGTGTTTTCTTGACAGGTGATGAACTGAATGGAGTGTCAATGTTCAAAATTGATGAAACTACTGGTGATATCAGAACACGTGCTTCCTTAGACAGAGAAGTGAAAGACACCTATGTGTTGTCTGTAGCAGCAAGGGATCATGGAAGCCCTCCGAGAGAAACCATCAATATTGTCTATATTGAAGTGCTTGATGAAAACGACAATAGCCCAAAATTTGTGAATTCAACGTATTCATTTACTGTTGAGGAGAACACACCCCCTAGGACAAGTGTTGGTCAAGTAAGGGCGTATGATGCAGATATTGGAAACAATGGATTGGTTTTGTACTACATCATTGATGGCGATCCGTTTGGAACATTTGAAGTGAATCGCACCACAGGTGTAATTTTTACCATCGACTACACAGACTATGAACTCAGTCCCAGCTACGTCTTGATAATACAGGCATCAGATATGAACATTCGAAATCCACGGAGAACGACAACCACTGTTCACATCTATATCATTGACTTGAATGACAATGCTCCTGTCTTTGAAAATGATCCAATCTTGTTCAAAGTCAAGGAGAATGTTCCTATTGGTTACAGTGCTTACACATTCACAGCAACTGATGCAGACAGTGGAAACAATGCCAAGTTGAAGTACTTTTTGACCCGACATTCTGGCAATCGTACTGTGTTTGAGATCAATGCTGACACTGGTGAATTAACAACCATTGATTATGTAGACAGAGAGGAGACTGGTGATTACTCACTAGTGATCCAAGCAGAAGACCAGCCTGATCCTCCTGAAAAACCATTGTTTGGAACAACAACAGCTCGTATCTTCATCGAAGATGAAAATGACAACAGTCCAAGATTCACTTCACGTAATATCACCTACATCATGGAAGATGAACCACTTGAGTATCCTGTCATGCACATTGTTGCATTAGATCCAGATTATGGTGACAATGGTCGGGTTGTTTATGACATTGCCTATGGAAATGAAGCTGGTAAATTCAGCATTGAACATGACACTGGATTGCTTATCTTGGTTGATCCATTAGACAGAGAACTTGTCGATCAATATGCACTCAATATTTCAGCAGCAGATTCTGGTGTTCCTCCCCGTGTTAGCTTTCAACTTTTGTTGATTTATGTTGGAGATGTCAACGATAATGCACCACAGTTTGTCAGTGATGGTTATTCAATGGCTGTCAGTGAAAACCAAGGCGCCGCTGTCTTTGTTGGACAGGTCAATGCTACAGATGATGATATTGGTGAGTTGAATTTTATGCTACAATGTCAAGACTGGACTGTAAAGTTATAAAATGTGATCAAAAGTTTAAATGAATCTAATTTAATGACTAGCCATCCAAAAATGGTATAGGATGTTGTTAGTACAATGTGTGAAATACTACCATTCTCCTGAATCAGGTCTTTTTGTCAGAAAATTTCTTCTAATTTTGTTTGTATATTATAACAAAAATAACAGCTGAGTAATATGTTGTAGCAGTTGTTGTTCTCCGTACCAACCAATTTAAATGAACACAGAATCAATGTAAGAGAATGTTTATGTCTAATGCTTCAGGCACAAATGGAGAGATAACCTACAGTATCCCTGAAGATATTGCTGATAATATGTTTTGGATAAATAGCACCACAGGTGAAATTTACACATCTGATGCATTGGATAGAGAAGCCACTCCGTCATACATTGTAACAGGTATGTGAGTTTATGTATCTGTAAAAAGACCAACACATGGACTTGAAAGGATATGGCAAAAACTTTGTTATGCCCTCTGTGGTTCTCGGTAAATGTTCACTATGTTTTTCTTGATTTATTATCAAAACTCAAAGAGTGGAAGCAAAGCCTTTTTTCCTCAATATCTGTTTCTAATGTTTTAAAAATCGAATTTAATTTTAATTTTATTGTAATCACAGCTATTATGATCTGAACAAACAATCACCACAGATCTTGCAATCTTAGTGTACAAGTTTATTCATTCCACACTGAACATATTGTCTTCCTCAGTTTACGCCAGTGACAATGCCTTCCCTGCACTGTATGATACAACCACAGTCTCAGTGACTGTCTTAGATGAGAATGACCATGCCCCAGTGTTTGCATCAGATAGCTATTCAATCTCTGTTCCTGAGAATGGTCCAGCAACTGAGTTACATGTTGTAGCAGCAAGTGACGCTGATGAAGGTTCTAACGCCGAAATCAGATACTACATAACAAGTAAGAATACTATTAATAACTTGAACCGTAGCAACATGTCTGGTTATCGTCACAATAACTGTCACTATATTCTATATAATGGATGCTCTATTCTACTGTGCCGTGGGAATATTTTGCACAATGGCATATGGTCATCATACATTCAGTAATCACAGATGCAGAACATAGAACAAAGACATGTGCTGACCTGTTCTGTAATTTACTGAACATGTACTGCCATCAAACAAAAATCACTTTGATTTGCTTTGAGATACCGTGCCAATTGAACGTTCTGTGTTAAAATTCAATTGATGCTCCAGAGAAATATTTCCCAGAGAAAGAAAAATACTTATTGAAATAGAAAAGACACTCTGTAAATAATGCTATGGTGGTTGGTCACAGACAATGATATAAAGAAGTTTGTGACTTTCCAAAATTATTTATAGGACAGAGGTTTTTTATTGACAATTCAATAAAATTTTTTGTGATCATTTAGAAATGTATTTCCTGAGGTACAAGAAATATCTCAGGTTTGCTTCAAGACTGAAGTGAGATTTTAAAGTCCAAATCATCAAAAGGTTTACTACAAGATTTCTTTCATGAATACACAAACATTTCCATTGTTGAAGCTTTTTTTTCTTGTTTCCTTGACATTATTTTTGCATTTCTTTGTACAGATGGCAACACTAATAATGACTTTGTAGTGGATGAAGTGACTGGTGTCCTGGCGACAGCGTCAGCTCTGGACCGGGAAATGTTGGACAATTATGAGTTGGAAATTACAGCACAAGACATGGCAAGCAATCCCCTGAGTAGTTCAATGACAGTAACTGTCTCTGTTGTGGATTTGAATGACAATGCTCCAGAGTTCCAGAATACACCATACGATGTATCTATTTCAGAAGATCTGCCCATCGATAGCACCGTGTTGACAGTTTCTGCCACCGACGCTGATCTTGGCACCAATGCTGATATTCTCTTTACATTGGAAAGTTTAACAGTCAATATGTTCCGTATTGACAATATCAATGGAGAAATTACCTCCGTGAGGTAAGATTCTTTTTTATGGCTTTCAAATTGTATAAAAGATACTTGGTGTAGAGGGTTTTTATCTGTAAAATTATGGAAAATATCAAAACCTGAATCAAAACTAGTCTACATGGGTCAGGGCCAAACTTGTATTGAACTTTTATATGATTCTTATAACAATCAAGATATATCATTAGGGTATTTTTAGCAGTTTTTGGATTAATACCTGTTGTATCTGACAGTAATTATGATTTCTATTGTGTTTGATGTTTCAGGGAATTTGATCGGGAGACTACAGCAGAGTTCTTGTTTGAAGTGAATGCAACGGATGGCAGCGTCACCAATCCGTTATCATCAGCAACACAAGTTCATGTCATCATCACCGATATCAATGATAATGCACCAATTTTCACATCGGTGCCGTTTACTGCAAACGTTTCCAGTACAATCCCTGTTGACTCAGTGATTTTACAAATTTCGGCTGTTGACAGAGATGAAGGAACTAACGCAGAGATCACTTACAGGTTTGATTTCAAAATAATCATCGTCATATCTTTCATCTTGCTTAGCTACTCAAATTTCTTTTTTTGCGAATTCTAAGAAAAAGTCATGTCCTAGTTAGATTGTGACCAATTTGTTGATTTCAAAAGAGTTTCTTTATGTGAGTAACAGTGTAAATCTCATTTAAAGGGAGGGGGGTCATTGGAACTGCTGCTGTGTAACTCAGTTGTTTACAAGCAAAGTATAATATCTAGATGCCGTACCTAGACATAGCTACAAAATTCACAATCTACATTATGACAAATGTACCTTTGTTATACAGTGTTTACATTGGTCATATGGGTCCCATATGACCTTTGAGCATAGTTCCTTTGACCTCTCCTGTCAGAAAGTAGTGACAACTGTTTAAAATTTTTCCCAGTCTGTGAACATTGAAATGCATTTAGTGACACATTGATATCATAAGTATATACCCCAAATCATCCACACATAATTATGAATCCCATTTGTTTGTAGAATTCAGCTTTTGGACAATATAGTTCATCATTGTTATTAAAATATAAGCTTCACTTCCTCCTACCTGCATGATAAGTCACAGAGACAGATTGTGATTGTTGTTATTGGTTATTTTCAGTTTGGAAGGAAGCAGTACATATTTTGATGTGTTGGGTGATGGCAGAGTGAAGGTAATTGATCAGTTACCAAACACAGATCAAGTTTACAGATTGGATGTGAAAGCCACAGATCATGGTGTACCAGCACTGAGTAGTAAAGGTTAGTAGACATTTCCTACTGATGATGTAGTCAATAAACTTCAAAACCTACGTAGACCAAAGGGCAGAGAAAGGAACGTCTTGTTGTTTATTTGCCTATTCTGAATCGTTCCACCCCTATTTTGTAATGAATATGTCCAACTTTCCAGCTGCAATCACTGTGGTCAGACTAAAGCAAAAAGTGGAGATAAAACTGGCCGTTGATTTTTTATGTCATGTCCAATATTATCAGGTCATGACAAAATTTGAATATTCTACGTTTGTTTAATTGCAAGTTGTCCCTTAGTCTCGTAATTAGAATACGTCACAGCATGTGTCATGTGCACACATTTTAATTTCAGATCGTAAGTTTCAAAAAATATTGAAGTGGTTTGAAGTAGGATTCATACGTATCTTGTCATAGAATTATGGATAGGAAGTTGAAACAAATGAAGATTAATGTATACTTTTTGTTTTGTTTCTGCGCGTCAGGTATTGCTGAGATTCGTGTCGACAACGCCATGCCAGAATTACACTTTGAGAATGAAATTTACAATGAGAGCATTGATGAACACTCGCCTGCTGGAACATCAGTGATTATGATGATGGTTGAATTGCAAGATTATCAACCTTCTACAACGTTTGATATCTCACACGGAAATGAAAATGGTGCATTTTCTATCGATCAAAACACAGGTATATTATATACAGTCTTTATCTTCTCTGGGATGTTATCAAATTTATGTTTCTGATTGCAAATGTTTATTTTTCTTTCGCTGTACACATCACTCAGAAATTGAAGTTTTAGATACATAAAGTAATCTGTTCAAATATATCATGTATTTAGCATGTTGATTCAGATATGAGTTATACATCATAAATTCAAGGTTTCCATTTCTCAATTATATCTGTACATTACTGAACTAGTATTACTATTTTGTGTTACCAGGGGAAATCACAGTACAAGAACCTGATTTATTAGACCGGGAAAAGATTCCTAAGATTCGACTAGCTGTGTCTGCTCAACGAAATACAAACCAGTTTGGATACACCACTGTCTGGGTTAATTTGGCTGACATCAATGACAATCCACCGATCTTTGTCCAGGAAAAATATGCCACCCAAGTATGGGAAAATGAACCAAGATTAACATTTGTCATCCAGGTAAGATTGTATGGCAGAATATATCTATGAATCCAGTAAAATTGTGTGGCAGGATTATCTGTAAATCCAGGACAAGATTGAGAAAAGCGATGTGTATTACCCTTGTTAAATTTTGACAAACCAGCACAGCAAGATTTTACTACTGTCTACACTTATTCATGCTGACTTCGAGGACCCAGTGAAATTTTCAAATCTTACTTAACAATAATAATAATAATGAAAATAATAATAATAATAACAAGGCAGTATTGCTGAAGGCAATGAGTACTTGGGCCGTGATAGAGTAATTTTGAGGACAATATATACTACTATTCAAATATGGTCTTGAATTTCCTCCTGTCAATTAGGGATTAACTGGTTATTAAACGAAGCAATGGCATGACAACGGCAAAATATGTCTAGCAACTTTTGTGGAGTTTGAGGCAGGGGTTCTTTATTTATAGTGGAAATTGCTTAAACTCCTTAAATATTCAAATTACAGCAAATTTCTTTTGTTCTCGATGGTAGATGTCTAATATTTAGAAGGGCATATTTAGATTTCTACCCTATAGTTATCCCTATATACCAAAAATCGGACATCCAGCTCTATTGGCTTGCTCAGAATTAGATATGCACATAATTAATGAGGTACAATATGTGGTGTCATAAGGTGTCCCATCATACCAAATATGAAGGGTGTAGCAGTTGTGGTTACTGAGTTGTGGACAAATATATATGAGGTCAAAGGTCATTGAGGTCACGTGACATTTTGTCAAAATAATTGTATTGCTAAGTTATTCCTGTATACCAAAAATCAGACCTCTAGCTCTATTGGCTCGCTCAAAATTAGATATGTGCATAATTAATGAGGTACAATATGTGGCGTCATAAGGTGTCTTATCATACCAAATATGAAGGATGTAGCACTTGTGGTTACTGAGTTGTGGACAAATATATATATTTGAGGTCAAAGGTCATTGAGGTCACGTCACATTTTGTCATAATAATTGTATTGCTAAGTTATTCCTATATACCAAAAATCAGACCTCTAGCTCTATTGGCTCGCTCAAAATTAGATATGTGTATAATTAATGGGGTACAATATGTGGCGTCATAAGGTGTCCCATCATACCAAATATGAAAGGTTTAGCACTTGTGGTTACTGAGTTATGGACAATAATGTATATTTGAGGTCAAAGGTCACCAAGGTCACATGATATTTTGTCAAAATGTCTGAGATATCTGCGTGAACGGATGGACTCACTGATGGACTCACGGACGGATATGACCCAATATGTAAGCCCCCTGGACTTTATCCGTGGGGACAAAAAACTGTGTCACTGCATCCTTTAGGCAATATGAATAGATGAGAAACTAATTTTTATTTATCTTGGCCTTATACATGGGTGTCTATGGAGAACTGCCTTATACATGGGAGTCTATGGAGGTGTAAACTAAAAAGTCCTCTAACACGGCCAAATTCGATCGCATTCTGAAACAAATCGACGTGCATCTGTATGGGGTTGGGTACTATTCTTGTGCAAAGTTTGAAAGAAATTGACCAGGGCATGTCTGAGATATCTGCGTGAACGGACGGACGGACGGACTGACATGACCAAACCTATAAGTATAACTCCCCCAGGACTTCGTCCGTGGGCACTAAAAACAACGCAACAGTTATTACAGCTACACCGGCGGTAGGTTCATATCCAGAGCCCCGTACGGTCAGCCGCCGTCGCTTGAAAACAATCTCATAAACCTGGCCATATGGGCAACTGTGTATGGGCAGCTGGATACTTGACTTCCCGGAGAAGGCGAGCTGTCACGTTCAAGCTCAGGATTATTTCACGATCAAATTTCAGTAAATTTACCTTACCTAGATGAAATTTTGTCTATAGGCTGAAATTTCGCCGAAGTTTGACAAAATTACATCGATTTTTCAGGTTCATATCCGACATTTTTGAGTTTTGAGTGCAGACAGAAATAAGTTTTGAGGCAACATGGCTGCGTACGATGCTATGTGCTACAGCTAACACACAGCATCGTACGCAGGGCCAGCGAGAGAGTTGCCGACATCGACGGTTATTTACGAGAAGTGAATAAAAGACTGTCATTTTTGGAAGCGATCGAGTAGCTGAGGTAGGCTGGGATACGACTTGGGCCAAGAACGCTGAATTTCGGCAGTAATTTGCTTTTTACGTCAAGTCCCAAAATGGATTTGAAGTCACCGACCCTACGTACGGGTCTTTTCAGGGCTGTGGTGAGCGGGGCGATTAGCTGTAGCGGAACACACAGCATCGTACACAGGGCTAGTTGACCCCAAGTGAAAATGTGTTCGCGATCAAATCTTCCTATATTTTTTTCAGAATTTCGACAAAATCATTGCTTCTTAAATCTTTTGTAAAATATAAAGTACTAAAATAAAATTGCGATGTGCCATGTCTCCAGATTTCTAAAATATCGTTCGTTGACCGTTTGACGGAATATCATTTCGCAAACTTGTGACGCAGTTGAAATTCAATACTGACCGCCAAGAGATCATTCTATACATCCTCCATTCGCGTTAGAGTTCAGCTCGCTTAGAGTATCATAACATTCTTCGGCCTTCGTTTAGATCGACCCTAATCTCTCCCATTTAGGAAATAAATACACAAGCTACCTTGACAAAACTTCGTGCACCATCCAGGACCAAACGCGCTACAAATCTGTCTTGACGTCATCATCTCCTTACATGGTAATCGGCATACCGTATTTTTAGCAAAGGAGACACAGAATACGTCAGAGTATTCAGTTTCAGAACGTATTACATTGTGTGATGTTGTCAAAAAAAGGTAATGTTACTGCAGTGGTATAAATTACAAAACACAAAAGTTCAAATCAGTTTATTTTGGACTGGCTATACCCAATATTTCATATTGTTTCTTATGCCAGATTTGACCCCGTGCTTACTGGCGACCCCTTTACATGCAAATTTTGTGTCAAATGGTGTGTTCTCCTGGAAAAACAAACGTACGATTTCTATATGAAGGAGGCGAAATTTGCCCTCAAAACTCGAAACCACCCCTTTACGGGGTATACCTAGCTATTTTGAACGAGCTTCTCGAATCTGCAGCTCTATTTCGAAATGATGGTCTTGTTTTCTCAGCTCAAGGATAAGTGTTCTCCATCGCTGTGGGCATTACTATTCTCAGCTGGGGGTACAGTTTCCAGTCGTATTGTTTTTCATTGTGTCCGGGATATAAAACCTTTCCTTTTAACCCTTTTCCTTGATTAACACTAGTCCACATCTTGTCAGCGATTAAACATGTTTCAAGTTTAAATGTTAAATTCTGGTCTCGAGCCCTCTTGTTCGACCAAACTGAAATTACCCCTCCCACTTTGGCTCGTCCAGTGGGTGTAGCAAGGGTCGTGCCATCGCCTAGGAAACGGAGGGTGCATTAATTGTTGCATTTCGATGCACATTTTGATTATATTCAGAAGATTTTGTGGCAAAAACTCAGATAGAGAAGCATTAATATTCACATCTCACTTATTCAAGACTGGCTGAGAGCAGCACTTCCATTCAGTTAACATCATTACGCCATTTATTATGCCAAGAAAGATGAAGCCAAGACATTTTGCCCTCCCTGGTCTCAGCCAGAAATAGTTATACCTTACAGAGTTTTTTCCCACGGAATGAAAACAAATGTACTTGGGCTGAGGCCCAAGTACAATAATATTGGGTTCTTATATGGCGCACATATCCACAAGTACATGTGATCAAGGTGCTTTACAATTATTATTACCCCTGGTCACTGGACCTGATATGATACCACTCAACTCCCTGGGGAGCAAACAACAGCTCACATGTGCAGCCAATAAGCGCAGCAGAGCTAAACACACACATTACAACCACTGTCCTACCAGGTACCCATCACTCCTGGGTGGGGAGAAGCAATGAGGAATAAAGTGCCTTGCTCAAGGACACAACACCACAGCCATGCTGGGGCTCGAACTCGCCATCCTTTGATCCTGAGTCCACTGCTCTAGCCACTGGCCCATGATGCCAATGTGACAGCAGTTACTCAGAAACTATCTGAAGATCATTGTACAATAATTTTCAACCAACCTACAGAGTATTACCTAGTGTGACGTGAAAGTAACTGTCCTCTAAACCAAATCTGAAATTATCAGTCCGAAGAGTTTGTTAGTTAACGCTGCCATGTAGATTATGTTTATTCTGATTTATATGACCACAGTGTTCAGGAATTACAACTTGTCAACAACTTGTTGATTTCAATATCGTCAGTGTTGAATTGATATGTTTTGATATGTGGTTAAGATCTGCTCATTGATAATTGTCCTTATGTAGGTGTCAGCATCAGACGAAGACATCGGAGAGAATGCTGACATCACGTATTCCATCATCGAGGGTAACAATGACAATGCCTTTAGTATCGATAGCCAAACTGGAGTTGTATCAACGTCATTTTTATTGGATCGTGAAATCCATGACATGTATCGACTGAAGCTGCAGGCTGTTGACAGAGATGATGACCATGCATTGACTGGCACTGCTACTCTCAGAATTAAAATTGTTGATGTCAATGATAACAAACCATCATTCAATCCACACAGCGGTGTGAAAATTCAAGAAGGTATGCATATAATTGGTCACTGTAACCTTTGTTGTGTCCCTGAACACGTCTTTCTTTCAACATAATTGAGACGTACTCTATTGATTGTCTGTTTGCAACAAAAATGTTGTGAGAATGTTCACAAACCTAGTTATGAAACAGTTCTGTTAAAACTATACTCACTAACTTAATGAACATCAGATGTAGAGATTTAAGAGATTAAAAATTATATATATCTTGGTGTAGAAGACATTTTATGATTTTTTAAAAACTTTTATGCATAAAGATTTATCAGGGTTAACTATTCACCAGCAATGGTATCACTTGGTTCTCATTTGCATATTACCATGGAAACTAGAGGACCTACGTTTTATACACCATTAAGATCAAATTGCAGGACAACTTAATATTAAAAGATATCTGTATGATATTTCAGGAGCTGAGGTTGGATCAATGGTAACCGTGGTTTCAGCCAATGATGCTGATGCTGATAATATCCTGTCATATGACTTTGCTGATGGCGGAAATCCTGACGGCAAATTTAGCATCGACAAGTTTAGTGGAACAATAACTCTAGCAGCTGCTTTAGACTATGAAGAAAGACAAGAGTATATTCTCAATATCAGAGCCCTTGATTCCATACATATTGCATCGTTAGGATTGGATGTTACTGTTGAAGATGAAAATGACAATGCTCCTGAATTCACACAGCCATCGTATGAGGTAAGGTTTTACACTGTGAAAGTCAACTGTCATAAAACCATCATACGTGCTGATACACACTGTTTACAGACTGACTAATTAGTGATGACTTTGTGAGATGAGAGACACTGCTTATCTGGAATCGGCTTATGTAGGAAACCTTTGTATGATTTGAAATGATATGTTGGTTACATTCTGTTGATAATCTCTTTCCTTTGTGATTGTTATATTGGAATTATATTTTGACATATTTATCTTTTGCAGGCTGATGTACTTGAGTTAACTCCAGGAGATTCCTCTATCTTGACAGTCAATGCTACAGATCGTGATTCTGGTTCCAATGCAGAGATCCGTTACAGTATGGATGTGACTCCAGTTCCTGGATTTAGAATTGATGCAGTCACCGGTCAGTTCTGTTACTGCTTTAACTTTTGTTGGGTTTAGAGTCCTCATATAACTTCAATGATAATTTGTTCAACAATGTGTTATTTTCAAGCTATTCTAACATGAGCAAGTTCACAGGGATGAAAATCAAGAAATAAAGTTGTGGATAAATTAATATCATTACTATATCTACAAACTTTCCATAGATGGAGAATATCAATTGATTAAAATGCAGGGATTATGCTGTCTGAGATCAAGCTAACATTGACTGTTTGTGTGATTTTAAGTTTTTGTTCTCTCTCCTTTGAAAGTTGTGTTTAGTTGATCAATTCGTTCAGAGACAAAAACTGATACACTGTCAATTTCATAGTGATTTGTGTGTTTGGTTTTTCAGGTGTTATTTACTCCACTGAAAAGGTTGTATTCAATCCCAACCAGCCAACTGTGCGACTTATTGTCAAGGCAACAGACCAAGGGGTACCACCATTGTCAAGTGTAGTTGCTGTCCTCATAGAGGTCATTGACCTCAACGACAATGCTCCAGAGTTTGATTCTGACCTTTACATAGAAGACGTTAGTGAAGGAGAACCCAAGGGATACGTTGTGGTTTCTGTACACGCCACCGATGCTGACCATGCTAGAGAAAACAAGGAAATTGATTACAGAATTCTGGCTGGGAACATCAACAATATGTTTGAAGTCTCTCCAAACAGTGGAAATATTGCCGTCATGGGTAATCTAGATAGAGAAACATTGGACATGTATGAACTGACAGTGGAGGCTGCAGATAGAGGACAGCCGAAATTGACTGCAACAACTACAGTAGTGCTGACAGTCACTGATATCAATGACCATGCACCAGTGTTTAATGCAAGCTCCTATGAAGGAACAATCAGTGAGGGAGTACCGCGTGGTACGTCCATTGTCACTGTCTATGCAACTGATGAAGACGAAGGGACCAATGCCTTAGTTCGCTATGAAATCACATCAGGAAATGAACTTGACTTGTTCATAATTGGCCATTATAATGGTTCTGTTGCAGTGAAAGGGAGATTAGATCATGACACTCAGAATGCTGTACATCGTCTATCTATTGTAGCGACAGATAGCAGTGTTGATAACCCTCGTCACTCTGTAACATCAGCTGTCATCTATGTCACCGATGAAAACGACCATGCTCCATTCTTCCCAGTCCTGATGTATCTTGAATCACTACCTGAAGAAGAGCCTGTGGATACTTACATCTTCACAGCGCATGCCATTGACAATGACAGAGGTTCATATGGAATCCTGACATACTCCATCAAAGACCAGGATAATGAAGACAGTGAGTTCTTTGCCATTGACTCCAAATCAGGCGATGTCACAAGTCAAAAGAAATTTGATTTTGAAAGAGACAAGAGGGAGTATGTGATTACGATCCAAGTGGTTGATACAGGTGGGAAAGATGCAACAGTTCGAGCTAACATTGCTATTACCGGTATTGATGAGTATGAACCGGTCTTTACGATGAGCCAGTATGATTTTATTGTTCCTGCCAATGCAGAGATTGGAGATGTTGTTGGACAAGTCCATGCTACAGACCAAGATGCTGGTGCTGATGGTTTTGTACTCTACTACTTTGACGGTAACTATCCCAACTTCCGTATGAACGAGACACATGGTTACATTACAGTGGAAAAGTCATTTCTGGAACAGGAACACAAAAAACGAGATGTAAATAATGCAACATATGTCAGATCTTCTGAGGAAAGTACATATAACTTGGATATAATTGCAAGATCTGGGAAACCTAAATCCCTGCAAGGTCAGTGTAGAAGTGTTGTTGTTGTGGATTACAAGTGTGATACATGCCCTGGATCATCACCAGCAACAGGACCTGCACTCTCTGGACTGCCATTAGCATTGGTCATTGTCTTTGCAATTATTGCTGGTGTTACAATCATCGTTGTAATCATCATTGTGGTCACCATCTATGTACGCAAGAAACAGTCTCAACCTCCAGCGCCAAATCCACCACCAGATGGCGCTCACACAGCACAGTCATATGAACATGACATGTTTGATCCAATTGTGATGAGTCCAAATCAACCTGAACATCACCTTATTGATCCACCTCCAAACGGAACCCTCCCAGCAATGTACAGCATGAATGATCCAAGGCATATTTCACGTATGCATTCTCCAAACACATCCATGGAAGTTGGGAGAACCGATGTTTCTGATCAGTCCAACTCAACATCTAGTGGACGTGGGTCTGCAAGTGTTGAAGATGAAGAAATACGCATGATAAATGAGAAATCAGTGGTTTTGGATCATCAGAGTAGCCACAATGGTCGTCGTATGCCGGATTCAGGAATTCAACAAGATGAAGATGCTATCTCTGACTTGTCAGTCAATGAACAATCAGCCAATCAAGTGCTTCGAAGTCTTGGTGTCAATGTGCCCAAGACTGAAAATTTAAACAAAATTCTCAACCAGAGTGTTGAGAGTATGCATATCTTTGGTGATGAAGGTGGTGGTGAGGAGAGAGGCGTAGACTTAGGAACATTTATTGATGCAAAACTTCATGAAGTAGGTGCTGAAGAGAACAATGCCATCATGGATGGCACCAGAACATTTGGAATGGGTGATGATGGACAGCCATCTATGGCAGGATCATTAAGTTCCATTGTGAATAGTGATGAAGAGTTCTCAGGCAGTTACAATTGGGATTATTTACTGGACTGGGGTCCACAGTTCCAACCCTTGGCAAATGTGTTCGCTGAGATTGCAAAATTAAAGGACGAAAGCATTGCCAAAAAACAACTTGAAGATCAAAGATCCAATCACAGACAAAAACATTCTTTGTCACCAAAGGTGAAAAATTTCCCACCTCCGTTATTAACAACAGTTGCACACGGACCTGTGGCTCCAATTCAGCCCATAGCTATTTCAATGAATCAAGGACGTATTAATCAAAGTGCATCTGCTAACATGTTTCCAAGATCACCGATTAGTCCAGACAGTAACTTTACATCACCGGCAATGTCTCCCAATTTTTCACCATCATTATCACCCCTTGCAAATCGGACTCCATCGATTTCACCCATGGTGACACCAATGGGTATCAGTACAGCACCTAGCAGTGCAGCAGAATCAAGTGCCAGCACGCCACAAAGGTCACCCAGGTCATCTACAATTCTAACTTTCCCCTCAATGTCAGGGGCTGATCAAGAAGTGACAATTTAAAGTTTTGAGTCCTACAGTGTTGTAGATGTATAACACAAGCACAATAGAACTTGTTCTTTACAATTGTAGGGGTGTGAAAAATGGGGTTGGGATGGAAAAGGGAATAAGAAAGATATTTGCATAATCAAAGTTTGAAAAAATCATCCTTTAATCCAAACAGATTCCAGATGTTACAAACTGAATTCTATTTTTATATCCTGAATTCTTCTCAGGACACAAGTGTGTGCTTTTCTAGAAAATGTAGAAAAACATCAGTCTGTATTGCCTTAGGAATTCAATAACCAAATTTTCAGATGTTATTGTCTTCCTGAACTGAACAACGTGCCTTGAATTTGTACAAAGGGAGAAGATTTTGTAAATAGATGAATACCTTGTATATAAATGACGCTTTGAATGTGCATAAGAAAGTGCATCAGACTTACTTGAATTTAATTTATTCAAGTAGTAACATTTCCTCAATCATGTAATTTGGTCAACAAAGTAGACAATTTAAGAGGAGATTTTTACCATGTATAGATCAAAGTATGAGATTGTCTTTACAAAATCTCTATTTTCCTATCTCGGGTAAAAGTTTTTTAACAAGAATAAAGTTGATATAATGGGACCCATCAATGTCTCTGTACACTGTATTTTTGATGTCCAATTTTTGGTTTGAAATTGGAAATAACCCTATCAAGTTTGTAGCAAGTCAAAATAATGTCTATTTCATTCCATCTAACATCCGATCTCTTTCATTCCATCTTGCAAATTCTACATGGATTCTTGAAGTAATATTTGGATACCTATGTAGAGCAATATATTTGATACCAGAAAATACTTGCAACTCAAATAAACAGTTTGTGTGAATTGATACAGATCTCATGTTAATTAGTGAGTAAGACCCAGACATAAACCCATGTGTATATTTTAATGTCCTTGTAGAATATGTGTCATGTGATTTTAATAAACATGGGTGACATGTGGGATATATCATATGAATTAAACAGGTTTTTAATGGAAAACACTTTATCAAAGATATTTTACAGAACTACTATACTTAATTTTTTTTGTTTCAATTGCAACAGTATGTATGGTAATTGAAAATGTTGAGAGTGTAGCATGTTATTTTATGAGTAGTCAATTCAAATAAGTTTAAGAAAGTCCCACTTTTTTGTTTTTTACAGAGTTTTACTAGGCCTGTACGTCATCTTTTCAGTTTGATATCCTACAGAATATATGTGTGTTTCCATGTAACTGTGTAGTCATATCGGTGTTGGTAATCCCTCATTGGCTAAATTATTTCCTAATTTTTTATTAATACACATAAGAAAGCTGCCATTTATCACTCTGCTATTATTTTTTACATCTTGATTACAGAAAATAAACTACAGTATTATTATTCATAAAATGGTATTGTGTTCTCATTTATCAAAGACTCATAAGTCATGTGCAAGGCAGAGTAGCTATGGAATTGTTGACAGAACTTTGGATGGACTGTTTTTATACTTTGACACACAATGCTATGCCTACCATGGTATCATATGTGGATAAATCATCTTTGTACAAAATAAGTTAACCGTGACCAGGAGAAGGTACTATTTAGGACACTTTGTTATTTAGAAGTCTTGCCTTTGATTTGTTAGTTCTTACTTGTTCAATTCTTATGGTTGTAAATTTTATGCCTCATAATTATGGCCGTTAAGTTTATCCATATATCCTACCATGGTGGTGGTTAGGTGGGCATCAAGCATCTGAATAAAAACGGCCAGTCTCCATGTTCACCAAGGAATTCATGGCTTAAACTTGACATGATAACCAGGCTTGATAGTGTGGGAAGTCCATGGGAAGTCCATGGTAAGTTCTGTAAGGTTACTGTGATTTGCAAATTTGAAGTTGTCACATAGCATTCTTGAATAGTTTAATGTACATAACCCGAAAGCCACTGCTACAATGGCCAACCAACAGAGCCCTCGGAGCAACTTGCAAAATAATGAAGTTAACATACAATAATTTTGGCATATTTCAGTGATCGCGTCATAGCTTTAGACCTGTATAAAATATAATCAATCATTAACTGTCAAAGGTCAATTTGCAGCGAATTCTACAGACTGAATTGATCCAAGAGAATCACCTATTGGTACCTACAGGAAATTTGTACATATTCTTTGTTTGAAGTACTGAAGGGGCATCAGTGTTAAAACTTTCACATATTCTTTTATACTAGTTAGTCAAGTCCTAAAATACAATATAACCTGTCTATACTGAATCATTCAGGGACTGAGAAAATTGTTCAGTTTTGAGAGGTGTACGGTCTATAGAGGTCCTTTTTACATAGAGTTCTATTGGAATGGGACTGGGAAAGGATTCAGTTAAGACAGGTTTCCAGTTTAGATAGGGTTCGGTTTTGACAGGTTTCACTATAATTGAGTTTGGCAATGACAGTGTTTCCATGACCTGAGGTACAGGAATGCTAAAACAGGACCTTGCCAAGGTACAAGTCATTTAACGTTTGACTGGCAACTTGATTATGTAAAGGCATAAAGGATCACAGTTTCTTGAATTTATAATCTAGTTCCAAATTGTTCAAATCTCTGAAAAAGTGGTTTATTTAACTTAGACATTCTTCACCATATTTCATCATATTTTTGGCAGAGCAGGTGAGAATGTCTCAGTAATGTTAACGCTTGGCCATTAAATGGCCAATTTTCAATGTTAAAATATCAGGATCACTTGCATTGTGGGAGGTTACTTGCATGACCTACTACCTGCCATTCAAAATTTTACTAAAAATGTCTCAAATACAGTAAGACCTTTAAGTGTCTCTCAGTGTGACACTTTTCAAAACGTGGAACTATTTGTAGGGTGTATGTGACTTTCCTTCATATCAGCTGTACATATATTGCTATTCAAGAAAGGTGTAGGGTGTCTTCACATCAATTTCTAAGCTATGCTTGCAAACCCTTGAACTTGAGATGTACCATTTTTCTGTAGGGATAGAAGCATAGTGTGAGAATGCAACTGGATGATTCAGTTTGTCCAAAATCTCAATGTGTTATAAGGACATACTAACATCTGCAAGACTTTCGTGACACACTTGCACTCACCAAGGTGTGAATTTATCCTAAGAATGTGTTTTCTGTACTGCTGCTGTAAGCCTTACAAACCTTGTCATGGTCTTCCTTCCATGGTTATTATCATCCCTGGATATGACAATGTTTCCTTCCACTGAAACTTTGTTACAGCATCAACATCCAGCCTGTATGTTTTCACAGCATTTCATTTACTTTCAGCATTGATACGCTGACGATGTGACACAGCAACCTACAGAGGGCGATATATAGCTACATGTAACTTGCAATTTTGACTTTGTGGTGTCAGTGAATTCTCTCAAAGGTATATCGGATTTCATATGGATTCTGGTGCTTTACATCATTATTGAACAGATCACAAAACAATCAACAGCAGAACATCAGCATCAGTTGCAACATCAGCATCAGTAGCTTGAGTTCACAAAGCAATCAAACTGCAGAACATCAGCATCAGTTGCAGCATCAGTAGCTAGAGTGCACAAAGCAATCAAACTGCAGAACATCAGCATCAGTTGCTAGTGTTCACAAGGCAATCAAACAGCAGAACATCAGCATCAGTTGCAACATCAGCATCAGTAGCTTGAGTTCACAAAGCAATCAAACTGCAGAACATCAGCATCAGTTGCTAGAGTTCACAAGGCAATCAAACTGCAGAACATCAGCATCAGTAGCTTGAGTTCACAAAGCAATCAAACTGCAGAACATCAGCATCAGTAGCTAGAGTTCACAAAGCAATCAAACTGCAGAACATCAGCATCAGTTGCTAGAGTTCCCATGGCAATCAAACTGCAGAACAATCACATACATACAAGTTGCTGTAACATTAATAAACACTACGGAAACATCAAATATTGTTTGCAGTATCCTTTATTGAATAGGATTCAAATTTTCTCAAGATTATTCCATTCAATCTGAGAACTACTGCTTCTGAATAGCAACACTGATTCTGATTCTGAGGAGTACTTCACAAAGGCTGATTTTGTTCAATATTTTACTAATAGGTTAAATTTGTAATTCAAATGGACAACAGTGCAAACTAATTCAGGTAAGCAAACTTGAAGGCACATAGAAATATGTGCATTTCCATTCGCGCTTGTACACATGGGTTTGTTTGTACCGCTATCATTGAGCGTACTGAGTCAGTTAAACACATCACGTCCTTTTTATTCTGAAGTAGTACCATTCTAGGCTGTGCAATAAACACATGCCACAAGTTATGATGACAATGTTTCTGAAGTAAGTAATCACCGTGGTGTTTCCTTTACCAATCCACAAATTTTGACAACACTTCCATGTCATTTGAATGGAAGTACTGCTACTTTTCCTTTATTTCATCATGGTCCCTCTATCACCGGATAGAGGGGCCATAATTTCATGAAATACTCAACAAGAATTACTCTTATCTTCTACACAATGCATAAATTTAAATCTCATACCAACAATATACCCCAAACTCTTTCAAAGAAATATTTCACAGATAAAAATGGCAATATGCTATATATATATGAAATACTTTTAGGTTTATAAGCTGCCATACAGGGCAAGATTGGACAAGTTTACGTTCAAGTTTGACAGAAATAAATGAAAGGAATAAAAGTTAAAACTTGCAACTGCTTCTCATGAATTTTTTTGAAGTTATTTGTGACGTCACTTTGCCACTGAACATTTCACTAACCAGTAACAGTAACTAGCTGCTTGCTCAAAGTTCCTGTTCAACTTGTAAAATGAAACTTCAAAACTTTACATTTACAATTTTTCAGTTGTAAATTCTCTCTCAAAACTACATATTTTCATTTCTGACACATGGAAGAAAATTTGTGAATTCTACAACGCCGGAATATTTCAAAACACCACCAAATAGGACCTGGCTTTTCCCTACAGCAACAGCTTACTGGTTGCTGGTCTGATCAACTTCACTCATATCTACACAACTTTATAGTCACAAAAACTTCCACTGCAGAACGAAATCTGTGAAATTGTTACAAACTCTCTTGATCATGCTGAATACAAAGTATTCTCAGATTTGAAAAAGTAAATACGTTGCTTCATGAAGGCTTTCATAAATTATAGAATAATTCAATCACAGAAATACAAAAGCACGGCATACTAGTGATCTATCGTGTGACAGTAGGAGATATGTTAAAATGTACAATATAGACTTAATAGTTTCTGATACTGTATGTGTATGTGGTTTAAAAGACTGTTCCTTCTGAAAAGACAATAACACTCCAAAATGATAAATGATTTTCACATCAAAGCTATGATCACGGTATTTTGAGTTTTATACCGGTACCTGAGATGCACTGAAAGACACAAATTCTAAACACTTGCATTCTACTTTCATGAACTCTTGCCATGTTTTTATCCACTTTTCAAGTGTTGCTGACACTTTACAAAGTGAATGAATTTTTAAATAAATATCTGCTTAAAGTCAATCAGGCAAGGATACATCACGGTCCCTCCACAATACATGTATACCGGTAATATTGTAATGTTGATCATGACCTCAATCTGTAGTAAAAATCACAGTAATTAATATTAATAACTGTAGAGTATTGACTGTTGATTGCGACAAACCTTAATTACAGAAAGCACATAAATGTCTGATACACGTGTGTACACATACAATACAGGAGGCACCGTGGCCCAGTGGTTAGGGTAACGGACTCACTGTCAGAGGATGGTGAGTTCGAGACCCAGTTCAAGATCCGGTAGGTCCAGAGTAACAGACTCACTGTCGGAGGACGGTGAGTTCGAGACTCTAGCACGGTGTTGTGCCCTTGAGCAAGGCACTTTACTCCTCAGTGCTCCATTAGGGGTTAGTGGGTTATCTAATTGTAATTGGGCTAACGCCTGTTGGATGATGGACTGAAAAAAAAACAAATACAGAAAACATTTATGCTGTTTTATCCACCTGTCTACCAGTACTGTTTTCAGCTAATTTGCATACTCTACGGTCAATATTATGTAAACAGTGGTGCATTTGCTTTCTACAAAATTAAAAATAAAAATATTACATTCAAAGGGTATGTACATTGAAAGGGTGATATATTCTGCACTAATTTTAGTCATCAAATATTCAAATGTAAATAGAAACATCAATAAATGCTGGTTATTGAATGTACATAACAAATGCATTTATGAGTAAATGGTATCTTTTCAGAGTTCATTCACTCATTCAGTGACAAACACAGTCTTTTTGATAAATTTACTGTCATTTGATCAATCTAATTAACAAGCAAATATTTTTACAATGCAAAAATCACACAAGAGCTTTTGCCCTGAAAAATTTGGATCATTTTGTGAAAAATATGTTACAAGATAATTGTGAAATGTTTACTTTCCATAAATGTATACTCTGAGACAACATGCTCACATAATGTACAATGAAAGTTATGCACTTGCTGCTCATTTTTCACAGTACAGTTCCTGCTCCCTGCTATACAGTGTTATTGATGTGAGCAAGCAGAGTGTTGCAGAGTATATCGCTGAATTTCAGCCAGTTGAGTACAGCTATACCCAATTTAAATAATGAAAAAAGGTATATGTAAAGGCAGAAGGATAAGGTAACATTGAGTAACTGAAAATGGGCAATGAGAATTTAAATTACAATACAATAAAGTATATTTCTATATCTGTACACAAGTTAACATCCTTGTCATTCCCACTAAGATGAAAATAATATATTTAAACTGTCAATTGTGGTCATAAATTTGATAGAACTCAAAGTGCATGTAGTTAATGAAAAGAAATATCACTGAGATGTGTAGACTAATACTGATACTGATATCATTTCAGACTTACAACTCACTGTGTGGATGTTTAGATTTAACAATAAAAGATTTGTTACTTTTTGTTCATATTTCTACACCATTATAATTGATAGGTAGCAATATTTTTATAACTAATTTAGGAAACAAACACTTCATACTCCAGACCTCCACCAATATATCTGGCTTGTACAGCTAGATCTTTGATTTTGTTGGCAAGTTTGTCAACACCATCCCTTGTGATCTGTCCGCACATAGACACATCAAGATGTCTAAGACAACGACAATACTTTGAAAGGGACACCAGTGATTGGTCAGTCACATTGTCACAACTTGACAGGTCAAGTAGAACCAATCGGATTAAATTCCTTGCAACCATGGTAACACCTGTATCAGTTATTTTCTGACACTGACTGACACGAACTTCTTCTAAACTTCTGTTATTCTGGGCGATAGCTTTAAGGCCTTCATCAGTTATCTTTGGACACATGCTGAGATCTAAATGCTTCAATTCACAGAATCTAATACCTAAAGAAATGCCCACATCTGTGATGTGTTGACAGGCATTCAGACTTAAACTTTGCAACCCTCGCAGCATATATATGGCTGTATTCTTATCTTTCCGCATTTCTTTTTCTATCTCCGAGTAGGAGATTTTCTTTGGGGGATTGCTTTCACCATCAGCAGGAGCACTAAACATTCCAATGTTGCCATAATTTCTGGAAAACCTTCCACTGCTGTATTCATTTTGTTTCCCTGGAATTTTCATTTTCAGACCTTCCCTTCCATTTGGTTTTACATCCTCCTTGCAATCATCTTCATCCTGATAGATGTACTTCTCTAATCCAAGAAGTCCAACATCGGTTATTTCTTTACACCATCCCAACCTCAACAATCGAAGCTTTCCAAATGACTTGGCTATGATATTAACACTCTTATCAGTGAGTGGGAAACATGAGCTCAGTTCTAGCTCTGTCAAATCTTTCATGACCTTTGACATGGCCAACACTACATCATCTTGGACTAAACTGCAGCAGTTCAGATATAGAGAGACAATGCTGGAAGTATTTGATGGACAGAGTCCTTTAATCAATGCCTGGGAAGTGAGTTGGTAGCAGTCAGACATGTTGATATAGGTCAGGTTAGGAAGCCATAAGCAGAGTTCCTTCACAGCAACATCACTGATGTATCTACACTTTGCAATGTTCAAGTGTTCAAGTTCATGCAGATGTTGTTGGATGGCCACAACTGATCTGTCTTGTAGATCTTGACAGGAGCTGATGTCTATTTTTCTTAGACCAGTCTGTGTTTTCGCAAGGACAGCTATGCCTTCGTCAGAGAGATCTCTGCATGACTTGAGTGATATCTCTCTAAGTTGTAGATCTGGTACATTGACGAGAGATGTGAGACATTCATTGGTGACAGCTGTTCTACTTAAGTCTAAAGACTTTAGTGTTCTGGCATGCCCTTTGATGTACTTCAACACATTGGCAAATGTCAGTATTGATTCTGAGTTGCGTCCTTTATGACCTCTGTAGGGGTCAAACTCAATAGCTAGATGACACGAAGCCAGAGCTAACTTCTCAACATTTGGAACACATGACATAATTCTACTGAACAGTGAATCAGATAAGAACCTTATTGAGCTGAGATTCAACTCTTTCAGATTATGTAGAGCAGATTTTACTTTTTCCTGATCTTTGGGTTTTTCCAACAGCTTACCAGACATGAATAAACTATTGCAACAGCTAAGGTCTAAACTCACAAGATGGTGACAGTACGGAACTATTGACATGAAAGTTCCCTCTGTGATGTCCGATCCTTTCAGAGACAGGGAATGTAAGTTTAAACCCATGTACTGACAAGCTTTTTGGATGACTTCCCTGGAGTGTGATGAACCATCAATGTTGTTGAGCACCAGGTTTGGACTTTTACGCCTCCCAAAACCAATTATAGGTGCCTCTGTTATGGACGGTGTGTGGAAATTAATGACAACATCTTGCTGTAATATTGGATCCATTGCAGCTTCATACCACTTCTTATTGACCAGTGCTGCATCTTTCCGGTCAGATAAACTCAAATATCTCATTATGTGTGATACCACCTGTAAGATATGACCAATAAATAGACATCATTCAGGATACTAAAAGCGCAAAGGATGTCTTAACTCAATTCAAGGTAACAGTTCTCATTATATTTCTCCCTACATTTGGTCAGTTTTCACAAATAGTTTCATTGTTCTCATTTCACAGCTTTAATAACCCCCTCCCTCCCCTCTGCCAATTACCCAACAACACCTCTTGTATTCTACGCAGCATGATGGCCAGTCATGTTGAGGATATTCCTCAGACAACCAGCAAAGTCTGGAAAACAGACGTAAATGATAATCCTATGTGGCATAAGACAACCAGCAAAGTCTGGAATACAGACATAAATGCTGTATTATTCTACAGATTCAAAACAAGGTAGTTCAAAGACCTACATGTATGACCTTAGCAGCCAAGTAAGTACAGCAAATGGTGGCACAGAAAAGTCAATGTTTGTAAGATAAGCAGAGCTGTCAATGAATGTTCAGGAAATTTTTTCTCGGCAGGGGTGAGCCCAAAAAAGGTCTGGTAACCTTTTTGACTGCACAGTTACATAATGCTTAAATTTTGCTGATCTATATGCTGACAAAATCACAGAATATATACCAGTTTGCAAGAAAAAACAATAGAACAAATAAATCAGTGGTAAACCATGATTAGTGATTGGTGCATCATGAGATGTTGACAGGTCACCACAAATATCACAGGCAATGATGAGTACATTTCTAGAGTGAATTGATCAAAACAGAGTAGTATACCTGTTGATGAGGTGGCAAATTGCTAGTACATCATAACAACACAATACTGATAATAATTCTTTCAGAGAATTCAACCAAAATATTTGGAGTTTCAAATTTCTTGTTTTAATTTTTCTTCTGAGGATATTTGGAATTCCACATCTTGAAACACGCCGCATAACTGGTTTGGATGAGTGTATTTTTGTCAAATTTTGCCAAGTGAGTGAAGGCTAAACTGATTACTGTGAATTACTATCAACATAGCTATCACACTACAATAGCATTAATTTTAGTTTTGATTTTGTTCTTCTGATGTTAAACTTTAACCTGAGGGTAAAAATCAGCCATGTTTCTACCAGTAACTGTACATATACTGTATAGGCTTTGCAATCACATTACAAGTTACATAGGGTTTCAGTATTCCAAACTCACTCTACACTTACCAAATCACACTGTAAATATCATGAAGTATGACTTTACACATTTTCTGTGACAAGGCATTGATAGGACTTGTTACTTGACTATGGGTGACAATGACAGTGGGACTGGGAACCCTTGCTTAGTGTATGCATTAGGAATTTCTTGTCAGGGCAAATGTATGGATACAAGCTGATCATGGACATAGTGAAGAGTGTTTGGTGGTATGCAGAAAGGAAAAGCTGCAAATGATGAAAATAAATGTGTTTCCAATTCATTGAAATTCATAGATCAGACACATGCTCAATATACATGCTACTCAACAGCCCTTACACACTCTAGTTTATGACATAACAGTATTACTACCATCAAAAGTTCAGATACAAATCACTAGACCTTGTGTAACCAAAACAATATTGTGCGGCTCAGTCTTACATGGTAAAGATGAAAAATTATTAATTAGAGTTAATGTGGATCACAAATTTAAATAATTAGGACATACTGTAAAAGTTACCTGTTTTCCTGTCAGGTTCACTCATTTAGTAAAAATGTTAATTTGACATAATCTAGTATTCCATGTAGCATGTGGGTATCTTTTAAATGACTTTATAGTATTCACTTGAAGGATCCTTAAAAACATTTATAAACATGATTGTAATCAACTTATCTAGCCAAGAGATACTAAACTAGGTGATTATTACTGTTTTTGATAGTGAGATTTTTCTCGTCACAGTAAATGACCCATTCGGTTACTTTGCTTCATATGACGCAGGTTTTAAATGACTAATTGACCTGGAAAGGCTTAGGGGTTATTTAAACTATGACTTGCAATTTCTGAGATAATCCTGACATAAATTAACAATAAGAGATCACATTTGCTGCAAGATCCACAATTTTTCAATTAACTTTCAGAATGGTATAATTATCAACAGCTGACCAAAAGTAAAGTATTTTTCTTTCTAGAGAGCAGTTGAATCAAAATACTGAGCTTCTTTGTAATTGGAGGGGAAATCTCTACAGAAACTAAACAACAGAGTTCAGGGGTTGATCTAGACAGGGGGAATGCGCAGCAGTGGACAAATTGAGTACTTAAATTTAACTGCCTGTTGTAAAATAATGGACAGTAAGTTGATCCATATCACCATCATTTCTTTCTAACTTATTGTATAACTTGAACAGACATAGCTGTGGTGTGAAAATAGATGTGTACACATCTACTTGACAAATCCTGTGACAAGTCAATAGGAAATTGAGAGAAAGTACACTTTTAGACCAAGTACTGAAAACCTTAACTTAGGTTTTCTGATAGACTTGTTTGTAGTCTACAGAACCGTACCATGCAGAGATATGTAGATGTTACACCTTTGAGGAAGTTTCTTATCAACTCATGAAGTTTCAAAGGAAATCCACTGATGAATTCATTGGATGTATCAATATTCACATGATGAAGTTAAGCGTTCGAGTGTAAAGCGATATTGAAATCACATATACGGAATATGCTATCTTTTCTTTCAATGAAATACATATTTTAATGTGTAATTTTAATTTCTTGCAACTTATGCAAGTTGCATTTCTGTCAATCTGGTTAGTATTTGAATAATAAAAGTACTCTTACATTATTTGACATTGTTTAGAACAATTTTGAGAGGTACCGTTAGCTCTATTTCTATTATATATGTTACATTCACACCAACAGACATGTAAAATGTCCCGATGGCAATAGAAAGTGTACTTTTCCACTCTTATTCTCACTGTCCGATTTGGAACAGTTAACCTTTTGACCTCGCTATATTGCATAAACCTATGGAAACGCGTCGTGCGTTGGTCGGTCTCATGTAGATTTTGATTTTGCCTTCTGTGTCGTATCGCTTTATAATAGTGAAGCTTATGTACATCTATTTCACTTCTTATTTCCATTATATTGATGCAGCTTTTGGCTAATCTATCCCGCATTTCACGCGAAATCGACAATCATCTTGCAGTAGTTTGACTTACCTCTACGGGGAGTGTCTCCGCCATTTTTGTTTACTTCCTGGGATTGACAGTCACGTGTTACTTAATCGACAAAACACTGCAGGGCATCATGGGTACAGAATCTCATTGCACGTGTACATGTACGTACTCGTGGTCTCCGTGGACGGTGGAGGAAGGGCACATCTTATATTTTATCCCCCCCGCCACCCAATCAATGGTCATCGTTGACGTGCATTTCTACATTATTTCTACATTTTCAAGTACAGAAATAACATTATCCATGTGTATAACGACAAGGAAGCTTAACCCGACGATGATTTAACTTTACAGTAAACTTTCAGCGGCACTTTTCCAGAAACGATATTGTACGAAGGAGGTAAAAAAGACTCTCCAGTTCGCTGAAGAAAATTAAAAGTGTACATGAGATGAACAAACGTAAAAACCTATTATTTCCACAAAATATCCCCAAGTTTCCCAACAAGATGACTTTACTGAAAATTGAGATGAAATTTTACTAAAGATAAACCGTCATGATGTGCAAGGAGAGAGCGCGTTGAAAACCAAGATGAACTTTTGAAGATTTTGTAATTGAGCTAAGCGGCCCGAAGTTAAAGATAACACGATGGCCGCGTACGCTGGATGCGTGGTTCGCATTGGCACCGATGATGGCGAATTTGAAGGTGTTTTGCATGCCCTTGATGGAAATAGTAAGAAAATCACACTCAAGAAAGGTATAGTGCTGGCTTTTCGTAGTTGAACGCCGCCTTTTATACACGAATATGAACTTGATCGAATGTCTGTGAAATACATGCCACTTTTATTTGTAGGCTGTAATTGCTAGCTGCAGGGATGTAGCTCAAGGTTTAGCTGCAGTACAGCAGCTCGAGGTTTTGCCTTGGTATTAATATAAATATATAAATACCCAGGCAAAACCTCGAGCTGCTGTGCTGCAGCTACTCAAGGTTTTGCCTGGCGTTGTTTCGCCTGACGTTGTTACATAATCAATCAATCAATCAATCTTTATTATACTCAACTCACACTGGCAGAGAGTGTGGTATGGTACATTCCAAAATTGGACAAAGTAACTATATATTTAAAGCCTTATCACTTCGCTCAGGGATATAGCCATTGTTAGGATTGGGTCGAAATTCTGGTGGGCTTATCCGTGGCGAAGCAATATATACATGGGGGTGGGTGGGCGGGAGACCGCCGCCCCTCTCCGTATCTCCTCTACACCATCGGGTCTTAGCCTACTTCTGTGTCGCCTTCTCCCCGTTTGCAATGAGGAGAGATAGTCTGGATGACACCTTTTCTATTTATACCTTATAAATTTGCATATGGCGGATTACTTTCACTACGTGATGCGGCTTTGAATAACTATATATTTAAAGCCTTATCACTTCGCTCAGGGATATAGCCATTGTTAGGATTGGGTCGAAATTCTGGTTTGCTCCCTGATGCTCTACGCATCATATTATTCTGCTCCCGTTAATACCCATACCTTAAAAGAATCCCAATCCCAATCATTAACAACGTACCGGGAAGAAAAACAGCGAGATCCGATACGCATGTTTCAAGATGTTTATTATTCATCTATATGATATGGAGTACACACTTAGCTTTACCAACCTAACTAATATCTGTATATTCATTAGTAACATCCTCTGTATAGATTATAATATAGGCCCTTTACTCGAAAGCCTTGTGGAAACCGACAAGTTCATCCATATGCTTATATGTGTCTGTATACTGCCTGATGTTTCTACTAAATTTACGAGTTTGTCTGCTGGTGCGCCGAGTTGTGTAACTTTTGAAAGCTTCATGTAGTACCTAGCTGTCTCTTCCGCCTTCCAGCCAACATGCTCCATGAGGGCGTATATGTCTGTACCCGTCATGGCAAGTGAGATGGCGCATGCGCTTCGACAGCCATGCGGTGTTTCTCCTGCATTAATACCAACCTCCTGTAAATATTTCAGCCTATAATATATTAATTGGGAAGACATTGGTTTCATTTCTATTGTTCCTTGTGGGGCGGTTGGCCGGAAGAGATAACCAGTGAGAATATTAATGCCAGGCTGCTGGCTAAAGCGATATACGCTTCCAACGAATTGACAGGGCACATGACTAAGTCGGAACATCTTTTAATAGCAAATAAATTTGTGGAGTCGCCTCTTAGCGTCTTTCCAAATGTATGATTAAAGAGTAAACCAGAATCGTCAGGAAATCTCAAAATTTCTTGGGTTTTCACGTGGCCTAGGTCGTGTGCCCTGTCTCCAGAAAAAGACAACATCTTGAAAAAGGCCATGTCTCTGGCTAATATATATAACTGTGTGGGCGATTTTGCAAGCATTATCTTTTGAAGTATATGTTCAAATACAAGTCTCATCTTATAAATAAAGGCGTAGCTTGCTTTGGCGAGACCAGGGCTTTTGCTTGCTCTTCGGCTATTTTCTTTACATATCTATCAATTATGTATGAATCGGCTGGATTGGGTGTACGTTTGTCAATGCCACTTGCTAGGGCCTGGTAAAATGTTTTTAATTTTGAAACCATGTTTTTTTTTATGGTGTTAACACGCAACCTTTTGGGGCAGGAGCACTGCTGCATACCCGTATGCCCTAAGTATGGGCAGGTCACTATATGTACCTGTGACTTGGCATCCTTATCTTATAGACTAGAAATCGCAAAACATCATGGGGGGAGGCAGTTAAAACAGTTTTCGGTTCAGTAAAGGTTAACAAAAAAAAAGTTCAAATTGCTGTACAAAACGGTCTTTTTGTATTTCATGAGCGGAACGAGTACCTAACACTTCTTCCAATCGCTGGTCTATAGCTTCGACGCCGGGATCAGTATTACTACTATCACAAGTGTCAGTTGTTTGGCAAAGAAACTGTGGAGTCTTGGTTTTGCAGACTTTGCAGTTTTCAAGGTTTGTATTGTTCGCCCCACACATCCAGATATATCGAGAGATATGTGTTCTAAGCACAGGTAAAAAATCTCTTTCAGTATCTGATTTAGTTGTTGAGATTTGGAGCCCGGTAACCAGAATTCCATGCATACATGAGGGTAGCGGAGTCTGAACAAACGTTCAATCGTGCATTTTTCAGTTGCTGGCCGAATGCTACTAGCGCTCTAACAAGGGCTTCTGCTTCTTTTCCACTATTGGTCTATTCCTCCATTCTAATTCCCAACTATCTCCTATTGACGTCGACTGAACCGGGCTAGTTTGTAGAATCGCTCCCCACTTGTAAGAGCTCGCGTCTGTGTATGCCGTAATTATTGCATGTTTCTCGTCACGCCAGGGAAATGGACTTACACATTTAATCAAATTGCGCCACTCGTCTAGTTCTTTCCTGAGTGGGGTACCGATACGAATGTTGATAGTGTTCTTAGCGGATTTTTGCGCTTTCGATAGAGCAAAGGCCATTTGCCTGATAAAGATCCGAGCGCATGGAATTGCCAGACTGAAAGAAATACATTTCCCCATGATTTTTTGCAACAAAGGAATTGGTATCACACTCTCACCCATGGCGTATTCTACTAACTCTAAGAAGCGGAGCTTTTTTTGCGGGGGAATGATGAAAGCTTTACTCTCGGAATCTACTATCATACCTAAGAGAACCAAGGCTTTCTGCGGTCTAAGTACACTCTTTTTAGTGCTATGAAGTAGCCAGTGTCTATACATAACTTAAATAGGATGTATGCTGCCGCCTCGGCGAGATCGAAATTCGACCAATCACTGTGCGTGTCGCTATTATAGGCCGGTCTCAGTGGTCCCCCGTGTCTATCGTCGATGTACTGTAGGCAGGGGACACCTAGGATACGCGCGTGACTCGTGATAGCGTAACCGACAGTATGGTAGATATACGCAGATAGCTTCCAGCCAAACGGTAGCGTGTTATTAAGATACCATTGCCCTGCCCATTGAAAACCAAAATATTTGCGATCTACTTCCTTAATAAGAAGGTGGTCATAGCCACTTTTATCGTCACACTTAAAGTGATAATCATATTGTTCAAGATATCGCGAGACTTCAATCAGCTTGTCTAACTTAAATGGGATGTCTCTGATCCATAGATTAAGATATCTCATATCAATACACATCCTAGGTTTTTTTGATTCTACAGTAATAGGCATGACAATAAAAGGTGGGGGGTCTATGCCGACCTGCCCGACAGCTGAAATAGCGCCAGTTTGGATTCTAGAGGAGATTGACTGAGAAATGAACTCAACAAAATTTACACAGGCAGGATTATTGGCAAAGATACGAGCTGGTGGGGTGGAACTATCATACAGTTTTCCTTTAAATGGACCTTTATAATGTTGAAAATACTCCGAGACTCCGACTCCATTAGTGATCCATTCCATGACAGGATCGTGACTACCAGTAGACATAATAGTTTCCCAGTTACATCTGTGTCGATGTAATTCTCCTGCGATGAATTCATCGGGGCAGCGAAAAGCTAATGTCGTTGGGGAAGCTCTCATCTTTCCATCGTTACATCCCCGATGGTGGGGTTACACTCCAGGCCCTGTCGAGGGGCACCCTCAAAAGCTACCCAAGAGTAGGTAGTTCTAGGCGTCGGAATTTTTTCCACCATAAACTTTTCCCATGGATATGGTACATTTGTATTCTGCAACAGAACAGATCAAGGCCGAAACATGAAAAAAACAAACAAACAAAATTACTTGTGAGGGCGCCCCTAGACAGGACCTCGAAATGCGAGGTGTGCAGGTAAGTACACGAGGGTGCTATGGACCCTCCCTGTAGAAGGGGATGAGGAGGCGGTATTACTTTACATGGGAGGCTTTGAAGAATGGCGCATAAATTTTGACACCTTGGACGCTATTTCCTCCTCTTCCTTGTTTCCCAGGAGAAGAATCAACAACCTGCCGGCTTCCTGCCCAAAATCATTAGACTCGAACTGGGCTAATACCGCCCGAAACCTAGGCAGTTTTGGATGAGCTGCAACTGTCGCTCTGTCGACCAGTGCCCTCAATGCGCTGACGAGTTGAACCCTGGAGGCCAACAATGGTGTGTGCGCCAATTCCATGACTTTCGACAGGGCGTCCTCAACGGATGCAGTTTCCGCCATATCTTGAAGCTTCTGAATTTGAGTCTTCAAATTCTTCATCTCGTCAGCCTATAAATTCAACCAAGAAATATCAGCCGTCAACATCATTTCAATATTATAGTAGACAACATTACCTACTATCGCAACAACATAGCGAGATGGTCGTATACTCTACATCTGCATACTCGCACATTTCTTTGGCATAATCACAGCACCCCACTATGCCCGCCGCTGGCATCACTATCATATACGTTTTTTTTTTTTTTGTTTTTTTTTTTGTTTTGTTTTGTTTTTTTTTTGTCGTTTTTTAATCATTTATGCCACTTCTCCACAATGTATGCACTAGCCTTACTATAACGTCCTCAAGTACCACTCTTGAGGTCTGTACGTTATTCCCACAGCAACTTCTCATCTGTTATTGCTGTATTCCCCACATACAATACCATCCATCTATATGTTACTAGAACTCGATCACCAAGGGCTTGTATTCCCCTACAGGCTAAAACACTGATGGCACCCTCGCAGTAACTCCTCATCGAGTTATCTACCTGGCCAATTCTCCCGGCACCCTCGCAGCAACTCCTCATGGAGTTAACTACCTGACCAATTCTCCCGGCACCCTCGCAGCAACTCCTCATCGAGTTAACTACCTGGCCAATTCTCCCGGCACCCTCGCAGCAACTCCTCATCGAGTTAACTACCTGGCCAGACTTAGCGACTTCAAGTAAAAGAAGATAACAGGACGGTGAAAAGAGGGTACAGAAAGAGAAACTAAACACAAGTATGACGTAGAATGAACACAAAAGAAGACAAAAGAGAGAGAAATGAGACTGCAGTATCACATGGAAACCACAGACAGCTGGCTAACATGAATACTACACGTGCGCAAGCAAAAGAGCAGTGAACATGAACAAACAAGCCAAGTGACAGAAATGAAAAACAGGGGGGAAAGGAAGCGGAAAACGTATCAGCGAAGAAATTCCAACTTGAAAGCATCTAGACACGTGCGCACACAAACTTGCGGCATGCTAGCGCCCCTGGAGAGACCAGGTGAATGACTCGTACCAACAGGTGGTAGCGTGCCAAACGAAAACTGACTCGTGCTATTCCTTGCATAATTCGCAATTATCTAGTAATGAAATGACGGCGACATACACACAAGCAACGTATCAAACAGTCTAACAAACCAGCTCTACGATACGATATGCTCACCTGTGAAGGTTGGCTCTCCTGTGGCCCTATCTGGGGTCTAGGCGTTTCTGGTCGTGGTGTTTGTCATTGGCTCCCAGTGGTGTTTGCAAAGCAGTACGGGCACGGGAATTCTCAGCATTCTCGGGTGGTTGAGAAGCAGCAGTCGCCCTAGACGGGCCTCCGTGTGCAGCAACAAAGGCTTGGCTGGCGCTAGCAACTGGTTGAGACGATGCCATGCTGTGTCGCTGGTCCCGTGTGCAATGAGGAGAGATAGTCCGGATGACACCTTTTCTATTTATACCTTATAAATTTGCATATGGCGGATTACTTTCACTACGTGATGCGGCTTTGAATACAAAACTGAACACTTTTGAGAGGACAACAAAGTATCCAAGTTGTACAATAAGCAAACTGTTTAACAGTGGGAAGAATACTGTCAGTTTACCCTCTGATGAAAACAGTTCACACACGCTACCAGACAGGCATAGATTTTCTGTTTTATTTGTCACAAAGTTGGACATAAATCGGCAATTTTTTACAATGGTAACAATCCAATGTGTTTAATGAGGGACGTTTTGTGCCATCTTTATCGTTGCAATAGCAACAGTACTGCCCAACTTCAAGTTGCAAGCTGAAAACCACCATCCCGATTAAAAACTGACAATTTTTTACACTGAGGGCACTCTAATATTAATCCCAGCATTCTTATCGATCCTTTCCCCTTGTTCATACACAGGACAGTTTTCACTTTTTCTATCGTTAAAGAGTGATGATAATGATATCTTGTACCAATGACGAGATGGAGAATAATATTTAAAAGTCTGGGTAATGTCCATATAGAGGATACTATGATAAACCAATCAGCGAACCTGCTGTCGCCAACGTCATGAATAATTACCCTGGTATGCAGATAAGAATGGACAGTGAAATTGATCTAAATGTTGCCATAACTTGTGTAATTGGTTTGTATAGTTGTTCCAAAACTTGCCTCAGAAGTTGCACTGACTTGTTATAACTGCGGTGAAAATCAGAGAGCTTTTATGGACCCATAATAAACACACACCAGGGAGTACACTTTGAAGTGCAGTCTTCACATACACAGACTCATAATACATTCCTTATATGCTGCTTTGAGTTACGTTGTATCACAGCCAAGTCAGAGTCTAGTTGTCATTAGACTCTTGTTTCCTTTACATTGTAGAAGTTCTTTGGCAAAAAATTCAGAATTTACAGGAAAAGAGGTGTACATAAGCCAGAAATAATAAGTGAGAAAGGTGTTGAAATGTACGGGGATAGAAAGTCAGGAAATCTTTACCCTACACACACAGACACTAATCAGTGTCTACTTTATTGCTTTATATCAACAATTACAGCAGAAGCCTACCATGAAACAAAACTATCATCCGTCTTTAGTTTGCCGCAACTCAACTAAAGTTACTGATCCTGTAGTAAATTTTGAAACAACTTTACAAAAGAATTACACAAGTGTGATAACATATAGATCAATTTCACTGTCCATTCTTATCTGCATACAACAGTAACCGTGCAAACTTAGGCTCGTACATTGCAACGATTTCAAAACTTTTCAGCTTGATTTCACCCTTTATTTTTAGCACTGGGTAGATTTTAGATGTAGACGTTACGCACAATGTTCAGTACGGTCGTGATGGTTTCCGACACAAGTGGTTAGTACATCGAAAATTACTTCATTGGATGATTTTCCTGGCCAGGTATAGACTTGGTTCAAGTCGGTGAATTTAAAAAAAATGAAATCATTTATAATAGTTTCTATTGTGTCTCTCCTATTTCGTACAAATCTATCCGGAATTTGGCAGCTCACGCCAGGTTTTCCCAGCGATTGAATGCGTCACGTTTGAGTCTGCGTAGTAGTGAGTTAGTTTCTGCCGGATTCATTGACTTGGACTTCTTGCAGAGTACAGGCGGTGAGATGGACTGTGTACACAGTGACGTAGAGCAAATACAAAATGATTGACACAGCCCCTGCCGTTATTCTGGCCAATAAGAAGAACGCATGCTAATAAACCTCTGCATGCATTAAAAAGTTTGTTGTCATCTCTGTGCAAAGCTAGACATCGAGTACGTTTTTAATTAGCTGTGATATCACAGCGGCACTTGTGGCGTGTATCGAACGTGCTCGGGTCATTGGGGTCATCGCCACAGTCCCGCTGCGAGCCAACGCATAGGTTTCGTTGGCAGTTTACTACGAGACCGACCGGTATCGTAGCTTTAGCTTGCAAAATAATGAACTATATTAGCCTTTGAATAAATAAACTTGTATCATCTTTATCATTGACTATCTGAGACTCATTCTGTACGCCTGCTAACTTTCTTGAAGATAAGAACACGTATTTTCTACCATTTTCCCGTGAGCCGTCGACGGCTTCAACGATGTTTGCTCGATCGCGTGTACAATGCACTGAATACGTTGGAGGTCAAAAGTTCAAATTCAAGCAGGAACCATCGACGACTCACCGAAAAAACGGTCGAAAATACATGTTGTCACGGTGGGGCTCGTTAGCAGGAGTAGAAGATGAGTCTCAGATAGTCAGCGATACAGTAGGTATAATTTTATTTATTGCATGCTTTATCTAATTTATTATTTTGCAAGCTAAATCTACGATACCGGTCGGTCTCATAGTAAACAGCCAGCGAAGCCTATGGGTTGGCTCGCAGCGGACTGTGGCAATGACCCCAATGACCCGATCACGTTCGATATACGCCACAAGTACCGCTGCGATATCACAGCTAGTTTTTAGCTACTATAGACTATAGTCTATAGAAGCTATTGGGATGGGTATCCGTCCGGCGTCAGTCTGTATGTATGTATGTATGTATGTATGTATGTATGTATGTATGTCCGTTTGTGAGGCGTCCGTCCACTCAAATATCTTGAGAACTGCAGTACTTACTGATTTGATATTTGTTGTGTAGATGAAAAATATGATTTTGAGAAACTAGTTTTTTTAATTTTTTGATATTGTTGAAAATAGGCAAATTAATGCCAAAAAAGGTGTTTTTGGTAAAAAATCTTCTTCTTCATAACCGCTGGTCAGACAGCTTTGTTATTTGGTATACAGGTCCCTAGGGATAACCCAACTTAGATTTGTTCAAATTGTAATGAAATATGCAAATGTGTATTTTTAAGGAATTTTTTTTGTCATTTTGTATCAAAAAATTTGACTTACATTGTATGTAATTCTTGTACTGTATAAACCCTATCAATTCACCCAGAAAAAAATAATTAATATGATTTTAAATAATTGAATTAATTAGGAAATCATCAAAGCCAAAATAATTTAGTGTGGAATTATCAGAAAGTTCACCTTTTTTTGACAGTTCATAGTGAAATGCTTACCATCTTGGAGGATTAAAACATGTAAAGCAACTTTCCTGAATCCCAACTTTGATATATTCTGAACCACCATTTATGTTATCTAAAAGAAATCGCTCATAATAGTTTGTCATGATAGGATGGTCAAATAAATAGAGATAGAGAAAGTTCTAATTTCCATTTATGGTTGACTTGGTAAGGATAAAATAAGATTACTTTTTGAGGAAAAAAATAGAGTGGTCAATTAAAAGAGTGGTCAAAGTGATAGGGTTTTTATGGTAAAGCTGGGCTGTAAGATTCCTTGTGCTATTTATAGCAATTATGCAATCTGTGTAAACAGTGCAATGAAAGTGTAACATGATTCCTTATGCTTTTGATGACCTTGAACTTCTTAAGTTACAAACATTTGTCTCTTCAGTGTGCTTTCTCTGAGTATGTACAGTCTCAGCTTATTCAACAGAACTTACTTACAATGTTAATTTGAAAGTTAAAATGTGCTTGGTTAATAGGATGAAAATAAAAGATAACCAGCTCAAGATTCTTTATAACCTGACAGATATGCTGTTTTATTATGACGTAAATCTTGATTTAAGCAAGTCTTGTTTACTTTAATTAGAATGTAATTAACTCTCGTTTATTTGCTATTATAGACTAATATAGTCTGATGAAATATGCAAATCTGTATTTTTACGGAATTTTTTTCCATTTTTGGTCAGGCCATCGTGAAATGAGCTATCAAAGATATCCACCTTCTTCATCAATACATGTGTCACAAAAGGTTATTCTCTACATAACACAGCAGAGCTCTGTCAACTGTTGAGTCGCTTGTTTTTCAAAACCGCTGGTCAGACAGGTTGGTTTACATGTCCCTAGGATGACCTTAGTGAGATAATTTCATACAGTCAGGAAATACTTAATTTTGTATCCATGTCTATAGTAGCTTCAGGGACTTTGGCCCTATGTTTATCTATCGGGGCGAATAATGGCATCAAGTTCGTACATCAACCGCGTTTTACAACTGATCAGTCGACCATCGCTAATCATGCGAGATTACCAAAGGTAGCTTGTTGAGAGTTACATTGAGGGAAAAGATGTGTTCTTCTGCGCACCAACCGGCAGCGGAAAATCACTGACATACGAAGTCGCCCCACATTGTTTTGATTTCCACCGCTTTGGGCACGTAAGAGAACAGGCTACAACTGTAAGGACAGTGTATTTTTCCATCCTTAAATAACCGTAGACAATTTTCACATTTTGCAACATGGGCCCTACAAACAACAATTTTCACGTGTTTTCGTTGATACAACAGAGGTCGTGCTGACTTTTGTGGAAGTGATCGCACTCGACATTTTGTCAACAACGCCAAGTGAGTTTTATGCACGTCTCGTTTGGGTCAATTGGTAACTCCTCCCAATGTGTAAAATTTAGTGATGTCATCTTATGAATAATTAATATGAGTAAAGAAAACGTCATCTCATGAATAATTTATAGTAACGCAGATCGTGCAAGAAAGCCAAGTCTGTGATTCCGGGTGAAACTCCGCTGTATAGCATTCACTCCACTCATCGCGTTCACCCTACTCATCGCGTCCACTCACGTGCGCGTTTCACATGACAGCAGAATACAAATCATTGCGTTCACAAATTACAGACTTGAACCAAGTCTAGGCCAGGTACTGCTCCTAGAAATCAAGATTTGACCCTTGTAAATTTACAGTAGGTTATTTGTCGCCAAATGTCGCCTATTTTTAATTTTGGTCAAATTTCAATTTAACCTTGCCATCTGCAGTATGGAGAATGTTTCAAGCTTTGCAAAGATGGGTCGACTGTTTTAGTTGGTCATCGTAGCACGATGGAGCATGATTTTTTCGATCACCATGCATTTCCCGGTACGATTGACTCTTCACTGCTACGATTGACTCTTCGCCGGATCAATCGCCGAGAAGTTAACCAAAAGCTGGAATAGAGAGCGAAAAACGTCCAATAACTCTTTGTCGAACATGGTCAAAGGTAAAGAAACTCAGAAAACTATTCCTGAAGAAATCTTACAATTTTTAACACGATAAAACGTCGCGAATCAACTCAGGCTGAGACACTTCTGGGTAGCCAACAGTCTCACTCGATCGATGGATCTGTCAGATCTGATCACGATATGAGCATAACATTTTCAAAGTGAACCAATGTAACCTTAGACCCTTGTTACGTGATTTGTTCTTACCTTAACCTCATTACATATACGGTATGCCATTGGCTCTTCCCAACTATCATCTAAATGGACATTACCCGGACTGTTTACTAGCTAATGGCAGTGATATACTTTATAAATGGCTTGTAAAAATATAATACCTTGCACATTTTGTATCTGTTTCTTTACATGTGCTCAAAACAACATGGCAGCGCCCATGAATTTAGTTGAGTACACTTCCAGTTGCTTGCATAGTATATCATAAACTTGCGCATGCATAGTCAGTAAGCCGCTGGCATGACTATAATCCGCCCTGCTAGCGGATAGTTTCCTGATAATCAATAGAAAAGGGCTCTAAAATCTCATCATAAAACAGAGTTGCGTAGAATGTCAATTGTGCGTTTCTTGTTTTATGTCAATTTTTTGGAGGAGGTTTATGTATCACAGTAGATGAATCATACAGTCGCCTTTTTTGTCAGACAGGCTGTTCACAGTCCAGGGGCAAATGATAATTAATTATGCCAATACGCAATGAGGGAATAGTTTATAGGCAGAAGTCAAAATGAGGTAATTTGCCCTGCTGGGAGTGAATGAGGACTAAAAAATGTGGTAATTCACCCCTCCGCAGGGCAATACTTGATACCTTAAATACAATTTGCCACTTTAGTAAGTCCTAAAAGTCTTGGGGGGGGGGGGGGGGGGGGGGGGGGAAGAGATTTTCAACATGTAATGGGGGATTTCTCCAGCAAAAACACTTAAGATTACAGAAGTCATAGTAGAGTTTTCTGTTATACTGGAATTTCCCACCAGAAAGGTGTAAAAAAGATAGAAAAGATTATTGTGTTTAGCTAGTTTCACAATCACATAAAACAATTACATTTGCATAAAAGCATTTGTTAAATCACTATCTCATAACTCTTGCTGTGGTGAGTAATCAACTTCTTACCCATAATGCATTTCAATATCACGCAATTTGACCCCTCAGCTCAAGAAAATAGCTATTTAACCCTTTTCCTGCCAAGCGCCCTTGTCCATTATCCTGCCAAGTAAGTAGAAACACGCCCCATAATATGTGCCTGCAAAAGATTGGCTCTCCTGCATGTTATCCTGCCAGGCATTTTGGCAGAAATCGCCCATTTTCAGGGTTGTTTTAGCCGTACTTATACGTGTTAGACTTCGATAATTTCTACATGCCCGTAGACAGGGGAAGGAGCTCAAGGGTTACTGCAGAAAAAAATTGAGGTCACCGGCTTTGTTTGCCCCTGGGAGTGCGTCATTTTATTGCCGTTTCATGTTTATTTTTTCGGAAATAAACTCCTTCAGTATTACGCACGTCCGCTAGGCACAAACATCACTCACTCGTCTGTTAGTCAGAGACCCTGAGGGTCGTGCTAGGGGTGCAGCAGCACCGCAAACCTGTCCTGTTTCCCCAGGGTAGGGCAATTGAATACGTACCTTCAACGACTTGGCAGTGTAGCACAAAAACTACGTTTTTGCCGTTGTATTAACGACATGGCTGAGCCATTGAAGCACAGTTCCACGTAGTTTAGCCAGCTCAGTTGGGAGTTGGCTTACGAGTGTTACCGTTCATCACTGACTTAATCGAGTGGTCCTCAGTCAGGTACGGGTTTGTACCGACATGGCTTGGGCTGCAGCTAACCAGTGATAACCAGTCACTACACCCAAGTCGTCAGTCTCACTTTTGCGATGCATGGGTACAACGCAATATGCTTCCATTGTTCTAGCCATCGACGTGTCACATGCCTGGCAGCCATATTGTACTGCTAGCTGGTTTGCATAACAAAAGCAGTCCCTGCTAAATGCAGGCGGTATCCCCTTAGCATATTGACCTTATGTCACCTTTTGAATTCTCTGTACGCAAACAGCGTACGTAGTTACCAATGCGTCGGCAAGAGGATACGTTTGCCTGCAAACCAGAGCCAATACTTCGGACGATGGATAAATAAAAAATCCAAAGCTACGTCCATTGAATGGCACGGCCAAGGCGGTGAAGGACGTTGCCTGGCTTGAACTTGCAGAGCTGAAGCCCAGCTTAGTACGTCGGACACCAGTTTGTAATGGTATTTCCGAGTCGTTCATATCCGTTCCATCGGAGGAACAAGTCGAGCCGTCCCGTCAAAAATACGTTCTCATTTTCAGTCACGCACAACTGAATAAGTGACTTTCGTCTCGCACCATCGGCATATCTGCCAAGTCGTTTGCAAGAGGTAGCCTTCTAGATTAGCATTGCCGAGTTGGTCAAGTTCGGCAGCAATCTCTATAGTGCCAGGCAGCCAAGTACGTCCAACTCCGCCAGAAAACGTCACCATGCTATCCTGCCAAGTCCGCTAAAAAGCGGTAAAAAAAACCAGCCCCCTCGGGTGTGGGGGGACTGGCGGACAGGTTTCTGCACCTTTCCCTGTCTATCGACTCCCTGCGAACCCATTTCGAGGGGGAAAGGCGTTCCTTGTCAGAAAGCCTCTCCTCGGATGACCCCTAAACGCACAGGGGATAGCAAAACGTAGTGCCGTCGACTTGGCAGGAAAGGGGGTACCCAAAAAGGGCCCGATTTCCACCGGGTTGGGAGAATAGCGGTCACCAGTGCTTAGATTCTGGCTACACCGAATTTCAAGCGGATTTTCACCGACTTGGAGGAAAAGGTTAAGGTAACAAGAATTAAGAACTCAAAAATTGTAACTCGCCCCATCACGGGCCAAGTAAGGACTGAAAAGGTAATTGCAATTAAGTGCTAAAATAAGAACTGAAAAATCATACTTTCCAGCACTGCAGGGCGAAGAAAGACTAAAATAGTTGTAATTTGCCCCATGGTAAGGGGAATAATTTCTCAAAAAGATAAAAATATGCAATTCTCCCAGCTGTAAGTCAAGCTTTAAAAAAAATCACAATTCACCCCACTATGGGTCAAATAAATACTGAAAAATGGTAATTTGCCTCACTACAGGGCAAACATGAAACAAAACATTACATTGATGTTATGTTGATAATTGAAAAATAAAGAAGAACACTGTTCTTTATATAAAAGACGTTCACAATTTACCAAAAAATAACATCAAGAATAATATTGGTCAAGTAACTTTGCACTTATATTCTTTCTTGTTTTATTGTGACCTGTTTTGGTCACCAGTGATTGGGCGAAGGCATGTGTAGTTTACATGGTATATAACCATTTTGTCTTTCACATTTTTAGGAAAAACAATAAGGGAATTTCAGATCAAATGTCCTGTCCCCTCACCTGTGTATTTATTGTATAATATGAAACAATTACAAGCCATTTATATGTCCATTTTATTTTCCCAAATTTTCTCGACAGTAAAATATTTAGATTCCGGCAAAACTTTGCAAGGACTTCTTCATTTCTATGGACATGAAGTCAAATGTTGTGAGTATGAAAATTAAAACTCTTCCATTGTTTATTGTTGTATGTCTTTTTCTGTCATCTTCTACAATATTTCCATGTTATTTACTTATTCAGTTCTTGCTCAAAGATTGTGGCAACCACAGATTATATTTGTTTTCAGCCAAACCTCAATCCAATTCCCATCATGAGTTATTGTAAGTTTTAAATATTAAATAATATCCTTCCATGAAAAGATGATGATCATATGTAGTGTTCATAATTGAATAGTAATTGATGTTTTGTGTATGTATGGTATTAATAACAGTATCAGTTTGATTATTTTACAAGCAAAATGAAACAACATGATATTTGCTGTAAGAAATGACATAATATTTCCTGTGTTTCAGTGGATGTCATAGAAGATGATAAAGTCACAAAGCAGAAATCATCATCATTGGTATCTAAGAATAATAATTCAAAATTTGCATCAGGCAGTATTTCCCTGGAAGTTGGTACAGCTATTCATGAAATTCATGAACCACTGTAAGTGACTTGCTGTGTAAACATTTTAAATTGTTGTCCCTTTTGTTGTTACAAATCTTTCAGCATCAGTGCAGATATTAGTGAAGTGGTCAAAATGTAAGTTTAAAGTCCATATAAAATCAGTGTTTTACATATCCACTGTGAAATTAATATAGCAGAGACGGGCATCTTCTTAACTGCACAAATAACAAAATGGGACTGCTAGGTCACTGGTGAAATACCAAATCAAAAATGAAAAAAATGATTGATCAATCAAATATATGTCAAGTTGTTTGATGTAAAATGTGACTTTTGATAAGTGTCCTGATGTGTACCATGTTGTATGGTGTAATGTATAATGTAGGCACTATTCTCTATTATATTACCATGCCTTGTGCATTGCATTTTAATTGGACGAGCTGAACCACGTGACTGCCCACAAATACACGGTAATGGTTTTTTTACATACCCGTGAATATGAATAATATCGTAAACACAGTAACTTTATGGCTAAAACGAAAATTGTGATTTGTATTTAGATCATAATCAACACAAAATAAAATGGAGCATTTGTGGGCCAAGTTTACATGCTTTTTTCAAAAAAAATCTCCGGATTTGCAAAATTTTTGCAGCACCCGCACTACTCACTGACAGGTTCTGGGACCCCGTTGTCGTTCGCACTGGAAATTTTCGTAAATTTTGACGGTTTTTCGGGGTTCGTTGATAATATAATTGAAGTAACAGACTCTGCGCTGACCATTAACGTTTATTTATGGGCGCGGGCGAGAGGAAAGCCAAATTAACGGGCTCGGCAAGCCTCGCACATTAACTTTTGGCTTTCCTCTCGCCCTTGCCCATAAATAAACATTAATGGTCAGCGCGTCATCCGTTATTTCTTTAACATTGGTCAGTTTGAGATGTTAGAATGATTGCTAATGATTGCCATTAGCCAGAGTATATCTTTTTCCAATGAACTGGCAGAGAGACTACTTTTTTGTTTTTGAAAGGAGGTGGAAAAAATAGGATTTTGTTGAAAAGTTAAGCATCTTTCTGTTTAATTCAAAACAGAGTGGATAACATGAGTCCTTCAGACCAAAAAGTGCCTTCAAGACCTGATAAATCACAAGATTCACTTCAAGTTCAAGGTGGCAGTTCGCTTGAAGGTGCACACAAAGTATCAACAGGCAAAAGTGAAAATGAAGACGTCAGCGAAGACAATAAGACTGGAACATGTGAGTAAGATGTAGAGACATTCAAATGTTACATTGTAGATAATGCCTTGATGACTATGGTTACTAAATGTCATGGAACTGAAAAGACATGAAGAAGTCCTTTGAAATTCTCATGACTGAAAATTATCAAATAATTGAGGACTATTGACAATCCTCCATGTTGTGAATTACACAATAGCTTTCTTTGTTTGTGATACATGGCCACGGATTTGTAGGATATTTCACAAATATTGGCAATTTTGATGAACTTGACTGTGGTTTTATTATTAACTATATTCCAAATTTCACAAACTGCTATTAAGACGAATAAGTATATTATGTATTTTGCCTGTCTTTATAGGAAGTGAAAATATTGTATGCCAGCATAGAACTTTTTTGTAGTAAAACTTCAGATAGCTAGCTGTGTTCATTTTTTTTCTTCATGTAATAAACCAGCCATTGTACCCCTTTGCATATGGGCCGGAGGCCTTTGAACGCAAATAAAAATGCACATTTGTGCACTGTTACTGTTACTTACTCAGAAAATATTGTACTTTGTTAATCCTTTGAACCCAGCTCGGACATAAATGTCCGATGACGTCATAGAGTACCAGGGGGTCAGGGTGCAAAGGGTTAAGGAGATGTTGATATGTGTTAGAATGTTAATAATTTGTCACTAATTGTTTTACTTTATCTTTTTCTCAGTGACTATACAAAGTGGAGAAGACAGTGAACAGTTCAGTGTTGATTACAGCTTAGTTGATGATATTGATGAAATCTACTTTGCAGCTGTAAGTTAATCGAGACTCTTAGTTTGCAGCAGGACACAGATTGTAATGATACTTTAACAAGTCAGCCAGTATGTTTGCTGTGTTCCAAACTGAACTCATCAACAGTTATCTGGTGCCAACTTCATTGAATCATTTTGTATCTTTCATTAACCTTGGACTTGCCTAGTTGATATTTAAGTAAGGTACACTGCCATTGACACATGCTTCTGTTTCACACAGTATTGCGCTGAAGACATTTCATCTAAGCCATCAATACTAAATTAGATTTCATTATTGTCGCAGTATTGTCAACCTACCATTGGCCGTTTTTGAGTATTTCCCTTTTGTTAGAATATGTTAGTTTGTATTGTTGTTTCTTTTTAATGCTATTGTCCGCTGTTGTCATGTGTGTCATAATAACAAGGTATGCTAAACCATACAGAGCATGTGCTACCTACTAATTTTCCATAGAGTTCATTTTGTTTGCATGACATCTTGAAGTACATTTTGGGATTGTGAACCAAACATCAGTTATATATTCTGTATTTTCTTAGATTCATCATATTTCACAGCAGAAGTTCATTGCAATCAACATGGAAGGTGTTCTGATTGGCCGACAGGGTACAATTTGTGTATTACAGGTAATACTTATACTAGTTGTGTTCATATGTCTGTACCTTTTCATGAGGTTGTGTTTGCAATGAATATAAATATAAATTACACTATAATCCAAACAGGATTCGAACCCCCACACACTCACGGCAGCATCGCCTAGCTGCTAGGCCTCACACAAAACCAGTCGGCCACTGCTTCCAACCCGAAAAGAGTTGGTCACAGTAACTGACTTAGATGTTGCAATTCTGTGCGCGACCGAACAACACGGTGTGCGTGGAGCAGACGACACACAGACACAGTATACACACACACATATAGTAATCGGAAAAGCACGAAGCTTTTTACTGAGCTATCAGACAGACTCGGGGACAAGTAAATATCCACCAGCAATACTGTCCACTCAGGTTAAAGAAATATAAATTACACTATAATCCAAACGGGATTCGAACCCCCACACACTCACGGCAGCATTGCCTAGCTGCTAGGCCTCACATAGTCTCGCTTCCAGACCGCGTCGCTTCGCCAGTGCAAAGTGCGCCGCTGGCGGTAGGAACATGAAGTAATTTATCCACTGGCTGGGCGACGGGGTCTGGAGACTACTGACTTCCGCATTCCAAGATATTTATACCCACCAATCACATGGCTCAATCGACAACCACGACAACAGGCAAACTTTGATGCATATTCAATAGAAGGAGGGGCTTGTAAAAATATCTACCAACAACTATGAGGAACTTCTATGACTGACAACGTCAATAAGCTCGACTACGCAATGATATGACATACATAAAAGGATTCCCTCGGATTCCCCAAACGACGCACTGGGCATTCACAGTACGCGGACGTGCGTAAATTCAACTGGCGAAAATGGGGCTGACAGCCGAACTTAGGAAAGCAATCGATTGTGGCAAAGAAAAATTAGCCATAGAATGCCTGAAAGACGAGCAAATTGAAGCCATTGCAGCTTTTCTATGGGGGGGGGGGGGGGGGGGGGGGGGGGAATGACGTCTTCGTAAACTTGCCAACTGGGTACGGGAAGTCTGTTGGCTGTTGTCTTCACATGCTCTCCGTATATTTTCACGGGAGTTTCAGCATGGTCACTGTCTACAGAGTACATTTGCCCCGGACATTTGCGACGAGCTCGATGTTGACTATCGCAAATTGAAAACACATGCATTTGTCTTGGTTTTTCGGATTGAATATTCAAGTAGGTCAAGGGTCATATTTAAATTTGGTTCTCCGCCCGTCCTGATGCGTCATCACAGTGGAATGCAGTGGTAGTCACCAGACCCTCGTCGCTTCGCGACTCGAAGCTCGTCGCTCCGCGACTCGCCATGTCCTACCGCCAGCGGCGCACTTTGCAGTGGCGAAGCGACGAGGTCTGGTAAACGAGACTAGGCTCACACAAAACCAGTCGGCCACTGCTTCCAACCCAAATAATAAAGCTACACACAGTCACTGCCATTTACACATTAAATTGCTTAAAATTGGTAAACTCATGACAAGTTTTAAATACTGTTCTGATATCCTGGTTTAAATTTCAGAGACAATTTCTTTTTTTTACAGGTGGCAACTCGACAACATGTTTTCTTGTTTGACATGATCAAACTTGGTTTAAGGGGATTTAATCAAGGACTTGGTGAAGTGTTGGAGTGCAAGGTCATCACCAAGGTAACACAAAACTGAATGCTTTCTATAACAATGGTGCCCTTCTCTTCACATAGTATTGCACACAAGACTCCTTGCAATTAAAAGCTCTTTTATCCTGCATGTGTAAGGTCTTGTGACATTTAGGAATTCGAAAGAGAGTTTACATGCCAATTTCCAGGCAAGTGTCAGAGTTCCATAGTATATATCAAAATTTGAGTAATATGTTGTTAGAATGATTCTCAAATTTTAATACAAACTTCAACACTGTCAAATTTAAAAACTGATTAAAGTTATCTAAGCTGAAATATGTGTGTAGAATGAACCCATGATTTACAAAAAGATGAATGCTAGCTACGTTGGTTGAATTTGGTCCAAGAAGAACTCTACACCAAGCAAAAATGTCATGATTAATTTTACAAAGGTAATAATTGGCTGCCAATTCAAGACTGCAAAATAGCATGACCAAGTTAATTATTTACATTGATCCCTGTAACAGGTATAACCATATTTAGTACATTTATCCCTCCACTAGATGATGCATAACCATATTATGTACATCTATCGTATACCTAGATTCACGTGTCTGTGTAAAGCTATGGGAAAAAGCGCCCTCACATCCATGCATTTTTTTATGCATCACGCCTCGGCCTGGTGCCATATTTGGATAAACACGTCCAATTTGATATCTATTACTGTTTGTAGAAAGTCTGACTGAAATTCAAAATTTGTTGTCATGCACACTGTGTCCAAATATGGGCAATCGCGTGCATTTCAACCTTCATTCTAGTTAATAGCTGTGTTGCTATCTGCTCATGCTGTCTATGTACATTTATCCCTGTACCAGGTGATACATTCCCATATTATGTACATTTATATCTGTACCAGGTGATGCATTCCCATATTATATACATTTATATCTCTACCAGGTGATATATAACCATATTATATACACTTATATCTGTACCAGGTGATGCATGATTGCCGACAGCCATCTGATGCTTTATTTCATCTATATGGATTGAAATTGGTAAATGTGTTTGATACACAGGTCAGTGGTCAAGCTTTTGTGACATTATCTTCAACATTTTCTACAAAAAATGTGGTTACTTGTTTGATTTTGTCTTAATTGACAAAATTCATATGTGACCATGAAAGCAGACATGCACTGAGTACCAAGTTCATTGTTCAAATTATAAGGTATAATATAATTTTTGCTAAAAAATTAAATTAAACGCTATTTTGTTGTATTACTAGTGTGTTTGTATCACATCTTGACAAACACATAATCTTCTTCTGTTAGGTTGCTGATGTGATTGTCTGGAGAAACAGAAATGGCGGTGACCTTCCAAGATATGTTAGAGGTCAAGTAGCATGTCTCCTGGAACACATGAACTTAACTTTGGATCAAGTTTACTTTCAGAGAGTAAGGAGCAAATGTATTGAGGTAAGCAAAACCCAACAGCAAGACTGTAGGATAGTCATTTTGTGGTTGGTTTGTATTTATTCATCACAAAGATAGTCCTAGCAAGCATTCATTTCTATCAGTACCCACGATGAGTGCCAAACCAGCCAACAGCCATTCAAACTTACAAATCAGTATTTCCTTTGATGTCGGTTAAATAACAAACAAAAGACAGCAGAGCTCAAAAAAATAGACAAGCCACAAAAGTATACAACAATATCAAATCAGTGAAATATAGATGTACAGACATCTTTCAAAGCAACCAAGAAGTAACATCACAGTTTTTTGGGAAAAAGTGAGCACATTGTAAACTGTAGCTTTGATGAATCTGTCATAACTATGGCGTGAGATAGTCTTAAAGTTTGATACAAGAATTCCCATTTTAAGGTCTTGTTGTCATTGTATGAAAGTGTTTGACTTTTCACAGGCTTTTCTGTAAATTGTGTTTGTCCAGTAACATGCCTCTGAAAATTAAGTAGGTCAGAGGAAAATGTTGGTTATTTTTCTTTATGTCGGCTGAGACCCATAACATAGTGTAAAATTTAGAAACTAAATTTTATTAGAAATTTTTTGAAAATGCAAAAAATATGTCTAGGTTCAGCAGGTTTTTCTAGTGTAGGCCAGGTTACAAAAATCACACATTTTTTTTATTTGGCCTACTATGAATTATTGGATCTAAATGATCTTTTGAACAATCACTTATTCATGTCTTTAAGTAAATCTTTGTTTGGTTACAAGGTAAAAACTGATAATGTGGAAGATTGCAGCTTCTCCATTCATGGCTGTCATCAAGTATTGCAAAAATTCCACTGTATTTCCTGTCGTACATAACAATGTACTGCTTGTATACGTGTGTCTTTGTATAAAGATTAAGAACAGCAAAATCTATAACCTGCCAAGTTTTTGAATAGCTTAGTACTGGAACATGTAGTTTGGTCATTCAGCACCACTTTAGGAATCAATCTCACATGGAAGCAATTTTCCATCAGCTATAACAAACAGTATCTTTCCTGTTGAAACCTGTCAGTACATGGTAAATAAGAGAACCACAAATTCATTTTACAGATTGATCAAGCCGTGTGGACACAGAGACCATTATCACAGTATTTGATAGAAGCTGCTGTCAAAGATGTGATGTACCTTTTAGATTTACGCATTGTTTTAATGGAGTGTATGCTTGAAGAGTTTACACAGGTAGTTGATATCTACTTGAGTGAGGTTAGAGATAAACCAAATGAAACTAACATGAAATCACCGGTAAGTTTAGATTTTCTTTGTCTGTCCCTCGGTAGAAATGGTTCTAGAATTGAAGTAGGCTTGTTTTAGAGGAAAATAAAGTTTACTTTCTTTTGTACTGAATTAATTCAATATTTCCTGTGGTTAAGGAAAATGCCGATAAACATACGAGACCAAAGAGATAGATGATTGAACACAATATACAGTAATAGTTACAAAGAGTGTTACAGTAATAGTTTTATCAATGAGAAAAATCTATTCAAGTTCTGTAGCTTTTGACTACCCTTTGATTTCAACTTGATAATTTTTTTAATGTGTTGAATTTCTACCAAGCTGTTAATCATTCTGAAATAAGTTATTTATCAATAAAACTTCCAGTCATCTATTGCCCAATGTATTATTTGTCAATCAAAACACCAGTAATCTATTGCCCAATGTGTTATTTGTCAATCAGAACACCAGTTATCTATTGCCCAATGTGTTATTTGTCAATCAGAACACCAGTAATCTATTGCCCAATGTGTTATTTGTCAATCAGAACACCAGTTATCTATTGCCCAATGTGTTATTTGTCAATCAGAACACCAGTTATCTATTGCCCAATGTGTTATTTGTCAATCAGAACACCAGTTATCTATTGCCCAATGTGTTATTTGTCAATCAGAACACCAGTAATCTATTGCCCAATGTGTTATTTGTCAATCAGAACACCAGTTATCTATTGCCCAATGTGTTATTTGTCAATCAGAACACCAGTTATCTATTGCCCAATGTGTTATTTGTCAATCAGAACACCAGTCATCTATTGCCCAATGTGTTATTTGTCAATCAGAACACCAGTTATCTATTGCCCAATGTGTTATTTGTCAATCAGAACACCAGTAATCTATTGCCCAATGTGTTATTTGTCAATCAAAACACCAGTAATCTATTGCCCAATGTGTTATTTGTCAATCAGAACACCAGTCATCTTTTGCCCAATGTGTTATTTGTCAATCAGAACACCAGTAATCTATTGCCCAATGTGTTATTTGTCAATCAAAACACCAGTAATCTATTGCCCAATGTGTTATTTGTCAATCAGAACACCAGTTATCTATTGCCCAATGTGTTATTTGTCAATCAGAACACCAGTAATCTATTGCCCAATGTGTTATTTGTCAATGAGAACACCAGTTATCTATTGCCCAATGTGTTATTTTTCAATCAGAACACCAGTCATCTATTGCCCAATGCAGTGTATGAAATGAGTCTGCAAGCCAAACAAACATCAGTCCGTAATCATTCCCGCTTCCAGGGAATTCATCATTGGGATGAGAATGGATTCCGTGAAAATCACCATCGAATTATTGATCCTAATGTTATGTGGAGTCGGGAAATCTGGCACGAAGGAAAGGATTTTGTTCAAACTTCAAAAAGTAGAGGTAGTTGTGATTATTTTATTCATTAATTGCTGCAATATAGCAGAGAATTCTAATTGTGGTAATGACACAATTTATATCGTATTCTGTGCAGTTTGATTGGTATTTGTTTGTTGAACTTGTTAATGTGACAGGAAAGAAACAACATTGGTTTTAATTGTGTTGCTTAAAGTTATTCAAACCTTTATTAAGATCATGTCTGTTATAATTAAAAACTCATAATTGCATCAGGTATGTTTTAAGTTATTCCTAATTGAAAGAAAAATGTTTGAAGATTTCTATATAAATTCAATTTGGCAATAAATTCAGACTTTCGTCATGAGCATTTCCTGTTGTATTGTAATGTTGATACTGAAAATGACCAGAATATCAGTTTTAAAATTCATTCAGTGTGAACTGAGCTGGCATTCGCGAAAATTTCATGAACTTTGAGCAGTCATGCAACTCTACATACTGTAGCTTGCTTTTTGGAAGATATCTTGCTGCGTAATGTTTGTCCCTTAAAGTAGACTATGTCTGTTTGTGTGCTCAACAGATCATGTGATATCTGTGGGAGCAAGAAGAGCTACTCATCTTTCTCCAAATCAGCGTCATCTTTCTTCAGTGAAAAATTTAGAGCCTGGTCATTCATCAGGTTCTCTGTGTCACGAGCTTGCGTCATTCCAGGAGACAAAGACTTTGCCACCTTCCAAGATAGTAAGTAGTTCATCTGAGAGTGACTCAGAGAGTGAGACTAGCTCAGATGATGAACAAATCAATGCACTAGTTCTCAATCAGATGGCTAAGATAAATGTCAATGAGACACACAGCAAAGACAACTCATCAAAGATCGATGGACTAGAAATAGAGCATAGCACACAGTTACTGACAAATGATGACAGAGACAATGGCAGATCTACTGAAGGGAAAAGAGAGAGTAACGACATGTTTAATTGTCAAGAGAAAGATGTAGAAAAGTTAAAACGAGTTTATCATGGTGAACAAGATGGAAGAGCAAAGCACAAGACAAGTGTTCTTGGAAGAGGGTTATCAGAGAAAAGAGCGGATTCAATCAAAGAGAAGCTAACATCATTGCTGGAAATTGCCAAAAATGATGTGAAGAATGAAGACAAAATGACCATGTTATCTGAGACAGCCTACCAGAATAGTGATGGTATTCCATGCATAGATATGTCCACAAGTACATCATCCATGACTGATATGTCCGACTCATTTTCATCTGAAGATGCTAATGTCTCACCAACTCCTTATAAAAAGCCTAGTCAGATTTCTTACCCACCAGAGCAGTTCATGGATGCTGAAGATTGTTTCTTCTTAGATGGCACTTTATGCATTCCAACAGTTCCACACACACAGGACGATGTTGTCATCAAAGATGGAATCAATTCTGAAGCCATGTCATACGATACAAGCCTGCCTCATGAGAGCTTCAGGGCCTTTGTCTCAGAGTCACCGGAAGACAGCAATATCAGAATTGGAAAGTTCAACAGAGCTGACAGTCAAACATGTGCTGATGTAGCTGGCAATGGAAATCAAGCTTACAGTGAGTCTCAAATTATCTCCGATGACCTCACAACAAACTCACTATTGAAAGAAGATGGTTATGGTCAGATAACACCTGGTAAAACTACTCCAAAACTTGGTTTTGGAAGAGCGACAGCTTTGATGTCACACAGTGATATGATGAACAGATCAAGATCACCAAAGGTAATGCATGCAAATTTATTCCATTTGCATGACATTGTGTATTTCACAGAAACTGTCGTGCATTAATATGTCATATACAGTCCCCACCAACCAAGATTAGGATTTGGTTCATAAAAACTAGACTGGGAAATTGTTATTTGAGGGCACTCCTACAGGCATAAGCGGGCCAACCTGTGGGAGCAGTCTCAAGCAAGAGATGTTCCAGTCCACAAGAAAACCAACTTTATATTTAAGATAGCTTTAAACAGGACAAATAGAATATCATAGACGGAATGTTTTAATTTCAAAGCTGTCCTTTTTATGCAGATCAGAAGATCAATCTTCATCATATTTGCATAATCTACTGAAAATCTGTTATATCTTTTCTTTCAGGATCTGTATCTAATTCGAGGTAGCATGGTTGAGTGTGACTTCCCATTAGATGATGAATTATGTCATTCTTACAACAGACAAGCAAGAACAAGAAAAGATTCACAGAGGAAAGTCAATTGATTTCAGGGCATATGTTTTACACATCGCATGGTCACTCCATAAATTTTATAGAGTGAACTGGTACACCATTGTTGTGGAATGCTGTGTAAGCAAATCATGTATATCAGAAAACTACATGATAACAAAGCTAACCAGAAGTACCGGTATGACTTACAAAATATCCAATACTTTGTATTTTTCATTTATCATACGCATACTGTGTATTATTAAGGGTTCATGTTTAGTTGTAATTAACAATGAAATTGCCATTTAAGTTTACTTTTAGGGATAGTATTAAATGTTTTGTTTTAGAGACAGAATCAGATGGACAATGATACTGTTAAGCATAGTGACTCATAATTTAGCATTATCTTGTGTACATGTCAGCTCTTTGTAAAAAATGTACCGTTAATGTTTACAATGACCTATCTGGCTAGGATGATTTGAATACCATCCGGACAGGATGATTTGAACACCATCTGGACAGGATAATTCGAACACCATCCGGATAGGATGATTTGGACACCATCCGGACAGGATGATTTGGACACCATCAGGACAGGATGATTTGAAAACCATCCGGACAGGATAATTCGAACACCATCGGGACAGGATGATTTGGACACCATCTGTTTGCCAGCTAAGTTGTGCCAAATGTAATAGTCCCAAGGCAAACAAAATTGAAATGTTGTGAGTTTGCCCAGGTAAAGCAAGTTTCACAAGCAGGTCATGGTGAGTGTGTACAAATAAATCAAGTCACATTGTCAAACAGATTTAAGCATGCCCAAATAAAGCAAGCTTTGGTCTCAAGACATATTCAGCAAAGCCAGGGCTCGATCAAGTACTTATTACATTCAAGCCCACCATTGATCCTCCATGAAATTTTATTTGTGGTTTCAAAGATTATGTACTCTATTCAAACATAGCTTTCAGAGTTGATAGTATTCATGCCAATATTTCCCGTGTCATGACCTCCTGTAAAACCTTTGAATTAACCAGGAAACAAAATGACCAACTTTAGAAAAGTGTTGTCATAGTGTAATGTTTAGTAATTTACAGGGCCAGTAGCTGTAACTTTTAATGATTTCATCACTATTTTTGTTTTTTATTGTCAACTGCAGTTCAACTCCCATTGCATGTTGAATTACACAATATTCAGCTTTTCAACTCAGCCTGTACATGTGTAAACTACATTGTTATTACTGAAAAGTGAATTCTGGTCCAGACCAGAATTCAAATGAAAATAATAACAGTACAGTCTACATGTATACATACAATGTTGACAAACTAAGAAGTAGGTATTGCAGCCTACGTTTTGTAATTCATCAACTAGTGAAAAAACATTTAAAATTACATCTATTTTGTGTTTTAAATATGGAATATGTAACAGTTTCAGTGTTGTAAATCCCTTATTATTAATTTAGACTTTTGTAAACTTAGCGTATGACTTTACCAAATTTGCAAATAGCATGTCTAATAGATGGTCTACAAATTTCAGAAACGTTTGTCAAAAACAGTAACTTTTGAAAAAATGTGAACACTTTGAAGCATTTAGATGTAGTATCCATACTTTCCAAGCTTGGAAAGCGTTAACTCTGTTCCATTTCTTATTTACATAACAAGACACTTCAAATTGAGAAACTTGAATGAAATCAAGACAGTTAAATGTTCAGTGATGCACATTTCTGTGCTATCCATGTAATACCAATCCACACTTACTAATAAAAGTAAATGATAACTTTAATATCATTTTGATAGTGTTCCAAATATAGTGCATTAACATCACATTCTCATACTGATAGCTTGTAGATTGTATGTACTCATTCATCTCATCTTCTAATTTCTGTCCATGTGTCTGTTTTCTTTTCTTAGTACTGTTTATGTGTTCAAGAATCCGAAGTTCCTTTCTTCTGACATTGTAAATTTTGTCACCAACTTTTTATTTTGATTTCGGTATTGCATATCTCCTTGATGACATGTATCACACCCTGTGCTTTTCAAAGGACACTACCAGTAGTTGATGACAGCCCAGTTTATAAAGCTATTGTTTGACTCAAAGATAAGTTTACATATTATTTCAAGTACTACCAGCATTTAATCTTTTTGATGGGGATTTCTTATTAAAAAGCTCGTATGTTTTGGTACTTTTTCTCATAATTTTTAGCTCCCATTTGCCATACATATATGGCAATTGGGAGGTTATATGGTTGAAAAAAGTCTGTATGTGAGATGTCTGTCTGTATGTATGTATGTATGTATGTATGTATGTATGTATGTATGTATGTATGTATGTATGTATAGATGTCTGTCCGTCCAACACAAAAACTCACGAACCGCTGCACATATTAAGCTGATTTTTAGCTACTATAGACTATAGTCTATAGAAGCTATTGGGATGGGTATCCGTCCGGCGTCCGTCGTCAGTCTGTATGTATGTATGTATGTATGTCCGTTTGTGAGGCGTCCGTCCACTCAAATATCTTGAGAACCGCAGTACTTACTGATTTGATATTTGTTGTGTAGATGAAAAATATGATTTTGAGAAACTGCTTTTTTTAATTTTATGGTATTGTTGAAAATAGGCATATTAATGCATAACTGCTGGTCAGACAGCTTTGTTATTTGGTATATAGGTCCCTAGGGATACCCCAACTTAGATTTGTTAAAATTGTGATGAAATATGCAAATGTGTATTTTTAAGGAATTTTTTGTCATTTTTGGTCAAAATTTGACTTACATTGTATGTAATTCTTGTACTGTATAAACCCTATCAATTCACCCAGTAAATAATAATTAATATGATTTTAAATAATTGAATTAATTAGGAAATCATCAAAGCCAAAATGATTTTAGTGTAGAATTATCAGAAAGTTCAACTTTTTTTGACAGTTCATAGTGAAATGCTTACCATCTTGGAGGATTAAAACAAGTAAAGGCAACTTTCCTGAATCACAACTTTGACATTTTCTGAACCGTCATTTATTGTGCCCTGTATGTTATCTAAAAGAAATTGCTCATAATAGTTTGTCATGATAGGGTGGTCAAATAAATAGAGATAGAGAAAGTTCTAATTTCCATTTATGGTTGACTTGGTAAGAATAAAATAAGATTACTTTTGAGAAAAAAAAACAGAGTGGTCAATTAAAAGAGTGGTCAAAGTGATGGGGTTTTTATGGTAAAGCTGGGTTGTAAGATTCCTCATGTGCTATTTATAGCAATATGCAATCTGTGTAAACAGTGCAATGAAAGTGTTACATGATTCCTTATAATGCTTTTGATGACCTTGAACTTCTTAAGTTTCAAACATTTGTCTCTTCAGTGTGCTTCTCTGAGTACGTACAGTTTCAACTTATTCAACAGAACTTACAAGTTAATTTGAAAGTTAAAATGTGCTTGGTTGATAGGATGAAAATAATATATTAAAAGATAACCAGCTCAAGATTCTTTATAACCTGACAGATATGCGGTTTTTTTTATGACGTAAATCTTGATTAAGCAAGTCTTGTTTACTTTAATTAGAATGTAATTAACTCTCGTTTATTTGCTATTATAGACTAATACAGTCGATGAAATATGCAAATCTGTATTTTTACGGAATTTTTTTCCATTTTTGGTCAGGCCATCGTGAAATGAGCTATCAAAGATATCCACCTTCTTCATCAATAATGTACATGTGTCACAAAAGGTTATTCTCTACATAACACAGCAGAGCTCTGTCAACTGTTGAGTCACTTGTGTTTTCAAAACTGCTGGTCAGAAAGCTTTAATATTTGGTTTACAGGTCCCTAGGATGACCTTAGTGAGATAATTTCATACAGTCAGGAAATACTTAATTTTGTATCCATGTCTATAGTAGCTTCAGGGACTTTGGCCCTATGTTTTATGTAGTGATGCCAATATGGTGTAGATGTGCCGTTGTTAAAATGAACTTTGTAGTCTCATAGATATGCAAATTAGGTAGAAAAAAGGCGAAAATGGTAAAAAATCAATAACTCAGGAACTACTCATCTGATTATTGTCATATTTGGTTTTTAGGTACCTTACGTCTAACTTATTTAAACATACAGAGTTGATGTCAATATTTGATGCTTTCTATTTTTAATGAATTTTTGTCTCTTTTTTTTTAGCTCCGCTGTCAGCGACGCGGAGCTTATCAAATAGGTTGATTTCCGTCGTCGTCCGTCGTCGTCCGTCGTCGTCCGTCGTCCGTCAACAATTGCCTTCTCCTCTGAAACCGCAAGTCCAATTGCTTTGAAATTTTATATGCAGTTCACTTGGGGTAACCTCACTTAAGTTTGTTCAAATTGTGGTGAAATTTGCATATTTGTATTTTTTGGGCATTGTTTGGTGTTTTTGGTAAAAAAATCTTCTCCTCTGAAACCGCTCGTCCAATTGCTTTGAAATTTGATATGCAGTTTACTTAGGGTGACTTCTGTCAGATTTGGTCAAATCGTGGTGAAATTTGCATATTTGTATTTTTAAGGCAATTTTTGTCATTTTTGGTAAAAAAATCTTTAAAAATCTTCTTCTTCAAAACTACTCATCTGATAGCTTTGATATTTGATACATATGTCCCTAGGGATGATCTATTTCAGATTTGTTCAAATTGTGCAGAAATGTGCAAATTTGCATTTTTAAGGAAATTTTTGCCATTTTTGGTCAAAAAATGTATTTTTCCAAAAGTACTGGTCTGATAGCTTTGGAATTTAGTATACAAGTTTATACAGATAAACTAAATGATAGTTATTGAAATTATGATGAAATCTGCAATTTTGTATTTTTGGGGCAATTTTTGCCACTTTTGGTCAAAAAGTGTGTATTTCCAAAACTACTCATCTGATAGCTATGCAATTTGGTATACAGGTTTCTACAGATCACCTTAATACTATTTATTGAAATTATGATGAAATCTGCAATTTTGTAATTTTTGGGCAATTTTTAGCTCCGCTGTCAGCGACGCAGAGCTTATCAAATAGGTTGATTTTCTGTCGTCGTCTGTCGTCTGTCAACAATTGCCTTCTCCTCTGAAACCGCAAGTCCAATTGCTTCTAAATTTTATATGCAGTTCACTTGGGGTGACCTCACTTAAGTTTGTTCAAATCGTGGTGAAATTTGCATATTTGTATTTTTGGGGCATTTTGGTGGTTTTTTTGTAAAAAAATCATCTTCTCTGAAACCGCTTGTCCGATTGCTTTGAAATTTGATATGCAGTTTACTTAGGGTGACTTCAGTCAGATTTGTTCAAATCGTGGTGAAATTTGCATATTTGTATTTTTAAGGCAATTTTTTTCATTTTTGGTTAAAAAAATCTTCTACTTCAAAACTACTAGTCAGATAGCTTTGATATTTGGTACATATGTCCCTAGGGATGATCTATTTCAGATTTGTTCAAATTGTGCAGAAATATGCAAATTTGCATTTTAAGGCAATTTTTGCCATTTTTGGTCAAAAAATGTATTTCTCTAAAAGTACTGGTCTGATAGTTTTGAAATTTGGTATACAGGTTTCTATAGAGGAAACTAAGTAATATATATGGAATTCTGATGAAATTTGTATTTTTGGGGCAATTTTTGCCATTTTGGTCAAAAAATGTGTATTTCCAAGAATACTCATCTGATAGCTTTGAAACTTGGTATACAGGTTCCTACGGATAAACTAAATGATATTTATTGAATTATGATGAAATCTGCAATTTTGTATTTTTGGGGGCAATTTTGCCACTTTTGGTCAAAAAATGTGTATTTCCAAATTACTCATCTGATAGCTTTGCAATTTGGTATACAGGTTCCTACAGATCACCTTAATGATATTTGTGGAAATTATGAAATCTGCAATTTGTAATTTTGGGGCAATTTTTGGTCAAAAAATGTGTTTCTCATAAAGTACTGGTCTGATAGCTTTGCAATTTGGTATACAGGTTTCTACAGATGAGCTTAGTAATATATATGGAATTTCTGATGAAATCTGTAATTTTGTATTTTTGGGGCAATTTTTGCCATATTTGGTCAAAAAATGTGTATTTCCAAAACTACTCATCTGATAGCTTTGAAATTTGGTATGCAGGTTTCTATAGATGAACTAAATAATATTTATTGAAATAATGATGAAATCTGCAATTTTGAATTTTTGGGTCAATTTTTTCCATTTTTGGTTAAAAAAGTGTTTCTCAAAATATACTGTTTTCGTGTCTTGTGAGCCCTTGGGGCTGGGTAGGGCAACCAAGCTGTTTAAGACCACACATGACACTTTAATAAATTGATATAACATAGCATAACATAACTGCTCTAACAGCTTTGAAATTTGGTATACAGGTTTCTATAGATGAACTGAATTTGATCTTTTGAAATTATGATGAAATCTGCAAATTTTATTTTTTGGGGCAATTGTTGCCATTCTTGGTCAGAAAATTTTATTCTCCAAAAAATTACTCATGAGATAGCTTTGGTTGACATGTTCTTAGGGATGATCCCATGTGATATATTCAAAGTATGATGAAATCTTTGATTGTGTATTTTTGCAGCTATTTTAGCCACTTTTTCTGGCCACTGCATTGAGCTATCAAAGATTTCCACCTTCTTCATCAACATGTGTCAAAAATAGTTATTCTCTACATAAACACAGCGGAGCTATATCGGCCGCTAGGTCGCTTGTTGCTATTTTTGGTCAAAAAATGTGTTTCTCAAAAGTACTGGTCTAATAGCTTTGAAATGTGGTATACAGGTTTCTACAGATGAGCTAAGTAATAATATATATTGATTTTCTGATGAAATCTGTAATTCTATATTTTTGGGGCAATTTTTGCCATTTTTGGTCAAAAAATGTGTATTTCCAAAACTACTCATCTGATAGCTCTGAAATTTGGTGTACAGCTTCCTACAGATGAAATAAATGATATTTATGGAAATTATGATGAAATCTGCAATTTTGTAATTTTTGGGCAATTTTTCCATTTTTGGTCAAAAAATGTGTTTCTCAAAAATTACTGGTCTGATAGCTTTGAAATTTGGTTTACAGGTTTCTACAGATGAGCTAAGTAATATATATTGAATTTCTGATGAAATCTGTAATTTAGTATTTTTGGGGCAATTTTTGCCAATTTTGGTCAAAAAATGTGTATTTCCAAAACTACTCATCTGATAGCTTTGAAATTTTGTATACAGGTTTCTGTAGATGAACTAAATGATATTTATTGAAATTATGATGAAATCTTCAATTTTGAATTTTTGGGGCAATTTTTTCCATTTGGGTCAAAAAATGTGTTTCTCAAAAAGTACTGGTCTAACAGCTTTGAAATTTGGTATACAGGTATAGATGAACTAAATGTGATCTTTTGAAATCACGATGATATCTGCAATTTTTATTTTTGGGGGCAATTTTTGCCACTTTTGGTAAGAAAATCTTATTCTCAAAAAACTACTCATCAGATAGCTTTGGTTGACATGTTCTTAGGGATGATCTAATATGATATATTCAAAGTATGATGAAATCTTCAATTGTGTATTTTTGCAGCTATTTTAGCCACTTTTTTCTTGCCACTGCATTGAGCTATCAAAGATTTCCACCTTCTTCATCAACATGTGTCAAAAATAGTTATTTTCTACATAAACACAGCGGAGCTATATCGGCCGCTAGGTCGCTTGTCCAATGCTAGTAAAAAATATTTTTCTCTTAAACCAATGGTCCGATCGCTTTAAAATTTAGCAAGCGTGTGCAGGTGCCTTGTGGTAACTCAAAATAGAATTAATTGAAATTATGGCAAAATTTGCATATTTGTATTATTGGGCAATTTCTGCCATTTTTGGTTAAAAAGATCTTCTTTGAAAATGTGTATGCCATTACTTTCTAATTGGGTGTGCATGTTCCTAGGAGTGATCTGAAGATGACTCGGTGAACTCAAAGGAAAATTTGCAAATTTTGTGGTACTTTTTGCCATGCTTTCAAATTTGGTACACAGGTGTAATGTAGTAGGTCATTCATTCAAAGTCAAGTACTGCCTGTGTGAATGAGCAGATTATGATCGTGCTGCTCCAGGCTGAGGTGTTATCTATAGGAATGATACAATTTTTGGACGGTAATTGCTAGTTTACTGAATGTGACTTACATTGTATGTAACTCATGTACTGTATAAACCCTATAAATTTGACCAGAAAAAATAACATGATTTTAAATAATTGAATTAATTAGAAACCAACAAAGCATAAATAATTTTAGTGTAGAATTATTAGAAAGTTCAACTTTTTTGACAGTTCATAGTGAAATACTTACCATCTTTGATGATTAAGATATGTGAAGGCAACTTTCCTGAATCCCAACTTTGACATATTCTGTACCGTCATGTATTGTTCTGTGCATGTTATTGAAAAGAAATTGCTCATAATAGTTTATCATGATAGGTTTGCCAAATTAAGAGAGATAGAAAAAGTTCCAATTTCTACTTGTGGTCAACTTGATAAGGATAAAATAAAATTACTTTTTGAGGAAAAAAATAGAGTGGTCAATTAAAAGAGTGGCCAAAGTAATTGGGTTTTTATGGTAAAGCTGGGCTGTAAGATTCCTCATGTGCTATTTATAGCAATTATGCAATCTGTGTAAACAGTGCAATGAAAGCGTGAAGTGATTCATTATAATGCTTTTGATGACCTTGAACCTTTTAAGGTGCAAACATTTGTCTCTTCAATGTGCTTCTCTGAGTATGTACAATCTAAAGTTATTCAACAGGACTTACTTGCAATGTTAATTTGAAAGTTAAAATGTGCTTGGTAAATAGGATGAAAATACTGATAAAGATAACCAGCTGAAGATTCTTTATAACCTGGCAGATATGCTGTTTTTCTCATGACGTAATCTTGATAAGCAAGGCACTTTTACTTTAAATAGAATGTAATTAAAGCCGCACTTTTCAATCCCAGGTTCTCGTATTAGTGGAGTTCTCCTCCCAGTCAAACACATGGCCAGTACGATGTTTGATTTCTATTACACTAATTACACAAACTGATTTCAATCTTTTGTCACCTTTTGCTAATCCTGCAAGTAGAGCTTATATAATCGTTTGATTAACGGTCGGTTCAAATTGCCAACGGTCATTTATTCCCCAGCACCACACTCTAATTTCCTTAAAAAACGTCTTCCAGTCACTTTAAAATTTGAATATAACCACAGAGTTCGATTGGCAGCAGCTTCGTGCTGACCGCTTGGCAGTCTGTCAGCATTTGTGCGGTCGGAAAAAATAACAAGCAACCTAGCGGCCGATATAGCTCCGCTGTGTTTATGTAGAGAATAAGTATTTTTGACACATGTTGATGAAGAAGGTGGAAATCTTTGATAGCTCAATGCAGTGGCCAGAAAAAAGTGGCTAAAATAAGCTGCAAAAATACACAATTGAAGATTTCATCATACTTTGAATATATCACATCGGATCATCCCTAAGAACATGTCAACCAAAGCTATCTGATGAGTAGTTTTTTGAGAATAAAATTTTCTGACCAAAAATGGCAACAATTGCCCCCAAAAATAAAAATTGCAGATTTCATCATAAGTTCAAGAGATCAAATTTAGTTCATCTATAGAAACCTGTATACCAAATTTCAAAGCTGTTAGACCAGTACTTTTTGAGAAACACATTTTTTGACCAAAAATGGGAAAAATTGCCCCAAAAATTCAAAAATTGCAGATTTCATCATTATTTCAATAAATATCATTTAGTTCATCTATAGAAACCTGTATACCAAATTTCACAGCTATCAGATGAGTAGTTTTGGAAATACACGTTTTGACCAAAAATGGCAAAAATTGCCCCCAAAATACAAAATTACAGATTTCATCAGAAATTCAATATATATTACTTAGCTCATCTGTAGAAACCTGTATACCAAATTTAAGCTATCAGACCAGTACTTTTTGAGAAACACATTTTTTGACCAAAAATGGCAAAAATTGCCCCAAAAATACAAAATTGCAGATTTCATCATAATTTCAATAAATATCATCTAGTTTAGCTGTAGAAACCTGTATACCAAATTTCACAGCTATCAGATGAAGTTTTGGAAATACACATTTTTTGACCAAAAATGGCAAAAATTGCCCCAAAAATACAAAATTTCAGATTTCATCAGAAATTCAATATATATTACTCAGTTCATCTATAGAAACGTGTATACCAAATTTCAAAACTATTAGACCAGTACTTTTTGAGAAATACATTTTTTGACCAAAAATGGCAAAAATTGCCTTAAAAATGCAAATTTGCATATTTCTGCACAATTTGAACAAATCTGAAATAGATCATCCCTAGGGACATATCTACCAAATATCAAAGCTATCTGACCGGTAGTTTTGAAGAAGATTTTTAAAACGACAAAAATTGCCTTAAAATACAAATATGCAAATTTCACCATGATTTGAACAAATCTGACTGAAGTCACCCTAAGTAAACTGCATATCAAATTTCGAAGCAATGGGACAAGCAGTTTTAGAGAAGATTTTTTTACCAAAAACACCAAAAATCGCCCCAAAAATACAAATACGCAAATTTCACCACGATTTGAACAAACTTAAGTGTGGTCACCCCAAGTGAACTGCATATAAAATTTCAAAGCAATTGGACTTGCGGTTTTAGAGGAGAAGGCAATTGTTGACAGACGACAACGACGGACGACAATGGACGACGACGACGGAAAATCAACCTATTTGATAAGCTCCGCGTCGCTGACAGCGGAGCTAAAAAGTGGCATTTTCTGGAGCGTGTGCCCTCATGTTGCCTGTTTGGTGTCCACTTACACAATGAACGTCCCCATAGGTTGGCGCCCTTTTAAAGGGAGGCTCCGCCTTTAACTCTTGTTTATATTAAATATTATAAGCAGTAGCATCAAGTTGAAAAAGCTGATATTTATAGGTTGGTCTGCTGTTGGAGGTTAAAAGCTGTAGAAATAAATGTATGTATGATGCATGTCTGTCTGTCTGTCTGTATGTATGTATCTATGTATGTATCTATGTATGTCAGTATGTGTGGATGTATGTCCGTCTACATCAAAAACTCCTAAACCGCAGCACCTACCATCTTAGTATTTGGTGTACAGGTGCATTCAGGGATGGAGATGTGAATTTGTGCAAATGAACATGTCAATGTCAAAAATATGCAAATCAAGAAAAAAAAGGAAAAATCCTGCAAATTGCTAAAACTCTGTAACCACTGGCCAGATTTGGTAGAAACTTGGTATGCAGGCTCTTTATAGTGACTTTAGTTACATTTCTTCAAATTGTGGGGAAATTTTGAATTTTTGGGTGATTTTCCTGTTTTTGGTCAAAAAATCTTCTTTTCTGAAAGCGCTCATCCCATTGCCTTGAAAACTTGTATGTATGATCCAAGGGTTGGCCTTTGTCAGGTTTGTTCAAATTGTAGTGAAGTTTTCATGTGAAAGTATTTTGAGGCAATTTTTCCCAATTTTTGTCAAAAAATCATTTTCTCCTAAAGTATTTGTTGGATTGCTTTAAAACATGATCCTAGGGTTGTTTTCTGTCAGATGCGTAAAAGTCATTATGAGATGGAGCATTTCATATTGCTCGGGTATAAGATTAATTTGGACTTGCAACGGAATTTTCTTGGTAATCAACCTGTAGGAATGCAATGTCTGTGTGTACTAGTACTTAGTATCTCTGTAAAATGGGAGCACAGTGTCATTGACACTATTTTTAGCTCCCATAGCCATATGTATATATGGCAATGGAAGCTATTCTTATAGGCTAGGGAAATGTCTGTATGTATGTATGTCTGTATGTCTGTACGTCTGTATGTCTGTATGTCTGTATGTCTGTATGTCTGTCCGTCAACATCAAAAACTCCAAAACCGCTGTACATTTCATCTTGATATTTGGTGTGTACATGGATGATGGGTGTAGATGAGATTTTGTTCAAATGAAGTTGTCATTGCCAAAAATATGCAAATTAAGTGAAAAAATGTTAAAACAGTCAAAATTGAAAAAACTCAATAACCACTGAGCAGATTACATGAAAAATTAGCATGTAAGTACTTTGGGCTGACATGAAATGATTGTGCACATCTTGGGTCAGTATCTTGGACTTGCTATTTTTCATGAATTTTTTTGTAATTTTCTCCCATTTTGGTCAAAAAATCTCCTGCTCTGAAACCACAAGTCCGATTGATTTGAAACTTGGTATGGAAGTGCATAGAAGCGACCTTTCCCAAATTTGGGCAAATCGTGGTGAAATTTGCATATTTTTAGTTTACACGTCCATAGACTCCCATGTATAAGGCAGATCTCCATAGACTCCCATGTATAAGGCCACGAAAAATAAAAATTTAGTTTCTCATCGTATTCATATTGCAAAAAGGATGCAGTGACACAATTTTATTCTCACATTCCTGGCCGCTGGGAGTGCGGGATCGACAGTGTGGGAAAAATCGATCCCACACTCTCAGAAAACCGTCCCACACTCTGCAGTAAATATTACACGAGCTCTGATTGGATGATAAATAGTCTTTTTGTTCCACGCGCAAAATGTTATCCAATGGCACGGCGAGTAACACACAGACCAGAACTACAAAGTAAGCAGGTCAAAGTACAGTGGCAGACGACAGACTTGTCACGATTTTGGATAATGTTGTACGTGTCCAATGTGAATTTAACGCATTTTGTGGTCATGTGAGAAAAAGAATCTCACACACCAAGGACCTGTGATCAGATTTCTCACACTCGTTGGGGATATTTTGTCTCACACTCGCCTGCGGCTCGTGTGAGACAAAATATCCCCAACTCGTGTGAGAAATCTGATCCCAGGTCCTTGGGGGTGTGAGATTCTATTAGTCCCCATAGATGAAGTCCAGTGAGCTTATAGATTGGGTCATGTCCGTCTGTTCGTCCATCCGTGAGTCCATCCGTTCACGCAGATATCTCGGATATTTTGACAAAATGTCATGTGACCTTGATGACCTTTGATCTCAAATATACATATTTGTCCATAACTCAGTAACCACAAGTGCTACCACCCTTCATATATGGTATGATGGGACAGCTTATGACGCCACATATTGTACCTCATTAATTATGCACATATCTAATTTGGAGCGAGCCAATAGAGCTAGAGGTCTGATTTTTGGTATATAGGGATAACTTAGCAAAACAATTTTTTTGACAAAATGTCACGTGACCTCGGTGACCTTTGACCTCAAATATACATATTTGTCCATAACTCAGTAACCACAAGTGCTACAGCCTTCAGGTATGGTATGATGGAACACCTTATGACGCCACATATTGTATCTCATTATTATGCGCATATCTAATTTTGAGCGAGCCAATAGAGCTAGAGGTCTGATTTTTGGTATATAGGGATAACTTAGCAAAACAATTTTTTTGACAAAATGTCACGTGACCTCGGTGACCTTTGACCTCAAATATACATATTTGTCCATAACTCGGTAACCACAAGTGCTACAGCCTTATGTATGGTATGATGGGACACCTCATGCATGTTATGACGCCACATATTGTACCTCATTAATTATGCGCATATCTAATTTTGAGCGAGCCAATAGAGCTAGAGGTCTGATTTTTGGTATATAGGGATAACTTAGCAATACAATTTTTTGACAAAATGTCACGTGACCTCGGTGACCTTTGACCTCAAATATACATATTTGTCCATAACTCAGTAACCACAAGTGCTACAGCCTTCATGTATGGTATGATGGGACACCTTATGACGCCACATATTTTACCTCATTAATTATGCACATATCTAATTTTGAGCGAGCCAATAGAGCTAGAGGTCTGATTTTTGGTATATAGGGATAACTTAGCAGTACAATTTTTTTGACAAAATGTCACGTGACCTCGGTGACCTTTGACCTCAAATATACATATTTGTCCATAACTCAGTAACCACAAGTGCTACCACCCTTCATGTATGGTATGATGGGACACCTTATGACGCCACATATTGTACCTCATTAATTATGCACATATCTAATTTTGAGCGAGCCAATAGAGCTAGAGGTCTGATTTTTGGTATATAGGGATAACTTAGCAATACAATTTTTTGACAAAATGTCACGTGACCTCGGTGACCTTTGACCTCAAATATACATATTTGTCCATAACTCAGTAACCACAAGTGCTACACCCTTCATGTATGGTATGATGGGACAGCCTATGACGCCACATATTGTACCTGATTAATTATGCACATATCTAATTTGAGCGAGCCAATAGAGCTAGTGGTCTGATTTTTGGTATATAGGGATAACTTAGCAAAATGTCACGTGACCTCGGTGACCTTTGACCTCAAATATACATATTTGTCCATAACTGGTAACCACAAGTGCTACACCCTTCATGTTTGGTATGATTGGACACCTTATGACGCCACATATGTACCCCAATGATTATGCGCATATCTCATTCTGAGCGAGCCAATAGAGCTGGATGTCTGATTTTTCGTATATAGGGATAATTATAGGAGAGAAATTTTTTGACCAAATGTCATGTGACCTCGATGACCTTTTACCTAAAATATATGTTTATGTCAATAAATAAGTAACCACAAGTGCTATGTCCTTTGTATTTAGTAGGATGGGAGACCTTATGACAACACACGCTTTACCTCATTAATTATGTACACATCTAATTCTGGGCAAGCGAATAGAGCTAGAGATCTGATTTTTTGGCATATAGGGATTAATTAGCAATATAATTTTTTTTTCAAAATGTCATGTGACCTCGATGACCTTTGACCTTGATTATACATATATATGCATATTTCAGTAACCACAAGTTCTATACCCTCCAATTTTGATAGTATATTAGACCTTAAGATGTCACATCTTGTACCTCATTTATAATGCGCATATGTATTTCTTGGCTGGCCAATACTGCTAGAGGTCTGATCTTTTTTCCCGATTTAGAACCATAACGTAGACATGCCTCATGTGTTTCAAATTGGGAACAACGACATAGACCTATGTGCCCATAGATCTCAACATATACACTCCAGTGATACTTCTTAATGACCACATTTTCCTGCCCCATCAAGACTAATACTCCTATTACAAGTGGGGACTATGTCATTGTAAATGACTTGTTGAGTTAATGGTTGTATCACAGTATTCGATATATCTAATTCTGTATTTTTTCCATTTTATATTCTGAATAATTACATTAAACATATTTCACTGTCTCCAGTACATTCATTTAAGTATTTTCACTTCATGCACTTTATCCCTTTCACACATGTTCAAATATCTGACCAGAGAACAAACACTAAATAGTCCAGGATGGGAGCTACAGTGTCATTGACACTATTTTTTTGTGTGTAAAATACCCTACTCACAAAACTGTTTGAATGCCCAGTGCCAACTTGTCCATGCAGCCTGTATTTTTGCAATGACTAATGTTTGTTTATGACTGAATTTTAGTCCAGACTAGAATTGATTTGTCTACATTGCTGCAATGTGTACATAATGCATTGTGTTGGCAAGGCTGATGCTAGATATTTCAACAGACTATAGGGAGAAGATGAAGAAAATTGACATGTTTTACAAAAATAAAATATAATCATATTATCACAAGGTACTGCTACTGTCACAATAAAGATCACAACATCTTTTGGCTGTTGTAGGAGTTTGCTGTTTTACTTGTAACCGTGCTAGTAGGGTTCAGTTGAGTGTTTTTATGGGAGCAGCCATTTTGAATACTGGTACACAATTGTTGCGGTATAGCAATACTGAAATTCATGACAAATATTCAACTGAATCACAAAGTGGAAGATTTTGCGTGTAATTTGCATGTAATTTACATGTGAATGACAAGATAAACAAGACTTAACTGATCATCATGGTTTTCAAATTTATTTCAACATGGACAATTTCACTGATATTGAATTGGTACATGTAATAGATGGAACTTTGTTCATAAAATCTTGAGAACTTGCCTCATATTGAGGATCTAAATCAAGATAACTTACATTAAAAAGACTTATCTCTCTGAATTGGAAATTTATTATAAATGGCACTTTAAAAATATACTAGGACTGCTAAAAGTAGTTCTGAGATCACAAAGTGACAGTAACAAAGTGCGACTATTTGATTAACAAGCACACATCCAAATTTAAAGTATTCTTTACTGTATTGAGACTGGACAGTTTGAATGGTAGACTACTGGAAATAAAACATGATTTTAAGCTGCCAATACAGAAGCCAAAACAGATACAACATGTGAATAATTCAGTTACCATTTTCATCGATTTTGAAAGGATGTAGGTCAGGTCAGGCACAGAGCATATTACACAATTATAGTATATTACACTATTCTAACCATCTAACTAAATAATGACAGTATTTAAACTGTATTTGATGCTTATTAGAAATTACATATTGTGCAAAGTTCAATAGTATTGTAAATATATTGGACTTTGACTGAGAGTTTGAAGATATGGCAATACAGAAGACATCAATAGAAAGCTATAAATCCCAACAGCAGACAGCATTTACACAGAATTGAAAAAAATTTGAATTATGAATTTTTGGGCTCGGTGTTATCACAAAGGTTGCAGGGAAAACAAAAACAAAATATTGTCAGAGAAAATGAGGATTGAATTCAGGTGACACTGATGCAAAAAACTCGAAAATACTGGTGCTGCATTGCTACATCTGACTGCACAATCCTGTTTGCTTTCCTCGTGTCACTTTCTACAGTGTGTTCACAAAAAGAGTCGGTACAGGCCATAATCATGGACAATACCTCTACCAGAACGGTAATGTTGTGATGAGAATATAGAGAATTTGGAAAATCAGATCAATAGAAATTGAAGAAGATGAGCTTTGTATTTTCTAAATTGTTTGAAAAATTCATTATATTTCTTTGAGCAATGATGAAATGATTGTACAAACAAACTACTGATTTGTTTATTCTCCAATAACAATCATTTATTGACCCCCTGCATGACCATTTTTACAACAGAACAAACCATCATACAGAAAACAAGGCAATCTGTCACATTAAAAATGCATTGAATGCCATAATTGATATGTGAATAACTATCCAAGAATATGCTTTTTCAAACTACAAAGGAAATTGTTGTGTTTGGTACGGTGTTGATCAGCAGACAATATTTTGCATATTCTGTTTGCTGATCGGGTGCATAACCCAACATGACCAAGTATCTCTTGCTGTGTCATAGCTCTAACAATTATCAGTAGATTTATTGTGCTTTGTGAATACTTGTTAGTGATATTCATGTTTACTGCTGATGAGGTTAAATATACCATTCTTTCTGTTTTGTTCATTTAACATTGATACTTCCTAATTTTGAAACCTTTTCATTTGACTCACAAATTGCTAGTATATTTTGGCCGCTTTACACCTCTTGGTTTTTCTGCGACACCATGTCTGAGAAAGAAAGAAGTGAAAAAAATCAACAAATAAATAAAAATTTCTACTGCCAGCAATATTGACCTGTGCTGGCTGAATGCCAGCAACATTGACCTGTAATGGCTGAATGCTAGCAATATTGACCTGTGATGGCTGACTACCAGCAATACTGACCTGTGTTGCAAAGGAAGCACAGTGACGTCGCAGTAAATAGTCTACTGCTGTGATATGTTACAGAATTATAATGGCAAACTATGAAGAACTGAATAACTCGCTTGAAATCTGCATATTGACAAATAGCAGGTAATTACCGTTGGTAATTTCTTACCATTTAATGACATTTAAGATGAGCAAACCCATAACCCCTGAAAATCAAATGTATATTACTAGAAAAGCTGCAGATTGTTTATTACTAAATCTCAATCAAAAATGATAACGTTACATGACATGGACCTTATCAAACAAATGTAATCGTAGTACAAGATGCATATTTTAATACAAATTGTAGAAATACCTCAAAAACCAAACTCTGCAAATTTTACCTCACAGTTTTGCCAATTTGCATATGGTGAAAAAATAGAGACTTTCAACTAATTTCCATGATAATAATGCCAAAAGTGACAAAAAACTCTAACAGACAAACTTGCAAATTTCATCTATCTTATTTGTGGTAAACTATTTACACCAACAATTTTAAATCTTAAACCTGTAAGAAAAATGATTGACAGAACTCTTTAAAATATGATTTGTACAATCTTTTATAACTTAATGTTATATCCATGTAAACCCTTCAGACTTGCAACCTGAATACATTGAACCTGTGGGTTTCAAAAGAAAAGATTGGAGGACGGTAACAAGTCCAAATTGTAGTGACTGCTTATTATCAATAACTGGTGTTCTGTATTTATGGTACCTGTCTTTGTGGCATGGTAACCAATAGTTTAGTTTGATATATGCCGAGAGAGATTGTATCATGATGTCAGGAAAATTGCCTTCTGGACAATAAATAGGAGTTCAAACAACTGTGAGAATATAGTATTGAACTTATTTGAGTTTTGAATGACTTGAAAGAGTTTGTATAAGAAGAGATATGGAAATTTTGTGAAAGTTTCTGGTGAGTTTCTGGCAACCATAGAGAAGGAAAATATGGATTAATTTGAAGGAAAATACAGACCCCACCTACACCTGTTTTGTCCAATGCAAAGAACACCTCAAAAATTTTGAATGAATGTAACAAAGAAAATTTACATCTTGGCTCATTATGTAAATGATTATTGAAGGATTTGCCACAATGCCTCTTGGAGTCAACCAGAAGACTTTCATACATTAGTCCTCAACTAAAGAAACACATTCTCACTGTAAATAAATGTCACTTTCCCATGTTAATATGATATTATGTGGCATTATACAGATGTACAAAGCATTGATGTTCACAGTCAGTCATCCTATGAATTAAATTATTGTACACCCTATTTTACACTCTTTTGCATCTATCATCGAACGCTCAACTTCATGTGAATGTTGATACATCTCATGAATTCATCAGTGTGTTTCCTTTGAAACTTCATGAGTTGATAAGGAACTTTCTCAAAGAGTTCGCCGCCTCAACCATGTAATAATATATACCGGATTTTTCTGAGAGTACGCCCAGGGCCGTTAAACAGAAAATGGCTACATTGTCTGCTTCACACCTGTAGCTAAATAACGGCCCAGGGCCGTAATTCGGTAAAAATTTACCGCCAATTATTATCTAAAAAATCAAGGAGTTATCAAGATTAAGTTCGTTCGGGGTTGTTCGGGTGTTTCGGCCGTCCCTCGGCAGTTGACAGATCTTCAAACATGGCGTCACGTGTCCAATCGTCGCGTCGGGAAGTTCGAGTCGTTCCACTGATTTTGATGTACACGATGTTAAAGAGGTCGAGGAACAGATAATTGAGGAAGGGAGCTTTTGTATCTGCAAAGGCGCGGAGACTGAGTTGATGATAGCTTGCGATTACAAAAAAAATGCCATACATCGTAGAGCAGCATTGTTAACACGCCAACTTTTTCCAAATCCAGTTCTTGGTTCTTGCCGTGTTTTATCATGTTGTACTGGCATTAATGATAAGGTTAAATAAGAAAGCATGGCTTTTAACTGCTACGTCCATGACTTTAATGAATGGTCGCGATATAAAAACAACACGTACGATGCATTGAAACAAAGCGTCGCAGCGTCGCGTCATTTTTTAAGACCCGGGAAACGCTACAAGTTTAACCCACGCTCACGGCAGTGCTGCAGTCCGCCGATCCGCTGCACCATACTCAGTACATGATTGAAAAGTTCGTGATCAGAACTTTCATTCTAACAAGGAAAGGTTCCTGCGATCGAATGTAAAGTATATAAAAAACGACGTTAAAATTACCAAGATTTTGAGAATGAAAAACTTAAATTCCTTGTAACTTCACTTTTCGTGGACGGAACGTGTCGGTTCTCACACTATCATGACGCACTTGACCCAAGCTACGCAAATACAGTCTTTGCGCATGCGTTACGACACTGTGGAGAAACTGAGTCGCATGAGCAAACCCAGGTTAATTTCACTCGGTTCGGTTGCGAAGCCCGTTGCGAAGGTACCGTCGGCAACGCAGATGGCGGGAAAGGGGTGTTAAACAATGGTGCACAATAGTAATAAACGTAATTATCTCAGTTGTGACTCCTTCTCTACTACCTCCATGGTTTGTCGAACGCATTCAAATTTAAGCGAAGAAAATCATCGATCAGATTTTGACGTGTGCACGTGTTCTGAGGTTGACCTAGTTTGTAAGTGTGACAAGTTAATCAAAGTAGTCGAACGTGTGAAAATAGATACAGTGTTTCGCATTCGTTGCACGCAAAGAGGTCAATAATCGTAAACAATTGTGGATCATACCATTTCTACTAGGGATTACTACTACTGTTACGTTTGTGAATGCAACAAATTTACGCGAAGAAAATCATCAGATTTTTGTATCAAAGTGAAAAAAACCTGAAAAGTAATGATGTACATTAAATAAAAAAATAATGAAACAGAGTTATTTTTTATGATAGTCATTTTATTTATTTCCTGATCCCCATTGTGCAGAATGGAAAATTCCTGGCTCCTGCTTCATCTGTCAATCATTGTCGGCATTGTGTGGCAAACTCTAACGTTGACTTTGCGTTCTTCTGGATCATTCCACCTGCATTTTAGTAGCGTAAATACGGGGATACGGACATATATCGCCGAAGTAATTATCTTAGAAGTGTAACTTATTTTATTTTGTACGCTATATAAAACTTTTTGACCTTTGCGTAGGTAATTTTTTTCAAGGGGAGTCAAGTTGAAATGCCGTAGACAAAGGTTGAGATGAAATTTAAAATTCTTAATAACGGCCCACCCCCAAATAACCGCCCATGGGCGGTTTTTCGAGTGGGCGTACTCTCAGAAAAATCCGGTATAGCTACAAACTCACAAGACAAAATGGCGCCAACAAATAAAACTTGCTGGGGCACACAACACAGGTGTGCCACATTTATTTTTGCTTACATAGACTGCAAAGTGGTCGCCGGAACGCTCGATGCTTTAGACTTTCGTTGGTTTGTACATATACAATCTATGGTTTGTGCATGGTACCAATGAGTTTTGTACGTGAAAATGTCATCGGAATTTGTTTATTATAATGTTCACTTCCAATACTATGGTGCACAAAGATCTTTGTATCTGGTAAACAATATCAAAGTTAATCAAAGATTGGACACTTCTCGACCATCAGAAATCTTGTGTTCACGATCAACAAATGTCAACTTCGAGTCCAGTTCTACTGCTATTTTTAGCCATGCTGAAAGAAAATTTTATGTCTAATAACCAAGCAACTGCCGAAGGTCGCGTGCCCAAATATCATGCTGGCCGACAAAGAAATGCTTTAAAATGTGTGAAATTGGAAACTAAGATTCACATTTCAAGAGAGAAACAAGAATTGCAGTCGAACTTTCATTTTGAAAGTCAACATCGCGCTGGTTCATTTTGAAAGTCACGCCGGCACAAAAGTATATGCGTAACTTATTGTGGCGATTATGATTGATGATGGTCCCACATGAAACCACTTTCTTTCGCAAAGAAACAACAAGCACTGGGAGTAATGTTTGCAATCTCATTAGCAGTCGCTAGTTCAGTGAACCTGTAGGCAAAATCTTGATTAGATCTAAGCTCACTCTTTATATAGTTGAAACACAGCTCGCAAGCGTTGAACTGGGTGGTAAATCAGTCGAACCCTTTCTCATGCAATAATCATTGGGATTTTGTTCAACACATCGCGAGTGGTGGAAACCGCAATTATCCATAATCACACAGTCGCCGACGGCAAAACACGGATTTCCAAAATTATCCGTAACTTGAACAGCCTCATCGAAAAAGTTCAGTAACTCCAACCCGTTTGATGGTCCAACGATCACATCAGAATGATCGACACCCGTAGCACTGACAAGGAGGTTGATCGTGTATGTAGCGTTCGATGCATACCATTGTCTTTCAACTGCCGGTGTTCCGATTTCTGTGTCGATTGCCTGATGTTCGGATCACCGAAGACTCATCAAACCAATGAATTTGATTTATATTGTAATCAGAAACAGTTTCTATAACTCCAGTGTATATTGTTCGATGGCTGGAGTCATTGATTCGGCGGCAAGACTTGATATTTTCTTTTGACTCATGTTCAGGTATTTGGTTATCGCTCGGTGGATTGTCGCCAGCGGTGGCGCGTTTTAATTATCAAGAAGTTTTCTTCTGATTTCCTGTACTTGGCTGCCGCCTTTGTAGAACTCGATATGTTGGAGAACGTTGTCCATAACTCTGGTGCGCGTATTCTAGGACTTTTCTCAGTTGTTCATCACCCATTGTTGCTGATTTTGTCCATCTTGTCCTTGTTCCTGGCGCGCTCTCGCACTTGCCTATCACCGGCTGCATTCAGGGAGCCTGTTCTCTCGTACTTACAGCAGATACTGACTCAGTTTGGTTGACACATATTTTCAATCAAAAGTTTCACATAGAAAACAGGGTCTCACACCCAACATGTGGTACATTTTCTAATAGGTCTATATTTGAAGAAGATAAAAATTTTGTTTAGTTGTCAAAACATGCATTGGTATGTTTGTTTAAGTCAAAAACATGTGATTTTGAATTTTTTCACTTAAAAGAGTATAAGTAAGAATTGGCAGCACCCCTAAGTGATCAGTTAACGGCACTAGACAGTTGGATATACAGGGGGAAAAACCGTGTTTTGGATTTTTGAAATTCGCTTTTGTTTCTGCACAGTGAGCCTTCGAAGTGTGAACTGTCGGATTTTCGCATAAATTATCGGCTTTTGTTCACGTTTGTCAAGTTATCGTCACTTCAGGGGGGTTTATCAAAAATCTAAGACACGGTTTTTCAGGTCTATTCATGAAGTGTTAGCATGCGAAGAATCGGGGAAATCCGCCCACGCGTCGCCGACTTACACTCATTTGAAGGTGCGCATACATAGCAAAAATCGGAACTGAGAAAATCGACGATTTGTGTAAACGTCCCATTTTTCACACAAAATCGCCGAAAAAAGTCGGATTTTTGTGCGTTTCAAAAAAAAATTATTCGATCTGGGTCTAGGTTAAATATTGGGCATCAGGTTAGAGAATTTCTGACAAGTCCTGAACACTAGTTCGCCTAAAAATGATGAAAATTGTGCGTAGAAACGTGAGGCTGGTCAGCGTAAGCGGTGGGTACTATTTACACGATAAACACTAGAGAGATAATTCAGGGCATAATCTGTTTGTCAAATACGTATCTAGCTTATAATTATATTAACTGTACACTGTTTGGTAACGGTTAGAGTCTGGTTACAAGACGAGAAAGGTTAAAAAATCATACAGCCGGAATGGTTTACAGGTCTGCGTTCTGCCGACGACGCGCGCTCGCTCTCTCGCTAGCGCTCGACTTCCGGTCTCACAGCCCGTAATTTATGCACGTACCAAGTGTGAAATGGTTGCCCAGTTCATTTTAGTGCCGATTTTTGTGCCTATAGTACAAGACGTCACTTGCTTGCTTGCTTGTTTCGGAGATGAGACGACCAACTCTCGATGCTCTAAAAAATTCTGTAGTTGAAAAGTTCAAGGAATGCGGGAAAGTCGCACTTGTTTTTGTGGTTTTCACATGTGATCTGCTGCAGTCCTTTTGCTCACCATAAAAAATGACCGGGTTTTCGTGCGCTATTTCGCTTTCGACTGTGACATGTACTATTATGGCCTCGGGTATGAAACCAAAATCAACTTCAGTTACACGTAAAAGCGATTCTTCATGACTTAAAATAAACGACTGAGGCGATACTCGACAGATTCACTCATTGTAAAATTGAAACGGCGACATATCGCGACACCCAGCGACACTCTCTTGACCACAGATAGAAATTGACAGGCAACGATCGTGAAGCGACGTTTCGCGTACGTTGCTGTGCTCTAGACCGACATAACAGTGTCGGATTGACAAATTGGACAAACCATGCTTCCTACATCCATGGACAAACTAAGTCCAAGACAGGTGCAGCCAACGGAGCTATTCATCGAAAAAGCTATTCCAGGAGCAATTTTTGAGGGCAGGGGAAATTTTAATTTTGCTAGGGCAGGGGACATGTTTTTAGGTGGTAGGGGAGCAAATTTTAGTTTGTTTTGTAGGGCAGGGCGGATATCGGTTGATTGTCCTGGGGACAGGGCTTGGCGAAAAATTTTTTGAGGGGAATTGTTTCCAGGGCAGGGGAAATTGGCAATTTTTTTTTCGCCACAGGGCGAGGGAGCTTCAAAAATTCACAGTGGGAAGGGGAAACAGGCAAAAATAAGTGGGGAGTGGGTAAAAATGAAGTTTGAGAGTGGAGAGTAAGTCGAAAAATTTTCTGTGGGAGGGCAAATTATGAACAGCTAATTAATTACCCTCTTGACTTAAATTTAGTCAGTTCACATTATTTGTCATGCACAATGTATCTTATCATAGTAAGGACCTTTTTAAAACTGCATTGTTCGTTGGCTGCACCTGTCCAAGATATGGGCTGCTGTTATAGAACCATATTTTCCAGTGAAGATTAAATAGATTCTCTTTGGACGGCAGTGTAATCTATAGCCCGGCGTACGATGCTATGTGTTCCGCTACAGCTAATCGCCTCGCTCACCACAACCTGCAAAGACCCGTACGTAGGGTCGGTGACTTCAAATCCATTTTGGGACTTGACGTAAAAAGCCAAATTACTGTCGAAATTCAGCGTTCTTGGCCCAAGTCGTATCCCTGCCTACCTCACCTACTCGATCGCTTCCAAAAATGCCAGTCTTTTATTCACTTTTCGTAAATAACCGTCGATGTCGGCAACTCTCTCGCTAGCCCTGTGTACGATGCTGTGTGTTAGCTGTAGCGGCCAACACACAACATCGCGTCCATCAGCTTTCCATTTTGCTTCTTCGGCCCCCGTTTGCGTTTTCTACACTGCTTATACTGCCGGCAGTCATCAGCCATGTTGGATTTGTTGGATAGCGTCTCTTATGAAGACGTGCGCGCATGCGCAACATGGTGCGTAAAAATTTACATAATCTCCTCAAGGTATAACGATAACGCTGACAGTAATCCGGACCGTTAAAACAAAAAGAAAATAATAACTCGCGCAGTGGTTAGAAGGCCGTGTTTTCACTAAAATTTAAGACATTTTCCAGTACAATGTTATCTCACAGTTTTCTCTAATAAAAAGATCATATTTCAGGGGTTCAGAATATGAAATAATCACAAAATCGCTAAAATTTACAAAGGAACCCGAGTCACTACCTTACAGCAGATACTGTTCACAGTCAGCCACACAGTATCTATGTTTACATAAACTTGTCGCCAGCGCGGCGGCGTCTGGAACTTCTTAGGAAGTTCCTTATCAACTTATGAAGTTTCAAAGGAAACACACTGATGAATTCATGAAATGTATCAATATTCACATGAAGTTGAGCGTTCGATGATAGATGCAAAAGAGTGAGGTATGTAATTGTCTCAAAACTGACATTGTACGAGCATAAGTACGGCCTCGTACTTTACAGCAAGATTTTGACGTAAGGCCGTAAAATTCCTGTTAAAATTGGAGCTACGGTTTGTATTGGGAACTATTTTTAGACCCCCTCCAATTGTGAACTCCAAAACCCTGTGCGACTTCCATACGTACATTTGTTTGGACTCAACTTGGTCACGTTGAAAATTGCCAGCAAGGAGACTATTACTATGCAAATGACCACAGCCGCATTTCTCCGTACTAGGAAGACTTAGTTATACATTTTCTCAGTTTTTTCTCCTCTATCTTTCGAATAAAGATGATAAACCCTTGCACTGCCAAGCCTAAAATAATTGCTGTGGACTCCAACCTATGATTCACACGCTTGCCATAACCTCAGGAACAGCTGTGCGGGCCTGCTCATGTTCCGTCGAACGATATTTTTAGAAATCTGGAGACATGGCACATCGCATTTTTTATTTTAATATTTTACAAAAGATGTAAGAAGCAATGATTTTGTCGAAAATTCTGAAAAAAATATAGGAAGATTTGATCGCGAACACTTTTTCACTTGGGGTCAACATGGGGTCGCAGCCATGTTGCCTCAAGTCAAAACTTATTTCTGTCTGCACTCAAAACTCAAAAATGTCGGATTTGAACCTGAAAATCTATGTCATTTTGTCAAACTTCGGCGAAATTTCAGCCTATAGACAGGATTTCATCTAGGTAGGTACATTTACTGAAATTTGATCGACAAATAATCCTGAGCTTGAACGGCACTGACAGCTCGCGTTCTCCGGGAAGTCAAGCATCCAGCTGCCCATACACAGCTGCCCATTGGCTGAGTTTATGAGATTGTTTTCAAGCGACGGCGGCAGACCGTACCGGGGCTCTGGATATGAACCTACCGCCGGTGTAGCTGTAATGACTGTTGCGTTGTTGTTGTTGTTTGTTGTTTTTTTGAAGTTTTTTTTTTTACATTAAACCTGCCATATTCCTTCAAATTACAACGAGATTTTTTTCGATCACACAAAGTACGCTGAACACAGGCAGGCTATCGAGAAATACTGACAATACGTCACTTGTATGGTGAAAGTGCGGCACATTATGTCACTTGTAATTTGGTCGTACGAGCTCGTACGTCTGCTCGTAGTTCGTCCGTTTTGAGACGATTAGATAATAGATGCAAAAGAGTGTAACCACATCCATCAAACAGTTATCTACATGACTTACAGCAAACTGCTGTTCTCACAAAAAGCTTCATTCTTGAGTTACACTACTTCAAAAACACTGACTTGTAAAAAACACACTGATATCCTAGCTATCATACTTATAAAATTAGGTGTGAATCCACTGTTTTTCAAAAGTGGTTGAAGAAGTTTATGCTATTTGTACAAAAAATGGTACAGGAATGAATATGGCTTCTCTATCTTACAACGTCTTACTATGAAAACCAATGAGACTCAGATACTGAACTGACACATTGGTTTTAACATGACTTAACGATTGGCTATCACATACACATTGCTTTCTAACTCAAAAAGATGAACATAGGCCTTAGGGAGTTCAATCATCAAGTCTGATGTGGTAGTCTGTCGTCCCATTCTCTGAAATGCTTGTTTAGCACACTGTCTGGTTAAGAGACATGCCCCATATGCAGCACAGATGGTAGGACCATACACTGTAAACATTTGACTGAAAATAAAAGAACAACAAATTTCTAACTTGAACAGCATTAATTTTAATACCTTAAATACATAAAAAACACATTATATAGCCATGATCATTTTCCTACTATCAGAAAGTCGATAATCCCTTCACACTGTTCTTCGCCAGTCAACATTTACTCTTTCTAAAATGAACAGAGGAAGTATGCTGCTTCTGATCAACCTATCACTCTGCTAAATCTATGATAAAATCTCTCTGATGTTGATTGTGTGGTTATATTCCACAAACACTGTATGTCTTGTTATGTAGGTCATTCCCCCCCCCCACATCATCATGACCTGAGTTCAATTAGTCTAGAACATTCTCAAGGTCACTGCCCTTGATGACCTCACAACCTTGAATTCAATTAGTCATGTTTGGAATGTTCTGGAAAGTTGATTAGTTGTGTAAGGGAGATAATTTTAGAACAGTAATTAGCATGTCAATAAAAGTTCTAGATTGTTCTTATATGCCTTTATAAAAGGGACGTGCTCAGCTTCCAGTCAGACTTTTGGGATCGTGTCTCTTGTGTGTTACTAAACTCCAGCAGTAGTCATTCTCAGACTTTTCAAGACCTTCACTGCCAACGCTGGATTTATACTGTGGACTTTGTGCAGCTTCAAGCCTGCAAGGACTGTTCATTCATCCAACTGACTGTTACAACTCTGAGACTGGAGCTTTGCCGTCCCAGCTGAGATAAGTAGTCTGTACACTTTAAAGCTTGTACTCTATCCCTAACTTAGCAATTAGTTTTATTTTTGTAATAAATTTTGTTTAAACGTTAACTGCTGAGTTCACCCCTTTTGTTCGTTTTCTCTGCACGTAACAAATTGGGGGCTTGTCCGGGATACGAATATTTTGAGCCGTTTGACAACATTTTGCCTACCTTTTCAAAACTACTTTACACTGTGAACTCAGCGAAATTTAATCATGGCGGAATTCAAGCCAGACGAAATTATGGGGATGACCTTGATCAGGACACATTTAATTCCCTCAGAAAAGACAACCTCATAGCACTGGCAAATTTCCTTAAGTAGATGTCAAAAGATCTATGCGCAAGCGAGAGATACAGTTCAAGATTGCAAAACATTTAGTTGATTCAGGCCATTTTGAGGAGTCTGCCCTAAAAGATTATGAACCTGAGTCTTCCTTTGAACTCAGAAAATTAGAGTTAGAAATACAGGCAGATTTGGCACGTGAAAAGTTAGCAATGGAAGAAAGACAGAAAGAAAAGAATTACAAATGAAAGAAAAGAATTACAAATGAAAGAAAAAGAAAGGCAGGAAAGATTAGAAATGGAAGAAAGACAGAGAGAAAAAGAATTGCGATTAGAAGAACAGCGATTACAGGTAGAAATAAAACGTTTAGAGCTTGGACAGTCAGGAAAATTCTTCCCTTCAGACAATTTTGACATCACTAAGCATTTCAGGTTAGTTCCCCCTTTCCAAGAAAAGGATGTTGATAAATATTTTCTCCATTTTGAGAAAATTGCTCAGAGTCTGAATTGGCCTAAGGAGTCCTGGTCTATGCTTTTGCAGAGTGCTTTGGTGGGTAAAGCCAGAGAAATTTACATTCAGTTGTCAGTAGAGCAGGCTTCAGATTATGATTCTGTGAAGGAATTAATTCTCAAGGGCTATGAGTTGGTGCCTGAAGCTTACCGTCAGAAATTTAGGGATTGTGAGAAGGTGAAGGATCAAACTTATGTTGAATTTGCTCGAACAAAAGAACAACTGTTTGATCGTTGGTGTTCTTCTGAAAAGGTCAGTCAGAATTATGACAAATTACGACAACTTGTTTTGATTGAAGAATTTAAGAGGTGCATTCGGAGTGACATCAAGACGTTTATCAATGAACAAAAGGCAGATACATTGGAGGTTGCTGCACGTTTGGCCGATGATTATTCATTGACCCACAAATCTTCATTTCTCAGCAAACCATCCCAGTCCTTTTCATACAGAAACAATGCAGGTAAATTTAACTCCTCCTTTTCATCCAAGAATTTTCAAAGGAGAGTAGGAAATCAAATGACAGCAGTTCACACAGTTTCAAGTAACACTCCCACATCATCAGATCCCAAGTCTCAATCTCCTTCTGACAAACAGTTTGGTACACTTTCTTGTAATTATTGTAAGAAAGACGGCCATTTAATGTCAGAGTGTTTCAAATTGAAAAGAAAACGTGAAGGTCAAAGTAGTCAAAGTGGATCTAAGCCCACCGGCTTTATTTCTTCATCAACTCATTAGAGTCTAATAATGTGTGCAACACATTTTCTGAGGTTAAACCCTCTCATCCCCAATTAATGAGGTCAAGGTCAATTCTTCTCAAGATAGCATTATGGGTATTTTCGAACCATTTATTCAGATGGTTTTATATCACTTTCTAGTGATTTTTCTTCCGCTACCCCTGTCAAAATTTTAAGAGATACCGGGGCTTCCCAGTCTCTTTTGTTGGCAGATACCCTGCCGTTTTCTGAAAAGTCATTTTCAGGTTCTAAAGTTCTTATTAAGGGGGTAGATTGCAATGACTTTATTCCTGTTCCTCTCCATAATGTCTATTTGTCTTCGGACTTTGTTTCTGGACCTGTGGCTTTAGGTATTAGGCCTTTTTTGCCTTTTGAAGGGATTCACCTTCTTCTTGGAAACGACCTTGCTGGGGACAAGGTCATTACTAATCCACTTGTGACTGATAATCCTAGTTTAGATCAGAGATCCAGAGCCAATAGAGGAAGACATTCCCGGCCTTTTCCCATCATGTCCATTACTCGAGCCATGTCAAAGAAAACTTCCGAGAATCAAAATACTCTCAAAAATAATGTCACAGATGTTGACTTAAATGACACCTTTCTCAGTCAGGTGTTTGACACGGATCATTCCGTTATCCCTCGTGGATTTGAAACTTCCAGTAAAACTTCTGCTGACCAAAGTCAGACATTTTCTAGATCAAATCTCATTGCAGAACAACACAAAGACCCAGATATTTGTGTTTGTTTGACAGGGTAGATGATGAAGGTAAAACTTCAGATAGCTCTGTTTCCTATTATACAAAATCTGGTATTCTCATGCGTAAATGGAGACCTCCAGATGTTTGGTTGATGACGACTGGGCTATAAAACATCAAATTGTGGTTCCAAAGCCCTATCGTGCTGAAATATTGCGCCTGGCCCATGAAACGCCCTGGGCTGGTCACTTAGGAGTCAGGAAAACTTATCATAAAATTCTCAGTCACTTTTATTGGCCTAATCTCAGGCAGGATGTAGCACATTTCTGTAAAACTTGTCACACATGTCAAATGGTAGGAAAGCCAAATCAGACCATTCCAAAGGCCCCTTTACAGCCAATTCCTGCATTTCAAGAACCATTTAGTAGGATACTAATAGACTGTGTTGGGCCCCTACCAAAAACAAGATCAGGAAATGAGTACATGTTGACAATTATGTGTACATCAACTCGGTTCCCAGAAGCCATACCACTGAGAAACATAAAGACAAAGACTATAGTGAGAGCTTTAGTCAAATTTTTCACTTTATTTGGCCTCCCTAAATGTGTCCAGTCCGATCAAGGCTCCAACTTTATGTCTGAAATTTTTCAACAAGTAATGGATCAGCTAGGCATTAAACAGTATAGGTCATCCGCCTATCATCCTGAAAGTCAGGGTGCTCTTGAGCGATTTCATCAAACTTTGAAAAACATGATTAGGACCTACTGTTTTGACACAGAGAAGCAGTGGGATGAAGGAATTCATTTTCTGCTCTTTGCTGTTAGAGAGTCAATTCAAGAGTCTCTTGGTTTTAACCCATTTGAGCTTGTGTTTGGACATACAGTCCGTGGCCCACTTAAGCTCGTTTAAGAGAAATTACTATCAGATTATGATGATTGTCTGAATATTTTACGATATGTGTCAGATTTTCATACAAAAACTCTCTAAAGCATGTGAATTAGCCAGACAAAATCTTTAGTCATGTCAGCAGTCAATGAAAACCAAATATGATAAAAACACCTCCAAACGGTAGTTTGAACCAGGTCAAAAAGTTCTTGTTCTACTTCCGGTTCCTGGCAAACCACTCCATGCTCGTTACTTAGGGCCATATCTAATTGATAAGAAATTGAGTGATTTAAATTACATCATCGAAACACCTGACAGGCGAAAACAAAAACAGCTACGTCACATAAATATGTTTAAGCCATATTTGGATAGGGATAATCCTACTAAAACAAAGCCTGTCAGTACAGTCAGTTCTGGCCATTATGAAGATAGTGATACTGAAACTGACTTGAGTGAAAATACTCTAAACTCAAAGCTGGGCTCGGTCAAGCTTCAGAACTCAGAAATCCTGGAGAAGCTGGAGTCTACAAAGTTGGCACACCTCCAGCCAGAACAACAACAACAGGTGAAAGAACTGCTCCACGAATATAAACACCTGTTTCAAGATGTTCCAACGAGGACAAACGTCATCTATCACGACGTTGATGTTGGGGACAGTAAGCCTGTAAAACAACATCCATACAGACTGAATCCAACAAAAGCAAAATATCTCCAGGAAGAAGTCAAATACCTGCTGGACAATGACTTTATTGAACCCAGTAAAAGTAACTGGAGTTCGCCGTGTATACTTGTTCCCAAATCAGATCACAGTTATCGTATGTGCACGGACTTTAGGAAGGTCAACACTTTAACAAAGACAGACACTTTCCCAATCCCGAGGATTGATGACTGCATCGACCGAGTGGGAAAAGCCAAGTATGTGACGAAATTTGACCTATATCTGAAGGGATTTTGGCAAGTCCCTCTGACGGATCGTGCTCGTGAAATATCCGCCTTTGTTACACCAGACGGATTGTTCCAGTACAAGGTGATGCCATTCGGAATGAAGAACTCTCCGGCAACGTTCCAACGGATGATCAACGACGTCATATCCGGGCTAGACGGGTGTGCAGCCTACGTTGACGACGTCGTCCTGTATAGTGACACCTGGGAGGAACACATCAAACTCATGCGGAAGTTCTTTCGGAGAGTGAGCAAATCAATGTTGACTGTCAACCTTGCCAAATCTGAGTTTGGTTGGGCCAGGGTGACTTACCTTGAACATACTATAGGACAGGGTGAGGTAAAACCTGTTGATGCCAAAATCAGTGCCCTTTCAAGTTTTCCATACCAAATTGCAAAAGACAACTGATGTGCTTTCTCGGCATGGCTGGTTACTACAGAAAATTCTGTCTAAATTTCACTACAATTACTGAGCCTTTAACTAACCAACTTAAAAAAGAAAGTAAAGTTTGTTTGGTCAGAGCAATGCCAACAGGCATTTGATACACTTAAAGCCATACTTCAAAGTGCTCCAGTGTTGTCTGCACCAGATTTCACTTTGCCATTCAAATTAGCTGTGGATGCTAGTGATACGGCTGCTGGTGCTGTTTTATTGCAAGAGGATAGTCATGGTGTAGATCATCCTGTTTGCTATTTTTCACGCAAATTTAACAAATCCCAGAGAAACTACTCTACAATTGAAAAAGAGTGTTTATCTTTGATATTAGCTTTACAGCATTTTGAAGTTTATGTTACTTCTTCAAATCAGCCAATAGTGGTTTATATTGATCACAACCCTCTTGTTTTTCTGCAGAAATTTAAAGGCAAAAATCAGAGATTGCTAAGATGGAGTTTAATGTTACAGGAGTTTAATCTTGACATTAGACATATCAAAGGCAGAGACAATTTAATTGCAGACTGTCTCTCTCGTATTTAGAGTTTATTGTTGTTCACTTTCAAGAAATTTTATTGTTGTTCACTTTCAAGAAACTTTACTTTAGAGTAAAACAAAATTTGAGTACTTAAATCCTTTTCAAGATTACATTTGTAAAAGAAAGATTTTTCTTTGAAAAATTTTCTTTTTTTGAAGAGGGGGTGTGTTATGTAGGTCATTTCCCCCCACACTCATCATGACCTGAGTTCAATTAGTCTAGAACATTCTCAAGGTCACTGCCCTTGATGACCTCACAACCTTGAATTCAATTAGTCATGTTTGGAATGTTCTGGAAAGTTGATTAGTTGTGTAAGGGAGATAATTTTAGAACAGTAATTAGCATGTCAATAAAAGTTCTAGATTGTTCTTATATGCCTTTATAAAAGGGATGTGCTCAGCTTCCAGTCAGACTTTTGGGATCGTGTCTCTTGTGTGTTACTAAACTCCAGCAGTAGTCATTCTCAAGACTTTTCAAGACCTTCACTGCCAACGCTGGATTTATACTGTGGACTTTGTGCAGCTTCAAGCCTGCAAGGACTGTTCATTCATCCAACTGACTGTTACAACTCTGAGACTGGAGCTTTGCCGTCCCAGCTGAGATAAGTAGTCTGTACACTTTTAAAGCTTGTACTCTATCCCTAACTTAGCAATTAGTTTTATTTTCGTAATAAATTTTGTTTAAACGTTAACTGCTGAGTTCACCCTTTTGTTCGTTTTCTCTGCACGTAACAGTCTTAACTGAGAAACATAGTAAGGTTAAAGATATCCCATTGACATGATAACTGGACCTATTCTACATGTACAGTAATCTGTCAATTATCCAACTTATCTGAATTGTTATGTCAAACTGACTCAAAATGTCAATGTTCCCTTTATTTGCATTGTCCATTACGATTGCAATACCAATAAAAATTCAAACTTCTGTTGTGACTGGACCTTTTCTACAATTAAGTACTAGGGTGACTGTGTCTTTTCTTCAACTACTAGGGTGACTGGGCCTTTTCTACAAGTACTAGGGTGACTGGGTCTTTTCTACAAGTACTAGGGTGACTGGGCCTTTTCTACAACTACTAGGGTGACTGGGCCTTTGCTACAACTACTAGGGTGACTGGGCCTTTTCTAAAAGTACTAGGGTGACTTGGTCTCTTCCACAAGTACTAGGGTGACTGGGTCTCTTCCACAAGTACTAGGGTGACTGGGCCTTTTCTACAAGTACTAGGGTGACTGGGCCTTTTCTACAAGTACTAGGGTGACTGGGTCTCTTCCACAAGTACTAGGGTGACTGGGTCTTTTCTACAAGTACTAGGGTGACTGGGCCTTTTCTACAAGTACTAGGGTGACTGGGCCTTTTCTACAAGTACTAGGGTGACTGGGCCTTTTCTACAAGTACTAGGGTGACTGGGTCTCTTCCACAAGTACTAGGGTGACTGGGTCTCTTCCACAAGTACTAGGGTGACTGGGCCTTTTCTACAAGTACTAGGGTGACCAGGTCTCTTCCACAAGTACTAGGGTGACTGGGTCTCTTCCACAAGTACTAGGGTGACTGGGTCTTTTCTACAAGTACTAGGGTGACTGGGCCTTTTCTACAAGTACTAGGGTGACTGGGCCTTTTCTACAAGTACTAGGGTGACTGGGTCTCTTCTACAAGTACTAGGGTGACTGGGTCTTTTCTACAAGTACTAGGGTGACTGGGTCTTTTCTACAAGTACTAGGGTGACTGGGTCTTTTCTACAAGTACTAGGGTGACTGGGCCTTTTCTACAAGTACTAGGGAGACTGGATGTGGGCACTTTCCCTCAGGTGTTATTCTTCATCCTGATGAGAAGCTTGGGTTCAACCATGCTGAAGAAGCTAAGCTTTGTAACACAGTCATTACTGGTAACTATCTGAAAGTGATTTATATTTAATGACTATTGTTAACATCTTGGAAGGAGCAAGGGTAATATAGCATAGGATACAATTATAGAAAGAAAGAAAACTTCTATTTACTTGTGTGTTTTGGTATCATCTTTATACTCATTGCAAGCCCAGTGTAAGAATGTACCCATAGTGCCTGACAAGATATCACCTTGACCACCACAACGTCGAGGACTTCCTTCATTACAGCACACTAAAACTGAACACAAATATAAAATGTTAACTTTCAAGTGATTCAGTTTGCTTTTGATTAACAAAGATCAGTCATAATACCTTGGTAACCTTAGGGGCAGTCGATAATTGATACATTCAACAAGATCAATCATATTAAACACCTTGGTGAGCGTAGGAACCGCAGATAATTAAAATACACGCTCAGTAAAGCAACTTCTGTGTTTTAGGGAGAAGAAGGTTTGGCTGTATTTCAATTACCGCACTTCAAGTTTTACTATCGCAACATCTTGCTACATGTTTTTCTGTATCTCAAAATATTGCTACATTGTTTGGTGTGTACCAGGCCAGTACAGCACCAGCGCTACGCCAGCATTATTTTGACATACATGTGAATCAGTGCACAAGTAAAATAACGTAACAATCATTTTCGATGCGCTAGCTGTTTCATTTCATTCTATTGGTCAATGCATCATTGTTGAGTTGGCACTGAACAGAGATTGATTTTAGAGGGGGTAAGAGAGGGGAGCAGTCGGTAGCATATGTGTGATTTCATAGCAATGTTATCACTGATTATTGGATGCAGATATAGGATGAGGCTTGGTTGGATTTTCGCACTTCCAAACTTTCATTTAGGGGAGATGGGTTGAGGACAAGCGCATTTAGTTAGTCCCCACGGACACCGTCAGGGGGGACTTATAGATTTGGTAATGTCCGTGCGTGCGTCCGTCCGTGCGTCCGTGCGTCCGTTCACGCAGATATCTCAGAGATGCCTGGAGCGATTTCATTCAAACTTGGTACAAGGATTACTTCATATGTCATACAAATGCACGTCGATTTGTTGTCTGATACGATCCAATATGGCTGCCAGGCGGCCATTTTATTACAATTTTTTCATGTACAGAGCCATAACTCAGGCATGTTTCAACCGATTTTATTCAAAGTTAGTAAAAGGACATTGACCAATGTCATAGATATGCACGTCAATTTGTTTTGTGATACGATTCAATATGGCAGCCATACGGCCATTTTATTACGATTTTTTCATGTACAGAGCCATAACTCAGGCATGTTTCAACCGATTTTATTCAAACTTGGTACAAGGACATTGACCTATGTCATACATATGCACGTCGATTTGTTTTGTGATACGATTCAATATGGTTGGCGCGCAGCCATTTTGTTACAATTTTTTCATGTACAGAGCCATAACTCAGGCATATTCAACCGATTTATTCAAAGTTGGTACAAGGACATTGAACAATGTCATAGATATGCACGTTAATTTGATTTGTGATACGATCCAGTATGGCCACCAGGTGCCATTTTCTTAAATTTTTTTTATGTACAGAGCCATAAGTCGGCATATCACATGATTGTTTTGTGATACAATCCAAAGGCCACCGTGTGGCCATTTTTTCCGATTTTCCATGTCCTGAACCATTACTCAGACACGTATCAAGCAAATTTATTCAAAGTTGACACAAGGTCATTGACTTATAGTATACATATGTACTTCGATTTGTTTCTCGATATGGTCCGATATGGCCACATGGTGCAATTTTGTTATGTTTTTTTTTCATGTCGAGAGCCATAACTCTGGCAAGTCTCAACTGATTTTATTCAAAGTTTGTACCTGGACATTGACTTATGTCATACATATACGTATTGATTTTTTAAACAGTAAGATCAAATATTGCTGTGTGGCGGCGATTTTGTAACGACTTTCTCATATACTGAGCCATAACTCAGACATATTTCCACCAGTATCATTCAAAGTTGGTACAAGGACATTGACCTATTTCATACATATGCTCGTCAATTTGTTTCACGTCATGTAACAGTATCATGTCAATTATTGAAGTTTTGTAATTAGGCTGATATGTCAAGAAATACTGCATCAAATTTCATGAAACTTTGTACAGATGTTAAGCTCACATTGCTTTAACAGTGAAAAAGACATTTATCAGTGTCGTTTTAATTAATTTGTAATTGCATATGTAATTAACTTTCCTAATTAGAGTGATATATCCAACAAATACAACGTCAAATTTGATGACACTTGATACAGATGTTGATCTCATAGTGTTGTAAATACTGCATTAAACTTCATGAAATATGGTACCGGTGATAATCTACTAGTGTTAGGATAGTATGAAAAAAATGTTTTGCAACATGCTGTCAACTAATTCCCAGTTGTAACTCATTTAATGACCTTTAGGATAGTGGCCTAAATTGGTTTTATGTTTTCATCACCATGGAACTCATTCTTGGCCATTGAGTGCCATCTGTATCAAAGAATGTTTATCACAGACTTAATGAAGAGGACTCTATCCTCTCGGAGGACCTGTAATCAAAGTACCCATTAACAAGTGCAGACTGTGTCATCAAAGATGACTTGTTTTGTTTACCATGCGCATGTTTCAATTATCCACAGCCCCTTACGGGCCGTTGATTAGCAATACATTCACAAATATTAGTTATGACACTCTGGTGACCTTATGGGCTATGGATACTTAATACATTCACAAAGATCAATCATAATTCCTTGGTGACCTTAGGGGCCGTGGATTAGTACATTCACAAACTAAGATCAGTTATAACATCTTGGTGACCTTAGGGGCCCTGGATAATTAATACATTCACCAAGATCAGTCATAAAATTTTGATGATTGTAGTAAAATGACATACTGTACTTATAAAAACAAAGTACAAGAGGGACTGTGGTACAACTGAAGTCGCACCTGTGTGTACTAATGTTTCAGGCATGTTGTTACTGATGAACTTCTTTATTTAGCACTAAAGAAGGAAACATACTACACCGAAATTTCACATAAAATCAATCAACAATGCAAACCTGATCCTCTCGATAATTTGTAATGGAACTATACTAATCTGTCTTTAGACTTTGTAATACTTCATTTGTGATTGAAGAAAATTTTTTATGATATTACTGATATAACACCAAGGAAAATAAACTTTAAACTTTTTTGTCAGTGACTGGAACTATCTTACCTCTTTCTCCATCAGAAATAATGTCATTTTCACCTTTTTTGACGATTGTTACATTTCCAAGAGACCTTGCCAATTTGGATGTTTCATGCAATGGTTCATCAGGATTTGGATCATCATTTATCTAAAATTATCAAAAATATAATTTTTAACTTCACTACTTCCATTTAGGATTTACTTTTGAAAAAAAAAAGATTCATCAAGTTTACCAACAAGATATTTCTTTTCAAGCAATGTGATAAAATGACAAACAACATGTGTGCAAATTTTGAAGATATACACTATATGGTAATCTTTCAGTACAAGCTGTTTTTCGTAACTTTTATAAAGCAATCCAGTGTAGATACATTTCCAAACTTCTTTCCAACAATATTCACACAAAGCAGTCACGGTTGAATTTTAAAAAGACTTTAAAATGGTATATTATACACCATCAATTAATCACACGCAAAATGTATGTCAATCATAATTGTTTGCATAATACAGCATTGTTAATAGACACATTGTATTTATGAAAGTTATTGTTTGGTAAATTTTATCAAAAATTGTTTTCTTGTATGTGTACCATGCAAATATATTACTGCAGCTTAACCCTTTTCCTGCCAAGTTCATATTTCACCATCAGATAAAAAGTCATTAAAACTAGTGAAGCACAATATGTCCTATTTGGTGTACTTTAAAAATACCACCAATGATACGGTGTTGCTAATATTTGATGGAAATTGGTACATACTAGTATTGGTACCAAAGATCAATGATGAATGTTGTTTCTATCTGTTCAGTGCAGCAAAATTCTACGTTGATGATATGAAAATGATTTCTACACAGTACAACCAGAAAAAACATAGGGCCAAAGTCCCTGAAGCTACTATAGACATGGATACAAAATTAAAATTTCCTGACTGTATGAAATTATCTCACTAAGGTGATCCTAGGGACCTGTAAACCAAATATTAAAGCTGTCTGACCAGCGGCTTTGAAAAAACAAGCACCCAACAGTTGACAGAGCTCTGCTGTGTTATGTAGACTTACATACATACAGATGCCACTGACTTCAGCTTATACAATAACCTAACATTGGTATACCAAATGTGAGCTAACAAAAAATTGAACATTTGAAAGCCTCTGAAGTCACAGATACTGTGAACATTATTTTGTTGGACTTAAGCTGTTGCAACGGACCATGCAAAATGGGTGGAAATACGTACATGGTTTTGGCTCAGTACCACTTTTCACTGAGTTGGCTGATGGGGAAGTGATACTGTCTGGCAGGAAAAGGGTTAATCCCGCTAAGTACTACTGTAACACTAATAGTCTTTTTGGGTGAAAATAACGCCACAAAAGAAAGGGTTTTGTTTGTCATCCTCTTGCACATTGATGTTTACCAGCCGCATTGTTTGTTTGTTTTTCCTCATGTTCCTTGTAAATATGTTAAATATGTAAATATGAAAAATGTTAGTGTGCTATCTATGTAAAGAAATATTTAATAATTGAAGGATCACATGTACATGCTGCACAGTTCTGAATAGTTGACTTACTGATGTCATATTGTAGCATATTTCTTCATTTAAACAATAAAATCAAAAACCATATTGCTACATAATTTTTGACAAGAGACCTAGGATGAGAAGCAAACCTATTACATGTTGTGGGCTCATAGACACAGAGTCAGAGAACTTTTCCCATAGACATGAGTTTTGTCTGTCAATTCAGAGACTAACTCTTATATGGTTGCAAATGCAAGCATATCTGACATATTGATAAAATTTTGATCTGGATGAGTCTGGACAGAAAATCTTGATGGTTTGAGAGTAAAATAATTAATATTTATCAACATAAAAATTGTAATGTGCATCTGATGTGACCTACACCTTTCAAATGAAAAGTGCTGGAGGATGTATATACCAGTGCTCAGTCATAAAGGATGTATATCCCGAAATACAGTGTGCGAAACTAACGCAAAGTCTCTACTGGCCGAGCAGGCTATAGCGACTTTAAAAATCACTGGCCCTGAAGGAAATCAACTGGTCCGATAGTCAAGTCAAATCCAAATATAGTAGAGATTTTTTACCCATGCTGAGTATAGGGGCAAAGAATATGCAATTAAAAAATAAAAAAACACCACTTCAAAATCCTAATATCAAATCGTTTTTTGTGCCTTTTAATTCTTTTATTCTTTTTTAATTCTTCAAATGAAGATGATTATCAAAAACAAAAGTTGGGGCAACTGATCTCAGTGCTAAAAACATGAAATCAGTGAAAGGTTAGGCACTTATACATAAAACATTTTTATTTCCTAAAACAGCCTTTCACAACAAATATTTCTAACATTGAGAAAAAGAGCACAAATGTGGGCTTGAAATATGTCCCAACACAAAAATGCTAAGCATCCAGAAAACCGATCAGATATGGGTAAGTTTTGGCAGCACAAACACCTGATCACACACAAATGGAGTCAATACAGCACTTGACTCTTTCAAAAACACAGATTCTGGCTTCTCCCTTTGAGGGACTAATCGTCAAATTCAAGGAACGGAACACAAAAAATTAGGGCAACTGATGAAGAGAAATAATACTGAATAGTCTAAACCAATGTTAAAAGACGAATCACAAATTGAAAATGTAAACATGACGAAGGAAAAATGGCCATCAAGGTCAAAATATAATGAAGACAGTACTTTGCATAATGTTTAAATATTAAACATTTACTTTCTAGTATCAAAGTCTGACGTCCGACATACTTCCATCACACATAACAATATATATATTGGTTCTAATATCGATACTAGACGATACAAAAATGACTTGCCTTCTGTCATGGCACGCTAGGTTTGAGAAATTGCCAATATTTTACCTCAGACTGATACATATCGCGATTTTTTGGACTCTTTATAGTAAACGATACTAAGCAATTCTGGAAGAACTTCCCTTGCGTCTCCGACACACCAGATCTGTGAAATCACAAATATTTACTTGATGTTTATTGGTGATTTCGGACAAATGTCCGATATATGTCGGAGATTTGCCACTTCACAGATCTTGCCAAGCTCGACTTCATCATTTCGGCTCTAACTTTGTTACTAGACAATACTCGTACATGTCAAATCATTGGCAAATAATCAATGTATATCGAGGAGATACTACCATACAGATTTGGCCCTGCGGTCTAGCCAAGCCCAACTTCTGTAGTCCAACTGTAACTTAAATTAAAAGATACAAGACTTGCCTAAAATGGTGCCATGGGTAAATATCCAATATAGGAGATTTCAACACCTCACATATCTGACCATAGATTTTATCGAGGGTCTATGATCTGACCAAACAATACTAATTTCTGATACTGTGTTGTCCAGTTGCTGAAAATATCCGATATCACATAACAGTGCAATGTTGAAGTGTCCTCGAAATCCAGTTTACTTTGACACATACAACAAGGTCAATATGCTAAACAATTACTCTTTTATGGCCACGATAAGATCTCTATTAACCTAATATATACTTAACAAATGGGGAGCATATTGAATAGTGCCACTACTCTCTTGAGGAAACGTGAGGTAAGGTATTTCGCTTTGATCATAGACCCTCAAGAAAAACGGGACAGGCAACTGCGATAGAGAACAAAGGGTCTATGGGATTAGCAGTGTGCGATCTATCTTGGAATAATTAAGAGGTGTTAATGGGTTGGGGGACGCAATGAAGCTCGACCCGATCGACTGCACAACGTCCGGTTCACAGACACATGCATGCGGGTATACGGTATAATGTTTTCGGATTACAAGTTATTCCGGATTACCCGCAAGTCCATTTTTAGAAAGAAAAGTGTTACAACTATTTTGAGAAGAATTCGTGAAAATGGTTTTAAAGTACTTTTTACATATTGGTAGCGAGATTCGATGCAACTAGAAGTCTGCAGGGAGTTAGTATGTTGCTGTAAAGTGACAAAGTTTCGAATAGAAATCCGAAACACATATCGCTGCAGTTCCAGACTTGACAGCAGTTGACATCACAGAGTTGTTTACATTCCGCAATCGTCCGTGTATCTCCGAATTTTCCCTCGATCGCGTTTGCAGTTTTTTAACCCTCGGAATATTTTCTGTGCGAGGAGTGCTCCATGATTCGGTAAAGTATGTATGTTAACTACTGAAATGTTGTTGTTTGAAAACTGTTAACGGCCAAATTTACGAGGACAGCGTTCAGCTTTGTGTAAATGCATGTCTACCTTACCGCTTCTGACTCCACCAACCGTTGGAGAGTCCCGATTTATCGCAAAGTTTCTCCTGACAGCGAAAGTCAGTGTTACAAATATATTTTCTAGTACTTTGCGGATGTACACATGTGTAGCTTATCCGAACTTTGGTGTTTCTTTAGGCTAAAACAGTACCAAAATGTTAGAGGTTGTGTATTTGAGCTCCGATGGAATAGTCATTTTTTTATGTACCCTGATTTTCATCAAATGTTGCGTGACAGATGAAATAAGGTCAGATTTTCGTTTCACAGGACTGGGGAAGTGTAGAGCTGTCTAACTTGTAAATGTTTGTTGTTATCGGAGATTTTGATGGTAGAGAATGTAAACTACCGGTAATATTGTCGATACCTAGCAAGAGTTTTTCTGTAGCGTCTATGGCTAAATGTACACTGTTTTTATGGTCTGGGTTTTTCCCGTTGGCTTCGGCTAAATCCAAATGTGATCTTCATCGTTACCAGAACATTCACCATAACTAGTATCAAAAAACCCTCAAATTATCTGTGTCATTACTTGGAACGTGCCATGCAAGAGCAAAGTGTACATATTCAGAACGTCAGTTTGATCGTTTATGAGATTCAGTGTTAAGTACGAAGTATTGTTGTCGGGGACCGCTTGGTAAATAACTTTAATTATTCCAAGATAGATCGCACAAAGAAACCTAAGCAGTTGCCTGTTCCGTTTTTCTCGAGGGTCTATGCTTTGATGCAGTACCGATCAGTCTGTTCACTTTTTATTTGCAAATTTCACATTTTGCAAATCTCTTGACAGAATAAATTTCGTATCTTTGAATAATTTTGTCAGGTATTTAGCTCAGCAAAATATTCTGGTAAACTTCTGTACACATAAGGAAAGTTACTGGCCCATGTCTTTAGGAACAGCAGAACAACTTTCAAGAGTTACTGGTCCAGCATGAAAACTGCTAGTCTCAGGCCATCGGGATAGCGTGAATTTCACACACTGCCGTATAACTTACCACCTTCCTGTAAAGATGCTTGAATTCGACAACATTCGGAGTAAGAATGGCTTTCTTGTAATCTTTAATGACATCGGGATATTGACTTAACAGAAACACACCATCCTGGGAGACAAAAACAAGCTCAGAAAGTTTTACATTCAATGAAATCATTACATCAGCTATCTCTTAAGAAAACCATATATTTCAATCGTTGTACATCATACTTAGAGTAAACTAAGAAGCCATGAACATACGAACTGGTGAAAAGGAAGCAAAAAAACTTTTGATTTATACAAGAACTATAAATGTGATTCATATTCAGTATGTAGAAAGTTAATTTGACTTGAATGCAAACAGCATAATCAAGGAAAGAAGTTTTCATTGAATAAAAATACTCACAGCATCAATCACTAATGGCAAATCAAGTTCTCTGCATTTTATGATGATTTCCTGTGAGAAAACAAACGGAAGTTTTATCTTGAATATATTGAAGTATTGAATCCAGTATTATTGGTACACAAACCTCAACATGGGGCACATAAATAAGTAATGAAATTTAAAAAGTTAATAATTAAAAATCATGGAAATGGTACAAAATTTTCCTTGGCTTGACAATGAGAAAACCATCCCTGGCCAATCATGATTATACACGATGGAAAATTAGTCAAGGTTGAAATGTACACTTGTGAACTTACACAACCAATGGGCTTCACTTTTTTACTCCACTCACTTGCATGAGAAAATCCAAGATGCTTGTTATAATATTGTAAATTTGGAAACTTTAATGAAGGACCCTGCAGATGTAATATATTTCAATTTGTTCACCAAAATTGGAGTCATCATAGCTTATGGAACTAAAATTTTAGAGTATTTTGAAATTTCAACAAGAAAAAGTACGAGCTCAGAGTGTCTTAAAAAAAATTGATATTGTGTATTGTCATGTTGTAATTCAAGAACTCTACAAAATTTTGGTGGTGAAGGGGTCGGACCAATCACATTTTCACTGACATTCTATGAAGAAGAACAAGTTCTAACCTTGACATTCTGCAGGATACTATCATCTCTTCCAAGTCCAGGTCCAATCACCACAGAATGCATCTTTTTCAACCAGTAACAGATATCATCCACAGCAGTCTCCGTGTCTCTAAACAATAATATTGTAACAGATCTGAATTCATTGGATAATCTTATTAATGAGATCCAATGTTCCAATTATCTGACATGGAAATATCTTCCATTACAGAAGTTCTGTTGGAGACTTTGTCTCTAAAAAGTGTGAGACACAAATTTCTAAGACCGAGTGAGATATTCCACCTGGATTATTGGTGTGTAGGACAAGTTTCTAACGTTCCTCCAATAGTTGCAAACACTGAACTTGCATGCGAATATATCCTGACCTTTGTTTCCAATCATTTCCATAGAAAACTATGCTATAATGCATATATGTTTATGCTGATTAAGTTTTATTCTCACAGTTATACAATCAACAACATTTCATTATTCTTATCTTTAGATGCATTTAATAAACTAAGCACACAGACACAGTTGTGCTTTGGTCTATGATGCGAGACTACCTAAAAACTCTTATCTTTAAAGTGCGCCATCTACAGTCAAGGTTTTATGCAAAACAACATTCCATTTGTCTATTAACATACATCCCATTATTTTTCAAACAATATGCATGCCACAGGAGTGGAAACACAATCATTGATGAGCATACATCATGTGAAAATATATTTGACCTGCTTGAAAGTACAAATTGTGAAAACAAATTGATGCCACATAGGTGCTCTCACATTCCTGGTATTCTAGCAATGTGATAAATTTCTCATTCTTGACCTAAAACAATCAATATAACTCAACATTTTTACTTTCTCAGTTTTATTCTATTTTTCACATGTTTAGGAGACTGTGTGGTGATTAAAACAGAATATTATGTTATTGAATTGAATTTTTCCTTGCATTACCGACTGAACTACACTGTACCTAGAAATTATATATGATGTACTCACAGCATTGGATGTACAATGAGTTCAGGGCTGTATGACTTGATCACTGGTGATGCATCACTGGTACAGAAGACGTGAGTTAAATCACAACCCTGCCAGAAAAACATAACTCCATCAAATTATTTACAATATTAAAAGTTGATGTAAGGAAAGAGAAGTTTGTTGCATGGTCAATTCACTAATAGTTGGTAAAATGTTGTGCTGAATGCATATTGTACGAAAGAAGTTAAAGAAACCTGCAATAACAATTTCCTAATCAGTGTACATTTGCTAATAAATAGTTTCATTTTGCACATTATTTACATATAGTTCTTATTGTGAATTAATAGAAAAATAGGTTGACATCGCTGACCCAGATAAATGAGCAAGGAAAAGAAACGAGGTTTTAAAAGCTTGGTAACTCTGGATATAATTTAAAGCAAAATGCAGCTACAGTGCATAGTGATTATAAACAGATAGAAAAACACTAAAATGTAACACCTTGCATTTATTGCTATACTTTAATAGAAAGCATTTCATGCGCCAAATGAGATCTCTGTATTCACAGGTGAAACTTACTTGTAAATTTCATAGCTGTTCAACTCTGGTCAAAATTAGGCTTTTCCAAACTTTTTGTTCTTTGATGTGCTGTTCTCATTTATGGAGTGTTTCCTCAAAAACATGTATGAGCGACATTCATGTTGCTTATAACAATAATTTTTAGAATTCTTTTGAATACTAAGCAAAGATTGAGCATTAGTGAAACATTTGTACTTAATCACAATTTGACCTTTGACAGTAAACAATGTGCAGCCAGGGCTGGTTTTTGTCTTAGATTGAATAGAAATACAAACACTTTAGTCTGCTCAGCTTTGTCTGATTATGTTATTAAAGGGAGTAGATGGTGCAAATGTTGTATGATAGATTGTCTTTAAGGTTTTACTCGTGTTTATAGATGTTCTGTATTGCCTTGTCGAGATTTTTTTTATGTGTGTATGTAGTTTTCTGTCCTTGTAATTGTCTCTTTTTATATCGAGTTTGTGCATTTCTATGAGCTGGTTCTCAAAATAAAGTTAAATAAATAGAAAAATAGCGTCAATGACACTGTAGCTCCATCCTGGACTATTTAGTGTTTTGTTCTCTGGTCAGATATTTGAACATGTGTGAAAGGGATAAAGTGCATGAAGTGAAAATACTTAAATGTAATGTACCGGAGACAGTGAAATATGTTTAATGTATTTATTCAGAATATAAAATGGAAAAAATACAGAATTAGATATATCGAATACTGTGATACAACCATTAACTCAACAAGTCATTTCCAATGACATAGTCCCCACTTGTAATAGGAGTATTAGTCTTGATGGGGCAGGAAAATGTGGTCATTAAGAAGTATCACTGGAGTGTATATGTTGAGATCTATGGGCACATAGGTCTATGTCATTGTTCCCAATTTGAAACACATGAGGCATGTCTAAGTTATGGTTCTAAATCGGGAAAAAAGATCAGACCTCTAGCAGTATTGGCCAGCCAAGAAATACATATGCGCATTATAAATGAGGTACAAGATGTGACATCTTAAGGTCTAATACCCTATCAAAATTGGAGGGTATAGAACTTGTGGTTACTGAAATATGCATATATATGTATAATCAAGGTCAAAGGTCATCGAGGTCACATGACACTTTTGAAAAAAAAAAATTATATTGCTAATTAATCCCTATATGCCAAAAATCAGATCTCTAGCTCTATTCGCTTGCCCAGAATTAGATGTGTACATAATTAATGAGGTAAAGCATGTGTTGTCATAAGGTCTTCCATCCTACTAAATACAAAGGACATAGCACTTGTGGTTACTTATTTATTGACATAAAATATATATTTTAGGTAAAAGGTTATCGAGGTCACATGACATTTGGTCAAAAAATTTCTCTCCTATAGTTATCCCTATATACCAAAATCAGACATCCAGCTCTATTGGCTTGCTCAGAATGAGATATGTGCATAATTATTGAGGTACAGTATGTGGTGTCATAAGGTGTCCAATCATACCAAATATGAAGGGTGTAGCACTTGTGGTTACTGAGTTATGGACAAATATGTATATTGGAGGTCAAAGGTCACCGAGGTCACCTGACATTTTGTCAAAAAAATTGTATTGCTAAGTTATCCCTATATACCAAAAATCAGACCTCTAGCTCTATTGGCTCGCTCAAAATTAGATATGTGCATAATTAATGAGGTACAATATGTGGCGTCATAAGGTGTCCCATCATACCATACATGAAGGGTGTAGCACTTGTGGTTACTGAGTTATGACAAATATGTATATTTGAGGTCAAAGGTCACCGAGGTCACGTGACATTTTGTCAAAAAAAATTGTATTGCCAAGTTATCCCTATATACCAAAAATCAGACCTCTAGCTCTATTGGCTCTCTCAAAATTAGATATGCACATAATTAATGAGGTACAATATGTGGTGTCATAAGGTGTCCTATCATACCATACATGAAGGGTGTAGCACTTGTGGTTACTGAGTTATAGCCAAATATGTATATTTGAGGTCAAAGGTCACCGAGGTCACGCGACATTTTGTCAAAAAATTGTATTGCTAAGTTATCCCTATGTACCAAAAATCAGACCTCTAGCTCTATTGGCTCGCTCAAAATTAGATATGCGCATAATAATGAGGTACAATATGTGGCGTCATAAGGTGTCCCATCATACCATACATGAAGGGTGTAGCACTTGTGGTTACTGAGTTATGGACAAATATGTATATTTGAGGTCAAAGGTCACCGAGTCACGTGACATTTTGTCAAAAAAATTGTTTTGCTAAGTTATCCCTATATACCAAAAATCAGACCTCTAGCTCTATTGGCTCGCTCAAAATTAGATATGTGCATAATTAATGAGGTACAATATGTGGCGTCATAAGGTGTCCCATCATACCATATATGAAGGGTGTACCACTTGTGGTTACTGAGTTATGGACAAATATGTATATTTTAGGTCAAAGGTCACCAAGTTCACGTTACATTTTGTCAAAATGTCTGAGATATCTACATGGACGGATGGACTCATGGAAGGACGAACAGACGGACATGACCCAATCTATAAGCTCCCTGGACTTCATCCATGGGGACTAAAAATTGTGTCACTACATCCTTTTTGCAATATGAGAAACTAAATTTTTATTTTTCGTGGCCTTATATATGGGAGTCTATGGAGATCTGCCTTATACATGGGAGTCTATGGACGTGTAAACTAAAAATATGCAAATTTCAACACGATTTGCCCAAATTTGGGAAAGGTCACTCCTATGCACTTCCATACCAAGTTTCAAATCAATCGGACTTGTGGTTTCAGAGCAGGAGATTTTTTGACCAAAAATGGGAGAAAATTACAAAAAAATTCATGAAAAATAGCAAGTCCAAGATACTGACCCAAGATGTGCACAATCATTTCATGTCAGCCCAAAGTACTTACATGCTAATTTTTCATGTAATCTGCTCAGTGGTTATTGAGTTTTTTCAATTTTGACTGTTTTTACATTTTTTCACTTAATTTGCATATTTTTGGCAATGACAACTTCATTTGAACAAAATCTCATCTACAGCCCATCATCCATGTACACACCAAATATCAAGATGAAATGTACAGCGGTTTTGGAGTTTTTGATGTTGACGGACAGACATACAGACATACAGACATACAGACACACAGACATACAGACATACAGACATACATACATACAGACATTTCCCTAGCCTATAAGAATAGCTTCCATTGGCCATATATACATATGGCTATGGGAGCTAATAAAAAATATATACATAAAATAAAAAACTAAATTTAAGAAAATAGTCAATAAAAGATGCTGCTTCAATACAGCCCTACCAAACCCTATCAACTATTAACCTATGTCACTCTCTTAATTCCTGATCACAGGTAAGTAAAAAGTTTAAACAATATTGTCAACTTTTTGAACCAAGTTACTTGAAATAGTGGAGGTTTGTGTATTTTTAACCACATCAAACATGGACATGTCATTTTCAAACTTACCAATCTCAAAGCTGACATAGCAGCAAAGTATGGTGCACCTGTATAATCCCTGGAACCACCAATAGTAGCAATTCTTCCAGCTTGACCTTTGTGTTTGTCGCAGGTCAAAGGTGGAATGATTGATATGACCATATCTGTAAATGCTCCTGGATTGTTTAATGTTGTACCATTCTTACATGACTGTGTACTTATGTAACCTAATGAACAGACAAGTTGTAAATATTGACACTTGTAATTAATAAGGAAATTGACTGCAAAGGCTTCATTCATCATGGATGTATTCAGGTCTGGCCCATTGGTTGTTTCACTAATAGACTGGCTCCCTCAGAAAATAAAGTCAGCATGTAGACTCGTAAGGAATCCTATTTCAGAATATAACAGTAACCCCATTCTGAACTACATAAGTGTCTTCAATGTTAAATAAACATTCTAAATTAGTTTTCAAACACTGACATAAGAATAATGTTGTCATATTGAATATTTGACAGGTTTCATATGATAGTTTACAAAAAAGTAAGAATTATAAAGGAAACTATTCTTTCAAAACTTTTGTATAAAGCACATGGGACATGTTTGTGGGATTATTATGTTTAATTGAACAAAATTCTTCTTTACAACACACGATACATCTTCAAACCAAATACTCAGGTGATGAATACATATTTACAAAGTAAGTTTTACAGTTGAATGATATACTGGTACATACACAGAGACATACCCTGACTGATCCCTAGGCTTCAATGTTACACATGCGATTGGAAAATGGGATAAAAAAACTGTACTACTCAACATAGGTATAAGATCTTTTACTTCAAATTTATGTATCTTGCAATCATCAGACTAAATAGCTGTCCTCTTTCTCTTTTTTCTCATTATATGTTTGGGTCATACGTAACCTATCCTATATACTACCATCTAAGGCAGATTGAATCGAAGTTTGACAAACAATATTCTATAGTCTCAGGATATATATATATTATTTATATCTATTTTGTGTGTGCAGCGACCTCGATTTCGATCGACCATTTGACGACACAACTTACCTGGTGAAAGAAGCCTTGTTCGAGAAGACACCCATAGCAAAAGATTTTGTAAGGAAAACATGATGAAAGGTTTCAGAGGACGAATATTGACGCATGCAGTCGACAGTCGAGATGTGACATCCCCGAACTGTGCCCCTCAACTTTGCAAAGACTGTTTTGAACTGCACGCAGTTGAAAAATGGCATAAAACGTAATCGTTATATCCTCGAAATGTTTTCCTTCAACTGGGTAGTAAATAAGGTTGTAAACTGTGATTTTCGAGCCACCACCTGTAACCATAAACAGTCTCTGTAACCTCCCGTGACCTTGCCTAAATCTTACTTCCTGCATAATAAACTTTGACCTTAAATTTGCATATAAGAAACTGATTATCATAATTGCTTTATAAATCACATCTATGGAAATTTTCATTTGAAAAGAGCCTTTTTATTAATTAAATATTAATTTTGAGGCCATGCTTTACGAGATAGTAGAATTTTACTGTGCTTCTTTTAGCCTCGTATAATCTCGCACGACTTGCAAGGCTCGAAATTCAAAATGGTGGATAGGTGTTATTCCATGTTTGAAGATGTGTCATCGCAGTCCATGTGCTGTTTACGTATAATTAAAAATAGTATTTAGATGCAGTTTGTCTGTAATCATGTACGATTCTGACTCGGATAGTTCTGTTATAAGTGACACGCGAAATAAGGTCAGTGTTAAAAAGCATTACGTATATATTTGCCAACCCTTGCAAGATACGCAGCTTCTGACTCTGTTATTCTTATGTATATTGTCTGTGCTCGCAGATCGTTCTCTGCGTGTGTGAGTTCGATGGGCATTGGGGTCATTATATCTGTCGGCGAAAACCGTGGGGTGTAATACTTCTGTAGAGTACCTAGAGCTTACCGAGATTAACATAAATGAATAAGTTCGAAGTATTCGTAGACGGTCATAGGCCCCACACTGTGGGCTACATGTACACAAGATTTGCTCTCGGGATTCGGATTCGACAGAGAAACAACTATTATGTGGTACTTGTAGTATATTCATAGGTGTTAGGCTCACTCTTTGTAAACTGTGCGGCCCTGTGACTGCAAAATTACTTTACTTTACATCTGTCGCCATACGTATCAGCTTAGGGCCTGTGCTTGGAGTGAAGGGGTAGGGTTACCCGGCTAGGTTACATACAAGTTATAACACGTTACTGGACACGCTGTGTCGTGCATCTTTAGCTGTTTCTACGGTTTGAATCATAAGATTTTAGCTCGCGACATTTCAAACTTTGAAAACCGGAAGTTTGTCTGGAAAACTGTACAAAAATGACAACATTGGTACTTGCAAGTGGCACCCCTCTGCCGGATTCAGAAAGTGAAACAGATGAGCAATCTTACAACATTTCGAAGAACTTTGTTTTACCGACCCCGAGTATGAATTCAGAGGTATTTTGATCTCCTGTCGCTTTTATTGCAAATTTATATCTTGGAAACCCGATCAGGGTCTACCACAACTAACACTAGTAACAGTATTGTTTGTATTTGAATAACCCAGGAGAATGCAAGACACACTAGCCTGGAAACAGCGACCCTTGATTTACCTTCAGCATTTAGGAGTACAATGTGTGAGTACCTTGTTTTTCTTTTATGCTTTCAAAGTGTTTCACTTTATTCCAAAGTGTCTTGGTAGATTTCCAAGCTCCTTTGAGATGTGAGGATTTCAATATTGTCACATTTGGATATCTTAAATCCATATAATGCACTGGTTGTGTGTCAGCATTGGGAAAGTGTGGTCGCCTTACACAAGGGTACTGAAGCCCAAGGGGTATATCAGTAAGATGCATCCAAGGCAGACAACGGTAGAGAGACAAAACCTCAAATATTGGAAGAAACAAAACTCAGGACAATGTGCAAATACTGTTGAAATTTTTTTAGGTAGCAATAACTTTTACATGCAAATGGAAAAATTATATTGATCAGTGTTTAAAATCAGCTGTTGTCTGTAAAAAATCCTGCATAAACTGTCAGCACAGTGTATCTCAGGGACTAGATTCATACACAACATAGGAAGCATTGTACATTCCATGAACATTGGGGTGGATTACTACTGTAAATTTTGTGGGTACCCATACACAGTAAGATAAATCTGTGTTTCTTTGTGTTCAACAATAGTGCAATGTGCCCTCTATAGTTCAAACTGTGCATGTTACATGCCACAGTAGAAGAGGAGATATGTACATAATTTTTGATAAATGCATACTGAGTACCTGGCAGTTCTTGTGACAATATGGATATAATACATATGTACTAAAATCATCTCAAATGTGTGACATGTCAGTTAATCTCTCTTTTACTAATTTTATAGACAGTGGAACACCAAGTAAGAGTTCTGCGAGTAGAGTTTCTACAATTTCGCCATCGATGGCTCTCAGTTCTGATGAAAGGAAACATTACAATAAAGCACTCAGAGAATTACAAAAAATAGTTGTGTTAAGCAGCAAAAAGCTGGAACTCTCTGAGAACCAGATCAAAAGAAGACTTCAAAAACTGAAAGCTACAGGATTGGAGATGAGCATGGGTAAGTAAATAGAGCCGCCTAATGCTACACACTCTGCCTGTATTGTTTGAGGGTATACATACATTTAAGAATATTTATAAATTTCATTTTTACCAAAACAGGGCCTGTGATACAGGGTATAATCATGCAATGGCTACAATGCCAGCGCACAAGCCAATATCAGGTGATTGTTTATAAAGTTATTTTGCAGATTTTCAATAATTCATTAAGCCAAGAAACTTGGATTAGTGAAAGATTATGCCACAGCCATGTTTGTCCCAGTGACCATCTTGATACCTTGGTTCTTGGAGGGGTTTGGCAAAAAAATGAAACAAAACAGTAGTATTTATAATATCACCATGAGGGAATAAAACCCCTTTCCTTTGCATCTGAGGCATTTGTCTTTGCTTCAACAAAACTGTCTACAGGCACGCAGAAAAGAAAATTAGCTGTCAAAGACATTAACATTAATTCCCCCGCACACTGTTTGTGTCAGTCAGCATTGAATGACCCTTGTATTGTTAGTATACAATGACCCAATTTTCATTGTAGATTTGACTGCAAAGAGAATATTTTCACCGTCCTTGTTTTCAGATTTGGATGATATCCTCGGCAGTGGGTCAGAGTCAGAAACCTTGACACAGAATAGTGAAGGCCTTGATGGTATCTCACCAAGACTGATCAAAAAATACGGCAAAACACTTCATCACAGAAGGAAGATTGAAGATGACTTTGTTGATGATACAGAAGGAGATTTGAATGATGACTTGAAGAAAAGTGAAAGTAGAAAGATCTCTGTGAAAGAAATACATGCTGAATTGAATAGTATTCATAAAAAATTACAGGTCAGTCACACTAGATTAGTTTTACTTTAATATTTGCAACTTTTTACAATTTTTGTAGCTAATACATTTGCTGAGAAAACAAAAGAAATTAACAAGTCACACATGTGAATTGTCAGCTTAAGAATGTATGTCCAGTAGGACGACATTTTATTAAAGAATTTTCCAATGAGCAGTGAATTTATAAATGCATAGTTCTAATTTATTTTCACAGAGAGAAAGTGCTGTCTTGCATGAAAGAGAGCTGCAACTGCAGGAAAGAGAACAAACACTACAACAAATTGAAGAAGCCAGCAAAGTGGAACAGACTGCATTGATTAGAAATGCACAACAAGAAGTCAATAGAAGATGGATGATTTTAGAAGAGGTAAGTGAACATTTCAAACTGTCATTTTACATGTACACTCAGTCACACAATACTATCTGAAGTAGAACACTTTAATTTCACATGTAGCCATCATAGTATTCCTTGTGTATTAAGGCTTGTAACACAGAAACAATTTACCTTGGTTTGAGGGCGCCCTTGCTGTGACACCAACATCTCTGTGATTTGTTTCTTCATGTATTGTATCCTCATGTGTTATGTCCTAATGCTAAGTGCTTTGTCTTCATACATTCAACTGTTCTGCCTATGACTTGGTATTTAGCCAGACTACCATCTCTGGAGAAACACACTTTCGTACAATGACAGTAGCTAAATATATGAACTTACCATATTTAAAATCAGGATATTTTAGCCTTGCTGGATCACAGTTGATTATAAAACAGGTTTAAATATTGACATCATATAATGCAGTATCCTATTTTCTGATTTAATGGCTGGAACCAGTGTGCTTATAGTATACTGCAAAATAAATTTAATTAGTAAATATTCATGATCTACATATTCTGATAAATAATTACACAGGCTCTGTAGACATTTGAACACTTATTGTTCACAGTTTAAAGTCAGTAAAATTGTGCACCGTAAGTGCAGCTTTTGCCATGTATGCGGTAATTAAGGCTTATATTATAAGATGTTAATTTTTTCCATTGTGTACACTTACAAATACCCAGACATGGAGTTACCAACTTTTAACCTGTTCATTCGAAGTCCCTGTTAACAGGTCCACCCTTACCATTGATAACAGTGGGTGTGGACCAAACCATTGTGGTGAAAGGGTTAAAGTAGAGTGCACCTCAGAGACAGCTGTGTGGATATTCAACTTGCTACAAAACTTTTCTGGTCTGCTACTTGTGTGGTCTTATTTTGAAATTAATCTGTCATCCATCTCGTGTTTCAGAAAATCAAAAATATAATGATTCCTCATGGAGTTAACACAGTATATAGCAACCATTTTGAAATGTCATCAATCTTAGGTTGTTTGTTTCTCAAAACCCCAAAATGGCCAGGTGACACTGATGATTATAACAGAGAATAGTTTAATGTTTCGGAGGAAAGTTTAAGCCAAAGCTTAAAATTGTCTGTTTTTAGGTGTATATTACCTAAAGTGAAAAGTTATAAATATGTCAAGGAGTAATCTTACTTAGATAAAGTTTGCATACTTTCATTGTTTTCAATTTTCTTTCTTCAGGAACACAAAGCTGAAATTGAACAGATGGAAGAGATTTTGAAGAACAAAATCAGAGAAGCTAAGAGGTTAAAATCCTCCTTTGACACAACAAAGCAGTCAAATGATTCTCTGAAGAAACAGGTCAGTTTTTATGGACACCTATAATAATACAGTGTATGTACATTTGTATTTCTTTGGATTATAGTAATCTAAACAATCACACAGTGACAGATGGTAATACGGGAGGTTGTTACCCACTGTCATCCATTCTGTGTTATGTCATCATTTGAGTCGTTTGTCATGCACCAGACATGAGACAAAGTCTTGTGTCTGACATAGATGAAGGACATTGAATGTTAACATTATACCAAATAGGTAATACTCCAGCAATAAACCACACCCAGTGACTGGTGTACCACAAGATTTTGACCAGTTCACGTCATATGTAGACAAGCAATAGCAAATGCATATATGGAGTAAACTGGGTGTAATGAGTGGTATACCTGTTGCTGAGGTGGTTTACTGCTTTTGGACATCACAGATTTCCCTGGTATTGACAGGGCAATAATAATGTAATAGGTGATAATGCACTTCTCATATGCACATGCCAAAAGAGTGACAATGAATGTAATAATCATATGTACAGGCTTCTTTGAAAAAACTGCACAAGGTCACCAATGCAACTGGTGGCCAGGTAGTTTGTTTACATTAAAAGTTACATAAATACTTTAGGAAATGCCCAAAGTAATGACCAACTTGAATGCCAATTTCCATGCATATTGTAATGTTTTCTTTGAAATATCACTGTGTATAATGTAAAGTGAACATCACAGGGATTGAGCAATATGACAATGAGTGGATGATTATGAGAAGACGTTTGTTACCATCAAAGTATTACGAGGAGTTTCTGCACTCTGACAAAGAATGGTGTAACATCAGAGAAAATTGTTATTAATATAACTATGTCAGATTTAGCATATATGTGAACATGAATACATGCTGGCAGTAGCCATGTTGAATTTTCATAAACAGCCATGTAAATATTTGGGATGCAGATATCAGCAGAATTTTTCTTTGATATAAGAATGTTTCATTAAAGTGAACACTTCCTTTTCTAGTGAAAAATTTACCTCATCAATCAGAAAAATGCAGTAAAGTAGGCAATGACTGCCTAATTAGTTTCTTTTATCAATTCACTGTGTTAGTACAAACTTTTTTCACATATCCAGGTTGCAGAATTGAAAGAAAAAAACAAGAAGCTTGAAACACAAGTTGATAGTGTTCAAAGCAGATTGACAAACTTGCAGAGGAAACAAGAATTTGCAGATAGACACACTGACATTGAAAATATTCCTCCTCCGAATTTAATGAAAAGCAAACAATCTCAGAAAGGACTTCTTGAGAGTAAACCAATATCAACCAGAAAGACTAAGGTAGGTGTCAATCATATCATATAAGGATACTGTGTTTCTGTGTACAATATAAATAGCAATATAGAAGAGTTCAATTCTTATACGTCGCGAAAGACCTTTTGTCAGGTATTACTAAGTGCTAAGCACAACATATCAGAAGATTTTTGTAAGTTCTTACACCTCACCAATTTGAAAGTCATGGTGATTAATTAAATCCTGTATAATGATGCTCATAAACTGGCTTAAATACTGATAATCCATCTTCACATACAATGTCAGAGTTTTAAAGTTGATGTTACCTTGATCACTTGTTTAATTACCAAATTATAGTGTTTCCCTTTGACTTCAGCATCTCTATCACCTATTTCATTCCATACTGTAGTTGTCCTTTCCTTTTACACATTCAGATAAATCAAAACTTTGACCTGGTAACTTTTGATAGGTGACATTAATTTTGCTAAGGTTAGGGAACATTGGTAAATGATTTGGGAACCCCGGTAACATTTCTACTGTCCCCTAATATGCATGAATTGATAAACCAAGGGGAACCCCGGTAAAATAACTGGAGAACCCCGGTAACATTTACCGGGGTACCGGCCTTAACAAAACACTGGGTAACATCAATTTGGTCAAGGTGACCTTCACTCATGCAGACTGGGATGAATACATTTCCTTTACAGCACTCCAGTGCCATGTATGATGTAGTGACCATACTCATGGAGTGGGTTAGTGATATTCATCTCAGACCGTACTGTTTGCAAAAACCAATGCAAACACCAGAAACTCTGCCATCTTCAATACTCACACAAGATAGATGCATCAAGGTTAGTATTGTATAGCACTCAATCCATGAGAAAATTGTAGAGATTTTATTGGTAATGATGGATTCAATGATTAACAAGAGATCAAATCTAAACAAATGATAGCTTTTGAATCTCGTCTTTGAAGTAATGCAGACCCTCATAGCCACACAATTCACCATGTACAGAAATACTGGCACTGAAGGAAACTAACAAAAATAGACAAACAAAACTCATCATTTTGCCTGATAGAAGGGAATAGGAATTACAATCTATTTCAAAGTATTATGGCCATAAACCTATTCAGCTCATTCAAACTGCATCTTCCTATACAGGAAACATAAACTAATTATAACACAAATGCAGTAAAGATTAGTTATCCAAAACGTTTCTAATAAGAAACCTTCCCAAGAAAAGTACATGATATTTCTTTGTATGAGTATTGTATTTCTCAACAAGCAATAACCTTCTATAGACATAAAGGACACATAATCACCCTGCTTTGGAATGGTCCTGTAGGATAGAATCATTCCTCAATATAGTGATTACGTACATTGTAAATCTCACAGCTTCTCCACAATGTTTATGTATCATATGGTGCTTTGCTCTCAGTCTGTTTGTTATGCATCCTGTCATTAATTTGTCTGTATACTTGTTTGTTTGCGTCTTTTCATCTCTTATTCAATACTCTTTTTTTTGTATGTTTTGTCTGTTTGACTGTGTTGTGTTTACTTGTTTATTATTTAGTCTAAAGCCCCTGTGGGTTGGCTGTGAGGAGATACTAGCTCAGTAAGTTTCTAAGAAACTTTTGTTATGTTTTGTTGAGTACCAGTAATAAAGTTACAAGTCTTGTTTTTTGGCTTTTTGATTTCTTTTCATGGAACAGATTCTGCCTTCCTTAGTGGAGATATTACATAGCTTGCCACAAGGCTCTTACAAAATGCAGTTACCATTGCTGCAGTACATATACTGGTCAATACAGACTATTGAACATGAACAGAGCAATCAGGTATGTGTTAACTGGCAGCAAATTTTTAGTAATGTTGACAAGGCTTTGGCTGCTTAGTAAATTGTGATAAAAATTCTTGAAAATTTAACATTAACTACCCTCTCGCTGATAAGAAAATATATTCATAGAATCTTTCAGATTTTTTTATGAATGATGTATGAAATCAATTTATGACTGCAAAATTAATTCTCAATTGTTCTGATTGTCTGTCATTATTGTTAGAGGCAAAATGAACTCAACTTTGAGCCTCGTCTAAGCAGGAATGCATTCATACTGACATCTTCCAGTAAATCTCCAAACATGGTCTACACAAAACGCATGCTATAACCTTTTCCTTCTCAGTCTCAAAAGTTAAGTTTTTGCCTCTGACAAGTAATTATTCAGTTTTTCTGTTGATGTGCAATATGCATAACTGTTCACCATGATATCTCTTTTTAATCTAACAGAAAACTATCCTAACCTCAACGTATCGAAGGTTAGGGGAAGAACTGTACAGACCAACTCTGGCAAAGCATGTTGAAATAGACAATAATCCATTAGACTTAGCTCAGTCTAGCAACCAATCAGAAAAGAGCATACCAAATATTTTCTTCAAGAGTGCTGATTTGTCAGTCAGGTTCCTTTCATCATTGATTATTTTAAAGACTCTGACTCAAGGTACGATGTAAAAAATTATTTCCTTCTTATAGTTATAGGAGGGGTTTGCTTGGTAGGCTTTCAAAATGTCGCAGTGTTGAAGTCAAAATATAAGAACACAGTGTCTTCTGAATCATTTGCCAATTTGTACATCTATAATTATAAGTCACTGATTGTTATCTCGGCTATCAGCAATGCAGCGTTAGATTGTTGTTTGTCAGTCATTGTCTGTCGTACATCATCCTCTGCTAATGGCAAACTTCTCTGAAACAGCTTGTCAGAAAAAGTTCATATTTGGTTAACACATACCCAGGATAGATTTTTTCAAATGATGACAAATTAACACATGCAAACTTTGGGCTGTTTTCTCAATTTTTGGTGAAAAAATCTTCTCTGATAACTCTGGTTTGATAATTTTCAAATTTCATATGTAGTTTACTGGGGATGTTCTTAGGTTTGTAAACATTAGCATAATTTAAAATTGCAGATGCAAAGTTTTCTTAAGAATCAGTCATCTTGCTCCTCCCAACCATGTTGCAGAGTAGCTGCATGTCATGAGAATTGAGATCATGGTCAAGTATCAATACAAAGACAGTAACTTTTGTTATATATTCTGCTACAGTTGACAGTTTAGCCCATACCTTTGATGTGTTGAAGAATGATTTGAAAACAGACCAGGCCAAAGAATTGTTCATGCATTACCAAGGCACGTCAGTAATCTTACCATTCATGAGAGGAATAAACAAAGCTTTAGTCAGTAATGCTGTCGATGTCTTCCTTCAAATGTCCATGGAGTCAGGTCAGTAAGACATATGCTTTCCATATGAATTCCAATGTATAACCCTTATACCACTATGGTTTTACCCAAACCTAAGTTATCAATGGTGAGTGTGGACCTGTTTACAGGGAAGTAGGGTGAACTGGTCAAATTTTAACTAGCAAACTTTGGAAAATATGATTATGATAATATGATTGTAAGAGTTCTGATATTTTATGCCTTGTCTACATACATGTACATAACATGTCAACATACATGTACATGTGTCAACATACATGTACATGTGTCAACATACATGTACATGTGTCAACATACATGTACATACCATGTCAACATACATGTACATGTGTCAACATACATGTACATGTGTCAACATACATGTACATGTGTCAACATACATGTACATACCATGTCTAAATGTACACACAAGCTGAAGGAATAATGTTGTCTCATCATGCCACATTTTACCATATCTACAAACTCATATGACACTGCTTGTGGTCATTTTCAACTTTAAAATGATGGCTGTAATACTCTGTTAACACCTAGAGATGACTATTAAAACCCTGAGAGATGACTATTAAAACCCTGTAAGGTATGCAATGAACATCTTAGTGCATCAACTACTCTTCAGTAATATTCAAGCCACAGTGATGGCATTATTGCCAACTACTCTTCAGTAATATTCAAGCCACAGTGATGGCATTATTGCCAACTACTCTTCAGTAATATTCAAGCCACAGTGATGGCATTATTGCCAACTACTCTTCAGTAATATTCAAGCCACAGTGATGGCATTATTGCCAACTACTCTTCAGTAATATTCAAGCCACAGTGATGGCATTATTGCCAACTACTCTTCAGTAATATTCAAGCCACAGTGATGGCATTATTGCCAACTACTCTTCAGTAATATTCAAGCCACAGTGATGGCATTATTGCCAACTACTCTTCAGTAATATTCAAGCCACAGTGATGGCATTATTGCCAACCACTATTCAGTAATATTCAAGCCACAGTGATGGCATTATTGCCAACTACTCTTCAGTAATATTCAAGCCACAGTGATGGCATTATTGCCAACTACTCTTCAGTAATATTCAAGCCACAGTGATGGCATTATTGCCAACTACTCTTCAGTAACATTCAAGCCACAGTGATGGCATTATTGCCAACTACTCTTCAGTAACATTCAAGCCACAGTGATGGCATTATTGCCAACTACTCTTCAGTAATATTCAAGCCACAGTGATGGCATTATTGCCAACTACTCTTCAGTAATATTCAAGCCACAGTGATGACATTATTGCAACTACTCTTCAGTAATATTCAAGTCACAGTGATGGCATTATTGCCAACTACTCTTCAGTAATATTCAAGCCACAGTGATGGCATTATTGCCAACTACTCTTCAGTAATATTCAAGCCACAGTGATGGCATTATTGCCAACCACTATTCAGTAATATTCAAGCCACAGTGATGGCATTATTGCCAACTACTCTTCAGTAATATTCAAGTCACAGTGATGGCATTATTGCCAACTACTCTTCAGTAATATTCAAGCCACAGTGATGGCATTATTGCCAACTACTCTTCAGTAATATTCAAGCCACAGTGATGGCATTATTGCCAACTACTCTTCAGTAATATTCAAGTCACAGTGATGGCATTATTGCCAACTACTCTTCAGTAATATTCAAGCCACAGTGATGGCATTATTGCCAACCACTATTCAGTAATATTCAAGCCACAGTGATGGCATTATTGCCAACTGCTCTACAGTAATATTCAAGCCACAGTGATGGCATTATTGCCAACTACTCTTCAGTAATATTCAAGCCACAGTGATGGCATTATTGCCAACTACTCTTCAGTAATATTCAAGCCACAGTGATGGCATTATTGCCAACTACTCTTCAGTAACATTCAAGCCACAGTGATGGCATTATTGCCAACTACTCTTCAGTAATATTCAAGCCACAGTGATGGCATTATTGCCAACCACTCTTCAGTAATATTCAAGCCACAGTGATGGCATTATTGCCAACCACTATTCAGTAATATTCAAGCCACAGTGATGGCATTATTGCCAACTACTCTTCAGTAATATTCAAGCCACAGTGATGGCATTATTGCCAACTACTCTTCAGTAATATTCAAGCCACAGTGATGGCATTATTGCCAACCACTCTTCAGTAATATTCAAGCCACAGTGATGGCATTATTGCCAACCACTATTCAGTAATATTCAAGCCACAGTGATGGCATTATTGCCAACTACTCTTCAGTAATATTCAAGCCACAGTGATGGCATTATTGCCAACCACTATTCAGTAATATTCAAGCCACAGTGATGGCATTATTGCCAACTACTCTTCAGTAATATTCAAGCAACAGTGATGGCATTACTGCCAACTACTCTTCAGTAATATTCAAGCCACAGTGATGGCATTACTGCCAACTACTCTTCAGTAATATTCAAGCCACAGTGATGGCATTATTGCCAACTACTCTTCAGTAATATTCAAGCCACAGTGATGGCATTATTGCCAACCACTATTCAGTAATATTCAAGCCACAGTGATGGCATTATTGCCAACTACTCTTCAGTAATATTCAAGCCACAGTGATGGCATTATTGCCAACTACTCTTCAGTAATATTCAAGCCACAGTGATGACATTATTGCAACTACTCTTCAGTAATATTCAAGCCACAGTGATGGCATTATTGCCAACCACTATTCAGTAATATTCAAGCCACAGTGATGGCATTATTGCCAACCACTATTCAGTAATATTCAAGCCACAGTGATGGCATTATTGCCAACTACTCTTCAGTAATATTCAAGCCACAGTGATGGCATTATTGCCAACTACTCTTCAGTAATATTCAAGCCACAGTGATGGCATTATTGCCAACTACTCTTCAGTAATATTCAAGCCACAGTGATGACATTATTGCAACTACTCTTCAGTAATATTCAAGCCACAGTGATGGCATTATTGCCAACCACTATTCAGTAATATTCAAGCCACAGTGATGGCATTATTGCCAACTACTCTTCAGTAATTTTCAAGCCACAGTGATGGCATTATTGCCAACCACTATTCAGTAATATTCAAGCCACAGTGATGGCATTATTGCCAACTACTCTTCAGTAATATTCAAGCCACAGTGATGGCATTATTGCCAACTACTCTTCAGTAATATTCAAGCCACAGTGATGGCATTATTGCCAACTACTCTTCAAGCTATTGTGCTTAGAATTATTATAATAATGTAGAAATCTAAAATCACAGATTTGTGTAAATTTCCTCATCACTCACAATAGTGTAGAATTGAATTTATGCACAGAAAATGTTACTATATACTACATGTATTTAATAATGTTGAGTTAAAGATGTCTTTCAAGTTAGCACATTTGTGAAAATATAAGTCTATACCAGTCACTGTTTTCAAATGATGTATGTGTATAATGAGGACTTGAAGAATTTTTAATATCACAAATGACAATACTGCTGTATTATATATGATATAACTTCCCCTGTTTCCCTTAATTCCCTGTGAAGAGGTCCACACTCACCATTAATAACCAAACTATAGCCATGGAAGGGTTCATGAATGTCCATGCAGTTATATTGATGGTGCAAATACAGCGATCTGATTGGTCGAGACGTGAAAAGAACCGTGGTATATTGGCGATATACCACGGCTGGCATACTTGCGAGCTCTCAGCTTGAGCAAAAATCCATTTTTGACATTCCACACCAGAATTTTAATATACCTTTATGATATAATAGCAATAAATCACACACTGGCTATATCACTCGTGCATATATGTTGTGAACTGGTCAAAATCTCATGGTATACCGTTGCTGGATGTGCTTTATTGCTTAAATATTTCATCAAGAGCTTGAGATCTGAGTCCAGGGTAGACTGACTTTGGATATCCTTCAATATTTTATTTCAGAATCAAAAGTAGAAAATGAACAATATAATAATTAGCATGATACTCGGTAGTTATCCTAGCCTGTTTTGAATATTACTTATACATCTGCACAAGTAATACCTTTTATCTCACAACTTGATGTTAGCTATTGCATTATCAAGTTTCATCATTTTATTTCCACAGCTCTGTTACCTCAGTTTTTAGACAGTTGCTGTACAGAGATATGGTTCAGAACGTGTTCTTCCCTGCTAAGAACTCCAAATCTGAATGTCAAAATGTTGGAAAAGCTGAGTATAATCCTTCAAAAATTGTCAAAGTACAAGTAAGTATTTGTGCAAGATAAACATTACTTTTACAGAAGTGCAATCCATGTAATCACTCCGGCGAAGTAGACAGGGGACTTTTATTTACCATTTGCAATCAGTAACTGTTTTTTAGCCAAATGTACTGACAGTGTCTGAGCCAACAAACTAAGACAAAAAGAATTGAGATGTTCTCTGTCACAAGAAGCATATTCTTTCTTATAAACTGCATGGACCTTGTTATGGTTGTCATGGTGGGAAACAAAGACATTAGCTGAACTTAATTATTTCTCAGTGATAGTTGCCTGTGTTTCTAACCTACTCCTCTGACACTTACAGTGTCAGAAGAGTAGCCTAGCAGATGTGCTGAAGTCTGTTTATTCATAACAACCAGGTTGAATTACACCATGGACAGTGATTGGCGTAAAGTCAGTGTGTTGCCATAGTGCCGTTGTTTGATGTCTTTTGTGAAAACTAACAAATCTAAAACAAATAAGTATTTTATCACTAAATTATAGTCAGGCATTGAGGAGTGTTGAAGATCATCCGTGATTGTCTGGTACAAGTGTTTTACACTCAGTGATTTTATGTTTACAAATGTTTAATACAGATTTTAAGGGTTTCAGTATGGTGTCAACTATTATGAAAGTATTTCTTAAGTTATTATGCAAATTTCTATCTCAAAGACCATACCTTTTTCCATAGCATTCACTCTTATCATTAACCCAGTCTATGCCTAGTCCAAGGAAAACTCTTTTCATTAAAATATTTTGGTTTACCTTTCAAATTTGTCTTTCATTTGCAGGTTGAACAAAAAGTATTTTGAAGTGTATTCTATTGGCAAGATTGTACAAGAAATGCAGAGAACTCTAGGACCGGATAATCCATTCTTGTCTCTGAACTTACGGTCTATTTTATTCAATTTAGATAGCAGTAAACCAGTGCCATCCATGTAGTGATGTGAAGTACACTGGCTGTGATATATATATACATTTTTTTATCTGAATAGCAGTGTGTAATATTTTGTAAATTAGTAAAGCTATCATGTGAACTAAATGCATGGTTGACAGCTGAAACATTGTAAACACATTGTTTTTGATTTATCATCCCCTGTAAGTCAGAGTGTATTGTTATACAGTATTATAATCGGTGTAATTTTGGTGTTGATGTGTGTTGTGTGGCAAAAGTAATAAATACGACTATAAAGCCATAAAGCATGGATGTTTATGACAGATTTTATTGCCTTGTAAAAACTGGATGATGATGAGACACAAAGTCTTAAGAAAGTGCCAATTAGAGCCATGATTTCGATGATGAATTTTCAAAAATTTTCACAGCTGTTTGGTGAAAAGTTACCTTGTGTCTTCTGAACAGACTTAATTAACCAATTACAGTACAAATTTTTAACTCTTTGCCAAAAGTTGGAGAAATTTTGAAAATTTTTCAGAATAATCTAGGGTGTTTTGTCATCTCAAACAAGATTTGTATGGTGTGTTTTGTTTTTTAAACTTGTTCAACAAGTCCATTTTGAAATTCACTGAAAGCTTACCATATTTCTACTTCCAGTAGAATTTCAATTTTTGGCACTATATTTAAATTATACATTTATGATAAATTATTCTGGTCTATTGGTCTAATAAAATACAAATTTTATCAGTGAAAATTTGATCAATGGTGATAATCACACTAATTCAAATGTTAGTTTGTACTCCATACCTCATTGACATTCGGCAAATGTATTAGTTGTAATAACTCAAGACAGGGGTCAGAGGTCAGTTATCCACTGTGTACCCTTCATTTGTCAGTAAAATGCCATTTTTTGACTGAGAGTAAATGTTAGGAAATTCCAGTGTAACAGACAAAGATGTGTTTTGATTTTCCTTCTTCCATTCATACTTTGCTGTTTTATTTTTTTTCTTTTATGGCTTTGAATTGTCCCGTGTCACTGATTTTGTCTTGTTATATTCATTGCATTTCAACTCTTACAATGAATGAATTATCCAACTTGTAAAATTGTCAAACTTGTAAAATACACGTGGAAGTAAGTTTCAATTGCTATGGCTGCATGTTTCATGTGTGACGTTGTTTTTGTATCACCTAAATGCAGGATTTAACCCTTCAAACACCATGGTTTAGCCCAAACCTATTGTTATCCAATCAATATATGGACATGTTTACAGGGAATTGGGTGAATTCATAAACCCTTTCAGCACCATGGTTTAGCCCAAACCTATTGTTATTCAGTCAATATGTGGACATGTTTACAGGGAATTGGGGGTGAATATGCAGACCGTTTCAGCACCGTGGTTTAGCCCAAACCCATTGTTATCCAATCTAGTGTGGATGTGTTTATAGGGAATTAGGGGTGAATGGGCAAACCCTTTCAGCACATTGGTTTAGCCCAAACCCATTGTTATCCAATCTAGTGTGGATGTGTTTATAGGGAATTAGGGGTGAATGGGCAAACCCTTTCAGCACATTGGTTTAGCCCAAACCCATTGTTATCCAATCTAGTGTGGATGTGTTTATAGGGAATTAGGGGTGAATGGGCAAACCCTTTCAGCACCATGGTTTAGCCCAATCCTATTGTTATCCAATCTAGTGTGGATGTGTTTATAGGGAATTAGGGGTGAATAGGCAAACCCTTTCAGCACCATGGTTTAGCCCAACCTATTGTTATCCAATCTAGTGTGGATGTGTTTATAGGGAATTAGGGGTGAATGGACAAGCCCTTTCAACACCACGGTTTAGCCCAAACCCATTGTTATCCAATCTAGTGTGGATGTGTTTATAGGGAATTAGGGGTGAATGGGCAAACCCTTTCAGCACCATGGTTTAGCCCAAACCCATTGTTATCCAATCTAGTGTGGATGTGTTTATAGGGAATTAGGGGTGAATGGGCAAACCCTTTCAGCACCATGGTTTAGCCCAATCCTATTGTTATCAATAGTGATTGCTGACCTGTTTATGGGGGAATTAGCTTGGATAGGTGAATATGTTTTTCATTAGTCTACTATTACAGTATTTGTAAACAAATGTTAGAGCTTGTCATGTTTCAATGTAAGTTCCTTTTAATTGTTATATAATATTATTTATATAAATCCAAAAAATCATCTTCCTTTATAAATTCTCTTGAATCCATAAAGCAGGACAAAGACTTAGGGTTGCGGCTATGCAAGCAAGTTTTATCATAAGACAAAGTTTTTGAAATCAAGGAAACTGATTCACAGTTTTCTAAAATAGAAGAAAAAAACAGTTGTTGTTTTTTGCAAAGCTATCCACTGCTGGCGCCCCACACAAAAATCAGTGTTTTTAGCTGACGTTCCTGCTGGAAAGAGATTCCTACATGGATAATATAATGAGTTGACGCATTACTCAATTGAAAGTTTTCACACATTTGCAACTATTCTGGTACCTCTGTATACCCTATTAATAGACGTAATGGAGCTAGAATATCCCAATACCTCCCTATATAGCTGCATGGTCCCATATCCCCTTGAACTGTCCCTGTATTACTTTTGGTTACTTTTGGTAATTTAACAAAGAGTTACATGATAAATCCATATAAATTAAAAAGAAATAATCATGTTTTAGCATAATATTTTTTTAAAAAATGAACATTTTTCTGCCCCATTCGGATGTGAAAGACAATTAAATCAAGTTAACTGTTCACAGGTTTTTCAATCCGTGTGCATAAAGGCATAATGTCTATTGCTGGAAATCTGCAGATCACTTTTTAGCCATTTATATTATTGTTATTATGATTATTATTATTATTATTATTATTATTATTATTATTACCAAATATTTCTCTGCATTTAATGACAAACAGTGCATATTATTAGGGCATGAACAAAATGATGTCAAATGTGAACTTAGGTTCCATGCACTGATCCCTCCTCTATTTATGACAATTAATATCTAAGAGACCCTGCTACCTCTGACAAATAAATGTGTGTAGAGTGAGCTAGCGCATTATCACAAAGGCATTATTGGCCGGCATATTTCTGGTACAACTTGTATTATAGGTTGACAGTTTATTCTGGTGGTTGTCATGAAAGATTTTGAAGAAAAACAATTCACTCTGGGACTTCTCTGGAAAGAAGACATTTGAAAAAATAGTTGGGATAGACCAGCTGGCATAGCGTAGTACCACTTCAGATGATGGATGTCAAGCCACAATGACCTACACCACTTCAAATTAATTGGGTCACTGCTAGAGTACTACTCCAATTTGTAGGTTATATACCAGTAGAAGGTCAAGAATAAAAGAATTGCATTGCAGCATTGTAGATAGGAGGTGTACGGCTAGAATCCCTGATGGTATTGTAGATATGAGCTACATAGGCAGAATTCCTGGTAGCATTGTAAATAGGAACTGCATTGTTAGAGAGCATAGTAGCACTCTTGACTGAAGGTGCATAGCTAGATTGCATTATAGTATTCGATAGGAGATGATGGTTAGAATGCATGACAGCACTCTGGACAGAAGGTTCATGGCTTAAATGCATTATACCTTTGAAGACTGGGTGGATGGCTATAGAATGCATGATAGCTCCCTAGATAACAGGTGCATGCCTGAAATGCATTCTGGATGAAAGGTGCATAGTTAGAATGAAAGTTGGCACTGACGATACAAGGTGCAAGACCATGGCGCCTGGTAGCAGTACTAGCAGTCCAGATACTAGGTGCAAGACTAGAATCCTGGACTTGTGCACAGCCAGAATATTTTGCACCACTGTTGATAGCGGGCAGACAGTCAGAATTTCTAGTAATTCCTTTAAAGTTGGTGCATGGCTAAAATCCTTTGCATTATTCCTAATATTGACTATACAGCTTGAGTACCACCATAGATAATTGGTGCATGGCCAGCATTCCTGGTACAAGTATGGCTGGAGTGGCTGGTACCATTCCAGGTCATAGGTATACGGCTAGAATACCTTAAAGGTATACAGTCACCTGTAATCTAAATATAATTTTATAAATATAATTTCATAATTTTATCAGTAGAATACAACAATGCACAAACTTTTACGTCAAGAATATTTATAATTGTACATATATAGATTCTTATCAGTGCAGACATTCTATTAGTGCAAGATGCGAGGTATAATGATATTCAAATATGCAGATTACATTAAAGAGCATTGTTTCGGTATCAAAATTCTATGCTAATGACCCTTAATCAATCTTGCATTGTATACAGACATTTGAGAAATATTTTATACTAGCTAGTATTTTTGTCGGTTTTTGAGTGTGAACAATTGTACTTTCTACTACCATTTTTTCTTTTTTTTATATAACGTCTATGGGCCTTGAGCCTGATTTAAATAAATAAAAAAATGTGCCCAAATATAGTCAAAGGGGCATTCCTTGGTATTCAAAATGCCCACGTGAGGGCGCTGTTTTTAAAAAGCGGCTACCCGCTTAAAATCTGTGATTGGTTAGACTTTCTCTTTACATGGTAACTGTGGCAAAATTGGAATAGGTAACAGTATACCTTTAACCACGCCAGATAGCATTGCATCATCAGAACTATCACCCCTCAATGAACAGGGCGCACTTCTAGAGTGCAGTTCCAGTTTGTTGATCAGGTGGACAGCCAAATTGCCCATTGCCATGCGATATAGGGATTGCACTTTTTTCAGTGCCTGGCACCATCTAGTTTGCAGGTGCAAAACCAGCAAGACCTAATAATCTTGATAGAAGATGCACAGCTTAGTGACAGCTAGCATACCCCAGTACATCTGGCATGCTCTGGTACAGGTGCATACAGTTGATGCGCTCACAGACATTGACTAAGGTGCACGGCTATAATGTTAGCAACACTCACACATTAAAATGTAACAGCTTGTAAAACATTGCATCTTTCCATGATATGAAAATCTCGTTAACTGCATTAAACCTCTGACATAACTGTCATGGCTGAGCTTTAAAGATTAGGTTGACCATAGTCGCGTTCACAGTAAAATTCTTGCAATGAATTTTTCATCTGTTAAATGTTAGTTGTGTATCCAAAGAGTTAAAGTTGTTTAGTTATGTATTTCACTGTCAGTGCAGGCATTGGCAACACGCTTTTAACAGGGTTTTGATCTGTACAGTTGAGTCGGTATTTTGTCAGACGCATTCCTAATTGATTGCGCTCAATTCGAGCGGAATAAGCATGTCTGAAAATACAAACATCTGTGAATTCAGACAAAATTACTTCAAATCAACATAATTTCAATTTTATCGGATTACTTTGAAATTGTATCCGGTTTCACATTTCTATCTTCCAGTTTTCCGAGGTTATTAACAAGCTAGACAGCACCGCTTGACATGAGCGTGATTTTTCAACAATTGAGAACTTCAAGATTTGCAAAAAGGTCACTATATAGCGGGGAAAAGGTTGATGTGCGACTTCCAACAACTTTCAGTGGCATTAGTTTGCTCTTATCGCACAGTGAATCCCCAATAAATAGTAGATCTGTTGGAAAGAGGCATGTTTTCAGAAGAAACGTGCCAAAAGTTAAATTATTTTTGACCGTAGGGTGTAGGGCCGTGACCCCTTCCTGTTTCCATTAGTTCACACTTCGATTTGCACGCCGCTGCTTGGAATGTGCTAATATTACTAATATAAGCAGTCTATACAGACAATTTTATCGAGTAAATATGGAATTAGAATTGGTGTTTACATGTAAAACACTCTCTCTCTCTCTCTCTCTCTCTCTCTCTCTCTCTCTCTCTCTCTCTCTCTCTCTCTCTCTCTCGTGTAGAAATGTTCTGTCGGTCTATCATTTGTACATGACTCACGCTGGTTCGATAACATCGGTTTATCGGTTTAAACTAATTTCATATTTAAAATGAAAAGATTCTGCTACAGGGTTCAGAACGCCGCTACACTTGACGTTACAGTTTCGATACATCAGCTCTACAGTTCTTATATTCATAGATGCGTACCTTCCTCATGCACAAATAATGAATCAATTGCTTTTCAAAACAAACAAAAAAGACTAAACTATAATAAACCTTCCCTCGAAATATTTGAAATTAATGCCGAATAGCAAAAGACAAAACATAGGTCCTGTATCCCTGGTTACCACATCTCTGAAACAAGTACCTACGAAATTTCATTCTCTTTGATACGATCCAAGCTTGAACCACTGAGCTGTTTGCTTGAACCATTGAGCTGTTCAGGCAGGCACGAATGTAAGATATAGTAAAGGCAAGTGTCGACAACGCAATAAGCGTTATAATGAAAGACGCTGAACAGGTTCTACATCTTGTAAAGTTCAGAATATTCAAACATATATCCTAGATATTTTCATCAACTATTGCAATTATTTTCAAACCTAGCCCTCATCATATACCTCTGTTATCACGATCTGTCTAATAAGTCTCAGTGATCTTTAAATTTTGAAGTTTTTTCTCGTTTCAACCTTTGTCATTACGGTATATCATTTGATGGCGTTTCCAGCCCTCTTGCTACTCCTTGGGAAGAATAGCGTTATACAAACTCTTTTCCCTTGATATTCAACATTCCAATCAGCTTTAAAATGTTCCATTTCTCAAAACTCCGATCAAGGCATCCAAACTTTGCACGCTGTCTGAAAAACGTAATATTCATTGTACAGGGAAATACATCTGCCCTCCTGTGGCATTATTAGCCGGTACGCGACGCGATGGTTTCATGAAAGGCATAAATTCTGTCGTGGAAAGTCTGTCTTTTTGAGAATTGTTGATAAATCGTGAGGGACTAGCTGTAGAAATATTTTGTGGAGGTACATTTGATATCATTGACAGTTGCATTCATTCACTTTTTACCTCTCATTGAGAACTCAACACACGTCGATATTATAGTTTAATTGAACGTAGGACTGAGTAGATGGTATAAGTCATAAGTATTCATTGCCCGGGGCATCTTTAATCATTTTTCCCTGACAATGTTAGTGTAATATTATCTCGTGTATCATTATATTACTTTAACACAGCGGTGCGATTTTAATTTTCAAAATCGTTTTATTCTACCGACGTTAGAAAATGTCGTGCGGTAAGGTTATGCTTTCGTCACCAAGAGGTCACGTCTGTTCTTGTTTCTTCATATCTCACACGTCTGTCTTGGATGTTGCTAGCTCTCATTTCGTGATTTCCTCATCATAACTCTGCTGGCAACTTAATCGACGTTATGCTTCTGTAACGAGTGATAATGCTGTTTACCAAATTGTGATGTTTTAATAACATAAACATAATTTATTACACGTTTAATGTTTACATCAGAGTACAGACCACATTTATAATTTTGTAAAAGTTTAAGACGCAAGTACAAGATTTAGCTTTGATTTAGCTAGTGCGAAATTTCATCCGATATTATCAGTGTTTGCTCTGCATGTGCACTGGCCCAGAAATTGCACAATCGTTTTTCATTATCATCAACCAAAGACCCTGCAATGTCTGCCTCAGTTTGACTGCATACTACTAGGTTCAGTTACACAACTATCTCCTCTCAACAACCTGTCTTCAATGCATGTGGTAAGCCTTTTGTACAAGAATACTCTTGGTTTTCAATTTTTCTGCCAAAGTCGTTAATCTTGAAACTTGGAAAAGCCGTACTATTCCTGTGCAAATTTTTAGTTTCCAGAATCTGACACTTATATGACGAGCGGACGGCGGTGAAATATTCTGCAGTGTTATTGTTTTGTCGACAATGTTTAGGTTTCGACGTCTCACAATTCGAATTATATGCAGGTTAAAAAGGCTGAAAGGTTGTTGTTCATCTTTTGTCATTTCCATTTTTCTGTATCGTCAGAGTAAAATATCCTCAAGATTTAAATTTACGTTTTAAATAACACAATAGAGGAAAATCAATATGTCATTCGGAAATTTTGACATTTTTACATGAATAGCCTTACATTTAATTCACTGCAATCGATCTGGAATTTGAACACATTAGTGATTAAGTGATACAACTAGCCCACATTGAACCGTGTCAGGGTTATCGACAAACAGTATTGTCAAATTGCTCATGATGGATGAACTCAAAAACTCTATAAAACGCCAGCCATATAGGAAAATGTGTGTGACTATCGGTGTGGGTCGTAAACGTCACCTTAGCAAAACCAGTGGGATATTTCAATCAATAGTGGCCATTAAATGGGCAACTATTTATTCTTTTGCGGCTTCATAACAATATAAACTAAGGATTATTTGATTTCACCTTCTTAACCGTTTATGATGACCACAATTTATTCTTAACTGCCAGGTTAACTTTACCCACGACATTATCAGATAATAAAGAAGCCTTTCCCAGCGATTTACACACACACATATTTGTATCTTCGTGCTTGGGTAACAAGTTTGTGCAAATAAGGCGTTGCATGGGACCTGAGCGCTGTATTGATGTCGTGTTAGTGACGTCATGGTGATGATATTCACTGGATTTAGCATGACATACTGGATATTTAGAATTAATTATGTGAACCAATAGTCACAAAGAAAAAACAAACAAACACACTATGTTCACCTCCAAGATGATATTTCAAAATAAAAGCTCTTTAATTCGCTGAAAACTTCGGGACAGGATGTATGTATATAGATATGTGTATGTGTTAAAATAACTTTTTTGATATTGGAATATTTCCTATGGTGGAATATTTCCTATGGTGGAATATTTTCTATGGTGGAATATTTCCTATGGTGGAATATTTCCTATGGTGGAATATATTTTTATTGCCTGAATACTTTCAGCGATTGCCTGAATACTTTCAGCGATTGTCCTCGGGTCATGAACACAAGTTGAACATACAGAAGTCTCAGAATGCACGCCAAAAATTCATCCAATAATAATTAATTTTGCTGGAAGGATACTTGGCTCGTTCTACACTCGTCTCATCTATCATCGTCAAGGTTGGATTTCCTCATATCAGTAACTTAATCACCTAACTTGTCAAGTTGAAACGTAAAATACATTGAAAGATGGCTGTCATTGACAACAACTGAGACACCTGATATGTATTCTTGACTGAATGAAACAAATCTAAACCCCTGCCGTATCTGTCGATCTGTCTGTCTGTGTGTTTGTCTCTATTTGTATCTGTCGAAGTCAAGAACTAAACTGTCAGCGGCAATGGTAAAAAATACCCTTTACCACTGTTATTTACATTGTGGTCTGCTAATGTCATGTTATACTGTGTCAATTATGATCAATATGACAAATAAAGGGTTATTGGTATTCTTAAAATCACAGCTATTCCACTTAATTAATAATTTCAAAGTAAGATCTAAAATTAAGCACTGTCATTGACAAGTCTATTGCAAAACTTAGTTTCACAAGCAGCCTATGTTGTATATTCGAAGATTTGATATAGTCGCTTTATCAAGATTATTTACAGTAAAAACCTGACTGCAGTACAGACATGTGGAACAAAAAGTTCAATATGAAATCGAAAGGGTAATTTCTTGTTGAATATGATTTTTTATTGCGAAGAAATGACATTAATTCACTGTTTGTCGATGCAATATCATCATCATAAAACTCTTGCAAACGACGTTTCGTTTGTGTACCGGGGAAAATGCCCCTCAAAATGTGTGAGATAATATTACGATTACATTCTGTAAATTTTGAGAGATAAAAACATGTAGCTGAAATAAAGGTCGTGAATTTTTATGTAGACAGCACTCAGCACAAACCAATGGTTTTAGAGGGGATAGATTAATGACACGTAATGGACTTGCATGACGCGATATTGTGAAAACGGTAGTTATTATTAAGACGGTATTTGATTTCAAGGAGTAAAACTGAAATATAGGATCTTGATATGATTATTGTATAAAGGAACAATAGATGACTGTGAAATTAGAGGCGCTTTGTGTGGGCCGTGAAATCAGTGTAAAAGATGAGCGAGTATGACATGCCATACAGTAACGCTACAGGGATGAATAAGTAAAAACTCTCGAACAGGAACTCTGCTTGAAATACAGTACCGTACAATGTGTGTTCAAATATGTTAGGGTGTAAGGGGCTGTTTTTTGAGAGTAGCAGAACTCAGAAAACGACGTTGACGTAAAACAAATTATATGTTTACTACTCTGATTAGTTCGTCTATTCCAGTCAAATGTTCCTTGCCGTGTCGCTCAGAGCATAAACTCGAGTTCGTTGTACACGTCAAGATATTATCACGCTTCTGGGGTTAACCTTCAGACAGGAGAACCAACAAAGTCGGACCAGACTGACAAATTCTCTGTGTTCACTTCACCGACAAAATCATCATCCCGTGATCCGATTAACCGATGTTTCTGCTCCATGACATTGCCGCCAATTTCTTTCTGATCGGCGCAGAAATGCTCAGATTCGTGACGATTTCGATAAAACGTGATCAAATCCAATTAGATACTTCCACCATATCACATGGACTGTAAACCAAGTTCTGGATCTGAACAAGAACTTTCGTCTTGTTCACCAACTTGCATTTTTTTCCTTCCCGGCCAGGTTGCTGAAAAGTGGGCGTGTAATCATAAGATATTACCATTACGATAATGAATGTCGTTAACAAATCACTTCGATGCGGATCGCTTTCAGTTTAGCATTCAACTATTTCCTCGGGCAATGGTTACTTGTGCAGCAAAATCAAATGTCGCTGTGATCGTTTGACGCTGCGTAAAGTTGTTTAGGAGCAAATTTGGCAGTTCGGGTCATCGGAGTAATGAAGCGATTCAATGGTAGAATGGATGATTGGTTCGACTAGAGTTGCATTTGTCGTGTGAGGTAGTCTACAGCATGGTGATAAGCTTTACCTTGTACTGCAAAAGTTTGTATGACAGTTTATAGGTTATTGACTACAAACTTTTCCCTTCTATCGTTTTTTGTCCAAGTTGATAGTTGTCTTCTATACATATGTTTTCGTATGTAGTTCTAGGGTCAAGTGTTGGGACATTCGGTTGTTTAAGATATGTTACTGCATGACGCTTTAAATTTGTCCGGAAAAACATTTCATTAGAAGTGAAAATCGTATCCGATAGCTTAGTCATGCACAAATAAGACTGAAATTTTTGCTTGAATTTGAGATATTTTAAGGAGAATTTTTACTTGATTCGGAGAGCTCCGTGGCAGATAGTGTCTCCTTTTGTCAAACTGTTTCAAACAAAGACATTCATGGAAAAACTGACAAAACAATTCGTTTGATCTAGATTGGCAGCTCTGCTCATACACATTTAGAGTTGTATACAACTCCATTATTTCCGAAAATATTCCAGCAATTTGAAAAATCACATTTATAGAAGTTTCTTTTAGGCTTAAATTCCTGGAGTCAACACAGCAGTAAGCCGCACTCGGTAAACTCATACAAACATTGACATATTAGCGGTTCAATGGACATCATTGCTGCATAAATTTCGCGGCATTGCTGTAATATTACCAACTTGTCATCTCTTCAATAATCCCTGAGTTGTAATTAATAACTATCGTAGTAATCAATTCTTTAATATGAAATAAATCATCACTTGGCAACCTTCTCAAATTTGCGAAAATTATAGCAGTAAATTACAATAACTGAATTCACAAAATTAATCTTTGCTTTTTGACCTGGAGGTAAGATTTGGTGGTAATATCCATGTTGAAGAAAACTATTAGTTATTAATGTTGAAATAAAGTACAATGTAATCATGTAATGTAGTGAAGAGTGTGATGAAATCCATCAAATGAGGGTCTAATCTACAAAATGGGTGGTTCTGACTTGCAGCGTAGTGTAAATTGCTCCATTCAGGCGTCTGCAAGGTTGAACTTCCCTACTCTTGGAAAATGTGACACGTCAAAGACGTCACTAAACTGAACTCACCTAGGGGGATGGAGATGGTGATTTGCCACCCTTCACGCCATCATGCATATGCCTGCTGGTATTCATTGCACATTTTGTGAGTTACTTTTATTACCGTACCTGCTCTATTACATATTCTTATTCTAAGCATTATTCTCTCCCTTCATTCATTGTCAGTTCCAGAGAAACCCGCTGAAACCTCTCCGTTCAAGTTTCACTCTCTATTTCGTCTACAACATTCTCTCAATGTTTGTCTATGTCGTTTGAACGCATTGACTCTTAATTATACCTCATATTATTTCATCGACTCCTAACGCTGTCACGCTACTTTGTTTCTCATCCCACAGACTTAGTCATATCAAAGTCGTCGTCATATTCCCATGCCTCATTGCCAGCATCTTTCTGATTTTTTTCTTGCAGTCCATCTGCCCCTCTTTTAAGTGAGACAATCGTTGTCTTAGGTTATTATTTCAATCGTAAATTATTTTCGATATCCAGAAATAAGAGAGTGGTTTTCAACCTAGCAGCCTATTTAAAGAAAAGATGACATAATTCTGGTATTCAAAAATGTTTGTCAATGAAAATTAGCTGACGGAAACTGACAAAATTCTTATTTCAACGCACACAGTGTGAAATTCTATCCAACACTTATATCAGCCGTAATAACGTAGTTCGCTTTCATGATTTAATTTTAGTGGGTATACCTTTGCAAAAAATCACTGAAATGACTTTGTCCCTTTAAAAAGAACAGTTTTTCGACGTTTTTGCTCTGTATGCTGCCAAAATGTTCATAACGCGTATCTTCCACAAAGAATAATAACACAAATAAGTTGCTTGAGAGTCGATTGTTGAAATGCAATTCTTAACGGAAATAAAACTAGGTGCAGAATGAACAACATTAGGGAATAACCATTGATAATCGTGTTTCTTACTCCTAATGAACTGTCACTAATTTTCACGCGGTAGTTCCTGTGTTTAACCTCTTTTCATCATGGATCAAATGGGGCTGACACTTTCGTAGCATCATCGAAAAGCATGTTTCTCTATCAAGTCCAAACTCAAAGTTTTCAAGCCACCACTTTTTAACTTCGTGACAACGCAGTCCCTTTTGCTGAGAACTTACTCAAACTTTTTAATGATAAAGTCAGTACAGATGTCCTACACGACCATAGATTGCTTCATGGTACTTACAGCACGCACGTAAACCCCCCTGCAGCAATTACAGAATTAGCTGTACATTAAGGTATCATTCGTTGACCATAAAACACCATGGTAACAATTTACTACCCAGGATATTTCTAATCTCACATCAGTTTTATGAATGCCTTGTCATTTTCGGCTTTTAAGATCGTTTCAGAGATAATTTGTCGACAGGGATATTAGAGGCTGTTATCACCATCGCAAAAACAATTTATGACATGTTTCTCAGCAATTATTTCCAAATGAATTGTCTAAGATCAACGAAGAAGTTTGTCGGCGATGATGTCATGTCTGTAACTGAACTCAAAAACAGTGCTGAAAGACAAAGAAACGAATGAAAAGAATGCAATTTTAGATTTTCTTACTCTAAACTCTCGTCGTCTTACACGAATAATTCAGTACAACGGTTATAGGTAAATCTGTTGGAATGATTGCTGTAAAACAACTTAAGGATCTAACAGAGAAAGGCTGTGGTCAGTGAAATTTTATCTTTGACTTCTATCTCCGATTGGAATCATACTAACCAACAATTTCGATTCTCGACTTAACCTTTAACCCCGTTAAGTGGTTTGTCCTTCGTATTTACCACATGGACAATGCATTGAAAGGTGGTGTTACCGTCTGCTATGGAAGAAGGCATCCCGCTCAGCTGTTTTTGTCTGATAAAATGCTTTCCAATTACTTCTTAATTAGTTGTACATGACAGGACTCTAGGAGTCGTGATGCATTGTCCCTCGAATTGTAATCTTCATAGAACTTTCATAATGCTAAACCAGACAACAAAGTATCCAATGAATTGTAATCTTCATAGAACTTTCATAATGCTAAACCAGACAACAAAGTATCCAAATCACCTTCTATGCCACTTGGCAGCACGTGACTACTCTGAACGAAACTATTTTCGCACACTTTGAGTGAACTTGAATTCAAAAGTTCTATATGTATTTTATGTAACGATCACAGTGGCCGCATTTCTCGTGGTCGTTCATGTCATGGGCACCCTCCAATGTTTATAATTTTCTTTAATAAATGTCCCAATCGACAAAAGAGCCTTCTCAAAATATTACACCTATATAACCTATATGCAATACGCGTGTTTTTCATAAATTTCTGGTTGGATACAGTCCATCACAGCATTGTTTAAAGTTTCATTGTGTAGTTATGAGTACCGAATATTACATTAATTTCGGTGAACAGTTATTATAATAGTCAACAGCATGAGTTTATGGATTCTAACATCTTATTTGAACTATAGCTTTGTAAAATTCTGATCAGTTGTTAATTTGTTACTTTGAGCACGAGGTTCCAAAAAATGAAACTTGATTTCGTTGTGCCTCCTTGTTCCTAATCATAGATCAAATACATTTGTATTGTCAAAAGTGAGAAACTATTACGGAATCGTCAATCAATCAATCAATCAATCAATCAATCAATCAATCACAGACATTTCACATAGCGTCAAAATCCATTTCGATGTAATGTTCTAAGGCGCCGAACACGAACACAAAGATCAAAAAGCTCTTTCAAAGAGATGTGACTTCAAGTCATTTTTAAAGATGTTCAATGTAGGCGACTGGCGAAGTTCCAACGGAAGACTGTTCCACCAATCAGGAGCGCATCTTGAGAAGGAGCGTTTTCCATACGATTGCAGGTTACACTGTGGCACACGAAGAAGACATTTGTCATTTGATCTAAGTAAGCATTACTTTTCAGACACACATCCATTCACAACTGATTCGTCAACAACGGAACAGTGTTTTCCAAATACTGACAACCGGTGAACATATTAATAAATACCCATAAGAGTTGCATCCCTAAACATCGTTATTTTTATTACTGAACGACTTTTACAAATATTAAAATACTTAAAGACGAATGCTGTTTTTATATATAAATATTAGTTACAGGGCAAAATCCAAGCTCTTTATCTGAAATACTGGCTGATATACGACGTAAAACTGTGTCAGTTGAAATGCATCTAGTATCGTTATTGCTGGACCAGAGTCAATGCAATAAAACAATAAATTCTTTAAGAAATATTGACTATACCCGTTTAATCGTCCACATATCCTTCACAATCTCACTTCTTACTGATCACTTTTCACGTCTATCTTGTGAACACAATCACCATTCTCAATGAAAATCGCATTTAAACTGCACTGCACATCTTCCGTCGTGTGTTCATTGTTGTACGATTGATTAACGGGGAGGATGAACACGATCAGTATGCATGTAGTTTAATTCAATTTAAAGAGTGTAAAATCAGTATTTACTGATGCACAGGTGAATTTTCTTAAAATAAAAATGTATTGGTACACGAGAAAGATAACATGATATAAGGAAGCTTATCTATTATACGTTTACCCGTGTACAAAGGTATACCAGCTGAAGACACCAACAATCGTACGTATACGAAAACTCCTAAAACTGCGGTCGTAGAGCACAGTCACCTGTGGTCTATTCCGCTCTGCGTCTATATATACCGGTATATGCGCCCCATAGACGTGTGTACATATGTCTTCTTCTCAGGCATATGTAAACACGTCTATCGGGCGCATATATAGACGCAGAGCGGAATAGACCACTGGTGACTGTGCGTAGAGTTTATCAATATGCACATGCAATAAAATATGCTCACAATAGTCAAGTTAGGGAGCGTCCAGTTTTTACGGCCTGGGGGGGGGGCCGGCAAAATCTTGTCGCCGGTGTTCAAAAAAATATAGACCCCCCCTGCATTTTTTGTGAAAAAAAGATGACCCCCCCTTTGTCAGACGAAAAAAATTGATGACCCCCCCCCTGAAAAATAACCAAAACCCATATGTCAAATTTACCCGCATGGTTTGGATTTGAACTCCGAGTACGCAGCGCACTTTATTCGATGCCAGTGCACAAACTTCTCAGCCACATCCATTGAAACGTCTATAATTAGGACGACTGTAAGGCAATTTTTAACTTCATTTCCATAGACAACTCATGTCCTTGGACATTGTATAAAGTAAACTTTATTGGAGTGGTTCGCCAAGGCAGCCCTCCGTTAAGAGGGTCATGGACCATTACGTAAAGTCAACTTTATTCTAGTGGGCCACCAAAGGTGGCACGCCGGTAAAGCGGTAAGGGTCGATCATGGCTATTGCATAAAGTAGACTTTACTGGACAGGGCCGCTGAAGGCGCGCGGCCATTACCATTATTCAGTGCGTGATCCTAGGGGTCCCTCAAAAATGTTTCTAATACAAGCCGCGGCTTCAATTGGGAATTTTACGGTAAATTGCCGTGGGGTATTACATAAAGTCAATTATTTTTGTAGTGGGCCGCCGCTGGCGGCCCTTCGGTAAAGAGGGTCAATCATGGCCATTGCATGAAGTAAACCTAATTGAAGTGGGCCGCCAAAGGCGTCTGCCCGTTAAGAGGGTCATGGGTAATACATAATGTATATTTATTGTAGTGGGCCGCCGAAGGCGGCCCGCCGGTAAAGAGGGTCGATCATGGCCATGGCATAAAGTGAACTTTATTGTTGGTATTATGTTTTTGAAAATGTGGTGACCCCCCCTTTCCTACCAGTGAAAAAGCGATGACCCCCCTTTGCGGATTCCAAAATTATGATGACCCCGCCTGAATTTTGCCGCCCCCCGGCCGTAAAAACTGAACGGTACCTTACAATGAAGGACACACACAGCAGAAGACGCGCTAGACTTTTGACGAAAGGAATAATAATCTTTCAATACGAAATCATGGATTGATGGTGTGTTATTGGCAAAGAGTGAGCAGATCTCTGGTCGAGAGTGACTCCTACCAGATAGTAATCTATTATGGAACCATAGGCAGAAGTTGAGACTCAGGGAGTTACATTCAATTATCATGCATGCCATCAATATCCCGTGCTACAAATCGAATGATACCATACGAGAGGCGTTTAAAACTCGAGAAAGCTGTTTTCAGAATTCAATATTCAACGACTTGTAGGACAGAAGACCAAGCCCCTTCAAAAGTCAGTATGCGAATCTTTCTTGAATAAAAAATACAGGCATGCTTCAAATCTTGCTGAGATCACGTTTGAATTTGTGACGTTATAATTACTTCCTATGCAGACAGAAAAGGTGATTCCATAAAACTAAGTGGAAATACCAAATCCAGGTAGTCTCTGACACAAACACATGTCAAGAGAAACGACATAAAGGAATAAATTGAATTTAGATAGATTTGTCCGATGAGAACCTTCTGTACAGTACAACACAGTGCAACTACTTACCAGAGAGAAAATCCCGAAATTTGAATCTCCAAACAGTTAGAAATGGATGGTTGAAAGTTGCAGGTTTTAGAATGACAACGAAGTCACAAAATATCGATGTTAAAACTTCATCATTCATGGGTTTTTGAAAAGTTGTAAAATTTCAACAAATCAGATTTTTGTAGAAGGCAACTGAAAAAATCCAAATCTAAAGTTGTGATAGTATGTGACAATTGCAATGCACTGTAATAAATATCTTAAAGAACTGTGCTTGATTATCTACATGTTGGATGACTTGAAATCGATAGCTTTCATCGCGAAACATGATTATTGATATCTGACTAAGGGCACAGTGAACACCAGAGTGACGCCACGTCAAACAAAGCAAATTCCTTCTCTTTCTTCTTTTCGGTAGAACAAAATTTAATCCGGAAGTAATTTGTAGTCTTAAAACTCTGAAGTCTATGTTGAAATCCTGGGATAGATAACAGAAGAATACTACGCCGATAAAAACGTAACTATTCTGAATTTTAATACTGTGGAAGTGTTGGTCTTTCGAAACCTTCATCCTTGACCAAATCACGTGATGCTTTATAGATAAGGCAGGAAGCAGAATTATGGAAAACAACGAGACATTGTTTCTTTTACAACGCGACAATGCAAATTAAATATTTAGCATATGATAGAATTCAAATTAATAGCAATACAAAAGCCTTCCAAGGCCTTATTGAATGAAATCAAAAATCAGTCACATACATCGGCGTAATTACAGTTAGCAGAGTTGAAGCTTGTGAACAATTCAGTGTCATCTTTCGAAAAACCTTTCTGTAGTAAGGGTAAATGGCAGGACAATTCTGCAGTACGTCGGAAAGAAGACATCCGTCCGCAACCTTACGCATCTCCATTGCCTATTGGTTACCTAGCAACGGCCTAGACAAGAGGAAATCTGATTAGAGCTTACTAAGACAATTAGAAGTAAGGTGCATTGAGAGATAATCAGTGAAATGTACATACTATCAGATAACTATCATTCCAGAATGGAATTGCTCCTGTAGATGGAAAGACAGATTGCAAGCTACTCACAAAATCCATCCGAGTGGTTTCTCCTTGCGTCAATAGATTCAACATTTGACTTTCATCTATCCATACTTTAGTAGTTCAGAATATTTTAAAAGCCCCTAGTCAACATTAAATTATAAATTGAGAACAAAATTTCGACGGTTGCTTTTGTTTCGTAAAGATAGTGTTATTGTCTGAAATCAACAACTGCACAAGTATATTTTGAAAGCATCATTTGAACATTTGAACGGAATATCTTCACATTGTTGACTAAACTTGGTGTTTTGCACACAACTAATTTTCATCATCATTTCATCCCATGACAGGTGCAATGATGCAAGCTCTGTTATTATTCTGTGATGTGATGTAGTGGGATCTGATGTCTCGTGATGAGATGTGGTGTGACTGTGACTCGATATGCTGTGTTCTATTATACGTGATGTGATTATGTGATGTGTGAAGTGATGTGATGCAATGTAGTGTTATGCGATGTGAAGTTACATGAGGTGCCGCTAACACAGGGCGGCGGTATGTGATATTATGTGACGTGATGTATTGTGATGTGATATAGTGTGGTGTGGTGTGTCGTGATGTGATTTAGTATGATGTGATATAGTGTGGTATCATGTGATGTAATGCGTTGTGACGTTTACGTGACGTGATGTGACATGACGTGACGTGGTGTGATGTGGTGTGGTGTGGTGTGGTGTTGTATGGTGTGATGTGATGTGTTGTGTTGTAAAGTGATGTGATGTGTTGTGATGTGTTGTGATGTTGTGATGTGTTGTGATGTGATGTGTTGTGATGAGATGTGATGTGACGTGTTGTGATGTGACATGATGTAAGGGACTGGTCAGTTTCTTCGGCCGGGGGGGGCCGGTGGATTCATGGGGGGGGGGTCACCCTGTTTTTGACTTTGATGATAGGGGGGGGTCACCATGTTTTTGAAATGCCCAATAGGGGGGGTCAGTGTGTTTTGAATTTTGACACAGGCTCATCATTGCCTAAAATGCATCGTGTCAACCACAAATTACATCCAGTTGCATTTTTCGGCGCGCCCTTCGGGCACGTAACTTTAATAATCAGACATATTTTTCAGCACGCCCAACTTTAACATATCAGACATACATATATCAGAGATATATGTATGTTCAATATTTTTCAGCGTGCTCTTCAAGCGCATTACTTTAATATATCAGACATTTTTCAGCACACCCTTCCTGTGCATTACTTTAATATACAAGACATATATATCAGAGATATCAGGATGTTTCATATTTTTCTCCGCGCCCTTCGGGCGCCATACTTTAATAAATCAGAGATATATGCCAGAGATATCTTGATGTTTGCTAAGTGAAAGTGTACTATTATGAAATTTGCATTTCATATGAAAAGCATGACAAATTCCTGATACTTTTCTGTTCTCTCTATGAGAATTCAGTATGAGAAAGCAACATGCACAAATATCAATGTTACAAGAAAAGGTCATCTCAGACTCTGCACACATCAGATTTGGCTAAAATGCCTCTCTATTGTTCCTCAGGAGATTTAATTGGATGGCTGGCAAGTCTTAACACCCATCAAAATTTTTGATTTACTGCTTTTTCCTGTTTGATATTAATGATTGACATCCATTTCTGTACTACAGTTCAGGACATCTGGTTAAGCATAGAAAGTGTGAAATACATTCACAGCTCATTCAAAATGTACTGTATTCAAACTTTAAGATTGACACTTTGTAATTCCCATCTTACAACGACATGCTAGCAATTTCATTAAAAGACAGAATGACTTAAATATAAATGTATGTAAAATATAACACATATATATATATATATATATATATATATATATATAATATATATATATATATATATATATATATATAATATATATATATATATATATATATTACAGTATTATATTATAACATATTACAGTTGTCGCGTGCGGGGGGGGGGGTCACCCTGTTTTCGAAATTTGGAATGGGGGGGGTCACCCTGTTTTCAAAATTTGGAATAGGGGGGGTCAGCCACTTTTTGACGTCGGCAAAAAAATAATCCACCGGCCCCCCCAGGCCGAAGAAACTGACCAGTCCCTAATGTGATGTGACGTGACGTGACGAGATATGATCTGATGTGATGTGATGTGACGTGACATGATGTGGTGTGGTGTGGTGTTGTATGGTGTGATGTGATGTGCTGTGTTGTAAAGTGATGTAATGTGTTGTGATGTGTTGTGATGTGTTGTGATGTGATGTGTTGTGATGAGATGTGATGTGACGTGTTGTGATGTGACATGATGTAATGTGATGTGATGTGACGTGACGTGATATGATGTGATGTGGTGTGTTGTAATGTGATGTGGTGTGTTGTGATGTGATGTGATGAGTCGTGACGTTACGTTACGTGATGTGACGTGACATGATGTGGTGTGATGTGGTGTGGTGTGGTGTGGTGTTGTATGGTGTGATGTGATGTGTTGTGTTGTAATGTGATGTGATGCGATGTGATGCGATGTGATGTGATATGATGTGATGTGATGTGTAGTATTGTGATGTGATGTGATGTGATGTGATGTGATCTGATGTGACGTGATATGATGTGATGTGTTGTGATGTGATGTGATGTGATGTGATGTGATGTGTTGTGTTGTGACGTTCCGTGACGTGATGTGACATGACGTGATGTGGTATGGTGTGGTGTGGTGTTGTATGGTGTGATGTGATGTGATATGATGTGATGTGATGTGATGTGTAGTATTGTGATGTGATGCGATGTGATGTGATGTGATGTGATATGATGTGATGTGATGTGATGTGATGTGATGTGATGTGATGTGATGTGATGTGATGTGATGTGATGTGATATGATGTGTTGTGATGTGATGTGTAGTATTGTGATGTGATGTGATGTGATGTGATGTGATGTGATGTGATGTGATGTGATGTGATATTGTATGATATACTTAAAGTGACAAATATAGGGCACGGTCTTCCGAAATTTATTTTTCAAACTGTAAGTGTCTGTTAGTGTCTTTGCCCATTGATATCTCATGTCCAGAATAAAGAGAAATAAAGGCAACATCTAACTTCAATAGTATTGCAATTTTCAGAGAGGGAGGGAATATGCAGAAGTTGTTATTCTTCGAATTTGCTAGCGAGATTCGAATCAGAATAAAATCTCAAAAACGTACTGTGCGACGGCATAATCAAAACCGAGAAATGTCTTCGATGATTACTTCAATCGTGTACACAAACGCCTTCAAAATATCCTGAAGACCTATGGCCCTTTAAACAAAGGAAAAAAAACATTTTTTGTTACATTGAATACACATTTATATAAACACAATTCAAATACAATACTTGGCAACTATGGTTGATACTACTGCCAACTTAGTACCGAGCCGACAGGAAAAAGTAAGTTGCACAGAAGTTTACGCAAAATGCAAGCCTTTTCAATTTTGCAAAACAGCAAATTTTCTCCAATAAGTTAATGAGATGGAGTACCTATATGGCATGGAAGATAAGACAAACACTGAACATTAATGGAAACAAATGTATCCACTATGATATGAGGCGACAGTTATACAATATCACTAATTAAGCATTGCAATGCTGAAGAATTTGTTGCTGAGTTAGAGGCGTTTTGAAAAAAAAAGTCAAACTGGCGAAAGTTGAACTCGCCGGGTTTTTTTGGAATAATTATATCACAATTCCGCATTGCGTAGACTGAAAGACAGGTGTGGCGTTGTTTCTATTTACAAAAGACCGTTTTCATCCAAATGAGACTCGACACACATATAATTTTTACTGTTTTGTGGTCGTTATTCCCTTTTGACTGATTGTACAGAATTGTCAGACTGTTATACAAGCTTTCCCTGCTTTGATCTGAAGATCATATCGCTTTGTTTGAATGCAACACATAGAGCTCAAACCTGGCATAGAATTGAGTCACCAGCGTTTGCCTTGATCGATGAAAGAAATCACGGAAAATATTACCATAATCCATTTCTGACATTAGATATTTTCAATGGACAATTTGACGATTAGTGTTATGTCGCTTCAAGTCATTCGCAATACCGAGTTTGTTTTCAACCGATTACGGCTATTCTCAGATTAAATTCGTACAAAACGATTATGCTGACAGCCTTTCGGATCTTTTGATTAAAGCTGGTAAAATCACCAAATTTCACGCCTAAATAGATTTGCAGAAATCCAATCGTTAAAAGGCTCACCGAGTTGACCTACTGAAAACAAGATGGCGCAATCGAGTACTGTATTTTAGTGTAATAAGATGTTGCCAATATGCTGTAGGCAGACTCAAAATTCTAATGCAGAAACGTTTTTGGACGGCCGACAATCACAAAAACATGACAAAACGTATAATTTCAACAAGATGGGTTTAATTTCAACTCATTCATTTGATATGACTTGGAAAATGAAACATTTATGTATGATAAATATTCGAAATGTACTTGTCTTAAATGGTGTCACATTACATGACGCTTAAAGGGTTTACGAGAAACAAACACGTTTGCAGTAATTTCTTTTCACCAGACAATAATTTTAGGCAACGCTAAACAGAAGAAAGATTCTGTCAACTTTTAGCATACTATTTGTAAAACTAAGGTTATGTAGTATTCTTGTACATGGAAAGTCATGTACTGTGGTTTCTCCACATTTGTATACATTTAAGGTTAAATTTGTATGTTCTCTCGTCAGAGATGAGTGCTTCAAGGGGATGTAGTTAGCATTAGTTACATTGTCGGATCTTTGACACTTCATCAGACTTGCTCCAAGTCTGTTGGCATATAAATATCAAAACAGAATAAACAGACTGTCAGGCTAGGTGGTAGGCTGGTGCTTAGATCACGCGGTGAACGCCTTTGCCAACAGTAACTGCTCCGACGAGAAAAGCCAAGCGACTTGGGGCCTGTCTAATTCTGCATTAAAATGGCACAGTAACTCTAGAAAATAATTCAACTCACCCAGCACACTATTTCTAGCAACCTTCATGCAGGGATAAAATTTCCAAAATGAGATAGTGAGCAATTCGCCACATGTTTGCGTTGACTATCTGACTGCAAGTTGGTAATTGATTGCATAGCAACCTGGTTCGATCAAAGATTCCTCGTACGTTTCAGATAGCCACTTTATTTGTTAATCAGACGCTGGTTGTATACTTTTAGAATTGTTATTTTCCTGAAGATGTTCTAGTAACTGATTTAAATGTGTAGAATGCAAAGAGAGCCGGCAGTGTTCTTCGCTCATCAAAGCTGAACAGCAAATTTGCCGTTTCATCGAAGTAAGCCTAGTGAAACTTTTACGGAAGTGGACCAACGGTTACCACACAGGAACATATGTTATAGCATGTCACAAGACTCGCGTAATACGTGGAAATTAAAAGATTTGTGTTGACATCTGATACAGATGCAAAGATCAAGGGAAGTAAAATAGATCATACGGGAAGTCAGTCAGTCCCTAGTGTGCTCGTCTTGATACTTTAATCTTCTTTTACGGACAACAGAAAAAAAACTCGAATTGTCATCTTGCCTGATGATGAAGACTTGTTAAAATATTTCATAGTGAAGGACCAGCAGTAAGTTAAGGAGGTGGCAAATTACAGAAATACGATCTTTACTCTGGTCATAACGAATCCAGATCAAAATCTTTAAAGGTCAGCAAAAGATTTCATGGATCTGATCAGTAAAATCCCTGGTAACGTATCGGTTTGCAGAAAATAAAGACTATATACAATCCACAAAATATACAGTATAAATGTGATTAATCTTGTAACCCGATATCCCTGTCCTAATATGTGCTCCATGGGTTTCACAGAGTTACTACATCTTAGGATACCGACCCGATGAAATAAATATCCTCAAACGAGCTACATCTAATCTCTATCTTCGCCTGACTGTAATTTCAACTAATTTGTTAATTGACTCGAAATATGGCGTATAATAGGGTTTCTGCGAATTTCAGCAGAATTGTCACGATTCATGTGTTCCGAGTGATCGCAAAGAGCGCGCAATGTCAACATGCGGAAAAATTAGGAAATTTCATTACCTACGGGGTCAGACAGTCATCTCAAAGGAACGAAGCGCTCGCTCCACTGCTAATACAGTTCTCAGGTAACACGCTACTTGCTTCAGGCGGTTGGTTTTGTTCCGGTTCAAGTAAAGAGTTATAATGTTAATCAGCCTGTGATAACAGGAACAACTGGAAACTAAAGTTCAAGTTGTATTTTGTGAAAGGTGATTTGTGTAGCGCCTGCCTTCATCAATTTCAATTTATCAAACTCAGAATATAAAATAAAAATCCAATATAAAGTATAAACTATTCATTCACTGACACCTCCGATACAAGCAAACCTAATCTATCATATGTGTACACAGTTACTGGTGTATCAAACTTTGTAGATATACTAATATCAATTTGCTACAAGTCTGACTTGCAACCTTTAAAGTTTGCGAACAAACCATGAATTCTCGGTTTATTCCGGCATTGATCCTGCATCACAGTATGGGACATCCTTGTGTGCGCAACGTCATGACACGGACCCTAAACTTTATGAACACAAATGTATACATATACATGTATGACTAAGAATAGTTTGCTGGGTAAGTTGAATTATTTTGCAGAGGTAGTGTGTCTTTCATGCAGTATTAACGACAAATTTCCATATTTGCCAAATCTTACCCAAACCGCTACTGTATGTAATGTCGCATGTTTGATGTGAATAACCAGATGATCATATGCAAGACAGTAAATCTATAACGCATAAGTATCAGCACAAGTACGACAGAAAACTGTCGTACCCCATCAGTGAGAATTTCACCTTTTTTACACTACTCTGTGCGGTAATTCCTTCTCTGAAAGGTTAGTTCCGGGCGACTCACAGTGGCTTTCAAATAACCTCTGCGTCTTCGATGATAATATAAATAACAGCTAAAGCGCTACAATTGAGGGAGCCGTCATTATTAACGACCTGGGGGTCGAAGGAATCTGAGGGGTCACTCAAAAAATTGATAGGTACAAAAGGGGTTGCTCAAAATATCGAGAGAAAGGAGGTTACTCAATGTTTTGTGCTCCCCCCCCTGGGGCATTCTAACAGTTTTGTCAGTAAAAAACAAATTGAAAACACCTCTCAGATTGCACCAATGCACACATCAATTTCTCAAATTTCTCACAGGATCTAGGACAAAACTGAACCGTTGTTAATTCATCCTTTATTATCACAGAAACATATATTTTAATTGACTTCAATAGCCATTTTGACATTTGACCATACCGTATTCAGGCTTTTCATTAGAAGCTGACAGCTGGAGATATTTTTACGACTAACAAGGTTGCAAACAAATAATGAACGGGTTAAAAAATACTGACTCTGACTGATGGTCCTCTAATATTGTTTATAGAAATGTAAGATTTTGCAAATGATACAAGAAGGTCGCAGATTTTCGATTCCTGCATATTCTCTGGTCTTAATCTCTGGCAAACTGAGAACTGCTTATTACAAAATGTATTGTCATTGTTTGGTTGTTGAATATTTTGACTCAAACACTGATCATGCACACTGATCAAATCACTGATCATCGTTTTCATCCTTGGAAATTGGTCTTTGATTATTATTTGAAACCAGTTGGTGGATCTTTTATCTTTAAATGCACTTGCTCACTAAAGGCCACTTGGTGTAAAATTTCCTCCTTTTTTGAAAGAAATACTACGAATCTGGAGTTCCTTTTCACAGAATGACGGAATAACAAAAATATTTTGATTAATGGGAAAAGTATATTTTTAAATAACTTGTTTGTGGAATGTGACATTGTTAAAAGTGTATGGAATGATATGTGCAAATTATGGCACAGAGCTTTACATTGTCCAAACAATCCAACACAAAGACAGATTATTTTTGATGAAAAAAAATTGGTCAGATTTACTCAATAACATAGTACTGGTGTACAAAAAGTATATTTATGATTGTAAACTTAAAAAAGAAGCACCAACGTTTCAGATATTGAGAATTAAAGTCAGACATATTCAAAGACTAGAATTTTTTATTTCAACAAGAAAGAACACAGTGTCTATTTATAAAGACAAATGGAAGGAATTTGCCGCATAGTTCCTCCTATCTCTCTGAAAATGAAACCAGCTCTGTATAATGAATGTATCCATTTTCAATATTGTCCTTGCAGTATCTGTAGTATTTCTTTTTTGCCTTTGGTTTAGACTATTGTAACAGTCTTTGCCAGTCTTTGTCTCTGTTATTGATAAAATAAAAAAAAAACTGATCATGCAACAAATGTAATAAACATATCAGTGTTCAATGTCATTTTCAAACAATTTTACCGAGTGCCAAATAAACTGAAAAACCTCTCAGATTGCACCATTACACACATCAATTTTATTAAAATTTTTGATGCGAGAGGGGTGCTCCCCTCTCGTGCTCTTCCCCTCGGGTTGTTTTAACAGTTTTACTTTGTAAAAAACAAAAAAAAAACCTCTAGGATTGAACCAAACGACACCATTGCACACATGAATTTTTTTCAAAACTTTCCACACATGATAGGGGACATCCCCTGTTACACTTTCCCCTAAGCCTCTCGCGTGTTCTCTCCCTGTACGTTCAAATTTTGTCCCTTCAGATATCGTAGTGAAAACCCTGTCATGATACCCTTCCAAATTATGGTTTATGGTTTATTACGGTGTATGGTTAGATACTGGTTATGGCGTGAGCTTTTATATCTTTATTTTTTGTGACTTTGAATTTCATTTTGTTGGTTTCACCTTTTTCAACCATCATGAGATTACGGATAATAATCTAGTAGGGTACACTAGGATTTGAGAGGTCTTTACTTATTGCTGTATTTTTGTAAATTTTGCAAATACATATATTGATGTTTACTTTTCTCTATAGTGGCGGTTCAGTCAAAATTTCTGTGTTAGAGAGTGGGGTTACTAAAATTTATCAGGGTTGGCAGAGGGGAGGATACGCGAAATTTCGGAGTTTCCGATAAAATTCCCAGGAACCCCCCCTCTGTAAATAATGATGGCTCCCTTACAATCCCGTAAAAAGCCCTCAGAAAGGGTCTTATTGTTGCCAGTACAACACGTTAAAATGTCATCCATAATAACTAATAATACAATATCCCTGTAGATGTTCATCTGTTTTCACTGGCAAAGGCAGGTTGCACAGTCTTCAATGCTGGCGATTTATGATTTACAGGACAAAGAGATTCGGTCTATATCACTTTAGAGAAAGCAACTAATCACATTGGTTGGCTCAGGGATGGCAGAATACTACTATGCTGGCAATTTGTTAGATGTGAGTCGCTAAAAAACACAATTTTAGAAAATTCAGGTAAAGATTTAGAGTTTGTAAAACGAGATAAAATTCATTGATTCGATTGCAAACGATGAACAACGAAGGAAATAAGTCATCAGGTGGAACAAATAATTTTTAGCAATAATGCGGTCGAACTTGGCATTGAAGCTTGAGGTAAAATCCGTCAATGTTGGTCTTTGGGTCGTGCTTCTGGGAGAACACACTTCATGAATATTCCTTAAGTGTTGGTAGCGAATTTTGAAAAGTGTTAAATTGACTGCAGAAAACTTTCTGCACATGTGATCAGGACAAACCCCACGAGTGTCCACGTTCTGGTAGTGCCCATTTCCGAGTCCTTCACAAAAACAAAGGCTGACTTTGAATGGCTTTGATTGGTAGCGTTATTCATTGTCTATTAGGAAACTCATCCTATCGCATTCACTGACGTACACCTAATTGCCAGTTCTGACAAAACCAAAACCCAATCATATTGAGACATCCAAGATTCGTAAGATACGCGTCAAGACATCTGAGTCACCGAACCACATAATTGTCTCCTGAGCACGTTTTGAAATAAACAACATTTTTGTTTTATTTCAAGTTACCAGATGATATGTAAATACGCCAATGGCTACTGCCATACATCACCTACTAATAACTGTAAAACATAAAGGTCAAAGTTCACTACATCACGATGAGGTATTTCGTTACTTCTATTCCAGACATTAGGGCATCTCCATAGAATAGCCTCAATAAAGATAAATCACACGGTATCAATTTTGTTTAGTGCTGTGAGATGATAAAATATTGACAATGGGAAAATAAGAATAAGGGAAAACGAATCATAAAACTTACAACTGGCCATGGTTCTCGACAAAATCAGAAGGGACGTAGATTTAATAAACCTGGATATGTGAAATTATGGGCCTGAAATAACGCTAATGACACTATATTTCCTTTTGCGTACTGTAGCAATTTTCTTTCCATTTTAATATCCTGCTCTATAATATATTTGTTGTATGTGTTCTGCTTTTTTAATTGGATTTATTTTCTGTTCATTCAGGTTTATTATATTTTCTGACAACTCCATCAACTGTACCGACTGTGGTGTACATTTCATCAAATTTATCTGTCAACATTTACAGCATCCGTGAACAATGTTGTCATGTATACGTCGATATTTGAAGATCTGTACCAATGATAAAAAGCAAATTTGTCAATTTCAGTGATTTATCATTTCTTGACCTTTGGTGCGAGGTTACGTTCGCAGCTCAGCTTTTTACGTCAATTCTGTACAAGAAGTCTTATTTCAGAAGATCAGGAATTATTATTTTGTAACTCTACATTCAGTTAAATAACATCAAGCATTTTGTTCAGAAAATACCATACGGTCTTGTGACGTTTACAAACTTCTGGCCAAAAGTTTGAGGTTTCTGTCTCTGTAGAAGAAGACTCGCAGGGAGATTTTAAACTCACAAAAGTTACAAGTGCTTTTACGTTTTGCCGAACCAGTGAGCGTAGAGATATCAGCTGTAATTCAATGTTCACGTGTGACAAGAAATATCAGAATATTTATCGATTCAATATTTTATCGATTAGATATCTATTCGAACAACCGATATCAGGGTATAACTAATTCGGAAGTGAAAAGTAGTAAAATATGTACACTATATCTCGTGCCTGCCTTTTCTGCAGCCATTGAAGCAAGTGAGTCATGTTTTTGGTTGTGCTGTTTTACCCCAACGGAAGCTCGTGTTTCGAAAATATTATTATTTATGAAGAGCACGAGCATGTTTAAAAAATGAATTATTAATCTGGACTTGCCTTGTCACTCTCTAAGAAAAGAGGAAAAATAATTTAGAGTCCTTCATGGCCAAGGAGATGGGTATTAATAGTTTGTTTTACATTCATGACCACAATTAGAAGGACACAATCAAAATGATTAAACATGATTTGATCTGACTACGCTTTGTCTTTAAGGTGTCCCAAAACTTGTTTTAACCAAGCGTTGACATAAATATGTGCTAAGGTCTCACCACGCTATGCCTTCAAGATATGCCACGAACCTGGTAGGTGTGTCAAGACTAAGCTGGTCTGATCATGTTCTGTCTTCACCATGTGCCAAGAACTGGTCTCATCATGCTTTGTGTACTAGAAATACCTCTGACTGTGATATGTAGTTAAGACAAAGCAAGACCCGCTATGATCGTGCATTGTCCTTCAGGTAGAACGCGCCTCGGGCACAGATATTCGAACTCTCAAACTTTTACAATTCTTTTCTGATATACCAATTGTGGGGGTTCATTTTAAAGCTCTTAGCGTAAGAAAACTTTGTACCGGCTTAGTTTTTCGAAATTCAAAAATTTATATTTTTCTCCCTATAGTTAACACAGGGATGGCGGCCATTTTGAATTTTTAATATCGGAAAATCTTGGGTATTTGTTTCTCTCGTACCAAAATTTGCACGTTGACCCACGATTTGTATTCTTGATTTTGAAAGAGAGTGGTCGAAAGATTCCTTAAAGAAAGTTTGAGCAAAAGTTTAAGTCTTTCACTTTGGAGGCCCATACTACCTTGAGGGAGGCATCGTTATTTGCGACCAGGGTGGGAAGGATTCCCTCTTGCATTCAGAAATTATAGTACGAACCTTCGAACAAATTACAAATTCTCTCTCTCTCTCTCTCTCTCTCTCTCTCTCTCTCTCTCTCTCTCTCTCTCTCTCTCTCTCTCTCTCTCTCTCTCTCTCTCTCGTGTATGTATAATATGTTAATTAGAGAGGCTATTAGACCGGACAGTTGGATGGATCAGTCTGGCACTAAGCCCGTTGTATTTACTATTGTGTATTTACTATTGACCAAATTTTTGCTTTATCATTCCCAAATTATCTAAACTGATACAATTTGCTCGTATAGTCTATTACTGTGAAAGAATTAATCTTTTATGATAAGCCACTGCTACAGACTACTGGGAAGCTCAAAGTATCTCTAACTCATGTTTGATTAACAAGCAGCTTTGAAGAATTTGACAAGACTTTGGTAGTCCAGGAGGGCTTCACTTTGAAAATATAATGTTGGAAATAGATTGATTTTGTTATATCTAGAGTACTAAATCACGTTTGACCTCCACAAGTCCAGTCACAACTATAACCCTTATCCCACCAAGTTCAAACCACCATCAGGTCAAGTTGGTTAAAACCGATGAGGCACAACGTATGTCTTATTTCAAGTGTTGCATGTTAACAAAGACTTTATATTTGACGGCCCTTGAAAAAATCAATACTGTAGACATATTTTGGACTGACTAAATATGCCATGATACACCATGCCAACCTGTTGAAAATGCTCTAGGTTTTGGCTCAATATCTCTTTTTCATGACTTGGCAGATATGAGAAAGTGATACTGCCTGGCTGTATAAACATACACATACACCTTAATATGTTTATAAACACTGAATCTATACTTAATTCGCCCAGTAGTGAGATGCAACAAGGGGAAGCATATCACCGCAAGTTAATACAGGGACAGTTTGAAGCCAGGTGTCGTGCTAGTAGTCAGTGCATTATTAGAATAACGATATCTGTGTTTGATGGGGGGGGGGAGGGGGGTCAGGAGGTCTCCTCTCTTGATACAGAAACCTTTTAAAGCAGGAAAAGTATCGTAGAAAGGATAATAACAATCACAAATTTGGACAATCTGACGTATGCATCAATACTATACAACAGATTAACACAAATCATATTTTGGTTCGGATTCTATTTCAAAGGTCTAAACACATCGGTATTATCGATGACTACTAACTTTATTTATTTATTTATTTATTTATTTATTTATTTATTTAATCTCGAACCAACAGGTTGCCCCAATAACAGGTTCGTTTGAAAATAAAAATATAATACAAAAAGGAAAAATATGTAACAGTTACAACGAAAACAAAGAGACAGGAGAATTCACATAAGAAAAAACCTAAAAACAGCAATAAAGCGAAAGATACACAGAAATACATCCAGATAAAAGTAATTATTCAGAAAAAAGGATCTTACATAATCCATGACGAAAATTACTGAAGTTATTAAAAATATCTAAATTTTGCTTGTTACAGATAGAATTAAAATATGTCTGAGATCGTGATAAAAATGAGTGTTTCAAGATATTCGTACGTGCTGACACTGGTCTAAAAAGAACAGCACGACGCAATGTAAAAGCAGGAACGTTAAAATGAATCTGTGCAAGAACATCTGGTACACTATAAACTGAGTGAAGGATTTTATAAAGAAAAATAGTGTCTAAAAATTTTCGCCTGTTCTCCAATGTGGGAAGGCGAAATTCATGACATAGGCTACTATACAGAGCCCTTGAGTAAGCCATCGATGAACGGAAGCCATCGATGAACGAAAACAAAGATACTTGATAAATCCATCATTCAAGCCGAATTACAAATCCAGTGTGAAGGAACACTTATTTGGATTTTAATATACTCCAGAACAGATGGACATATAGAATATCAAATGCTAAAAATGTTATGTATTCTATTATACAAATACATACATGCATGTATGTGTTTTGTTACAAGGGCACATATATACCTTTCGTAACACATTCAAGTATCTTAAATATATACTTGCCTTTCTTTTGAATGTATTAACTTTTTAAATACTTTTTTAAAATCCTTCGTACATAAAATTGCTCTTGTCTTGAAAGTGAGCACTTTAATCTGAACTTACACAGGAAAACATCAGCTAAAAAACAAGCAGACATGGTAAATTACCAAAGACATGTCGGCACAGATAACGGAGGATGGGCCCAGACTTGGCATCTTTATAAAAATGTAAAGTCAAAACGTTCAGTAGTGTGTTTAGCATAATGTCCGAAAGTCAGGAAGAGTAATAGATTTTTATTTATTGGTGATTGTAAAACGTTTTACATAATTGGCAAAGTTTATCGTGGTGTTTAACGAGTCTCACTTATATCAATTTATAATGATGCGTTCGAATATTATATATCAATATACAACAAAGACTGATGATATTTCTGTTTTTTGTATAATTTTCGTTCAAAGATTTGAAGTGCATCGAATGACCATCTGGCATGATAGATCCTGCTAAGCTGCTTGGCCGCATGATCCCTCCACAAAGGGACGCGTAGCCCGAGATACCCAATCACCAATGACGCTGTTTGTTCCTTGTCTCCTGGGGAACACCGATACCTGGATAATACAACCCAGTCTGTTCAGTAGTTGCTCCATGAGCCTGCCACGTTTACTGTAATGTCTTGACAATCATCATATCAGTTGCTTTTCAAAGAATCGCACGAAGGTCACCATGATACTTTTACGAACATGCATGAAATCGCGCTAATTTTATTTTAGTGGTTATTGCCCACTCTCATGGTGACCTACGACTATCCTGAGGTCAGCATATGATATTATTCTGTGTAATGCTTGCGTAAGTGTATGAATACGATTGGACAGGAACTCGCCCATTGTAAAGAATACAGTAGCTATGTTAAATATTGCAGCTAAACCAAAGTTATTGGATCATGGTACTCTGACTGATTTGGCCACGTGACCTCGGGCACGAATTCCCGTCTATATTTGAATGTATGTGTAACGAGACCCAATTCCGTTGACAGACTAAATTATTTCCAGTAATAATGTATCTACATGGGTTTTGTGGCAATGGTCCACGTACACGTTACCAAGAATAAGATTCAGGTGATAATACAAGAAACTCCATTGTCCGCCAATTTGAAACTTCCTTCCACCGTTGAATGTTGTAGTGCTCAAACCAGAAAAAAAAGCTACATCTTTATCTGAAGTTTGTAGTCTCATTTGGATAAACGCCTTCCCATGTCTGCTACCATGGCAACCAGGATGGGTGGAAATCAGCGTGACAAATCACACAACTCTGTCAGTGTATCAGGATGAGAGTGAACACGTTTACATAGACTAAGGCTGATTTCCTTTGGCTGTAGTGTCGTCGCTAACAATTAAGCTTTTCTTTTGAATAACCTTTTATTATAATGTTGCTACAGAGAAGGCAGTGACTCTTTAAAAATCAGCAAAACCTTATGATGTTCTGTTGTTGAAAATGACTTGTGGAGTTTACACACTACGCATAGCTGTGGAACGATAGGCGCCTGTTAAAATGAGGACGTGAATAGTGAAAATCATTGCCCGTTAGGAGGGCAGCTGTCTTATGTTCGAAGAGAAGTTAAGATACAATAAGTTTAGTAGTGGGAGATGAAATGAAGACTATTGTTTTCAATTCCGGAAGCATCAATGTGGTAAATGAACAAAGGAAAGCATGTTGACGACTTCCAAAACTTAATGTTGACGCAAATTTTAAAAAACTATGAGAATGTTACGTATTTGTGACCAACCTCCGGGATAATTATTTCCAAGGTACACTGTATTGTTGCAAAAACATGTTTGTTTTAAGATTGGTTTATCGACAAATTTGTACCAAATCCTGTTATGAAAAAATTATTTTGAGAACGTCATTCTCATGAGAGTTGAAATTCAGTGGCATAAAGAGGCATTAATATATTTACAGACCAAGTTGTTTCTACTTCTTCTCATTAACCAATTTTGATTGGCATTTCGAAGTTAATTTTGCCATCAATTGATAGATACTGTGAATACCTAGTGTCATTCTACGAATTCTAATTATTGTAAAACACGACACTTCCATCATATGCTTTCATTTTACAAGAGCGATTACCTCACTTTGAATTTCTAGCGTTATCATCTGACTTTCTGAGAAATGAACCATCATCTTCTAATAACAGTTTTGTGGCTGTATTCTTCTGTCAGGTTTTACACGCTTTATAGCCGACCATTTTGATTGCTTCAAATTTTCACTCATTTGGAAATAGTTTCTTCTCCATGTTATCACACTTCACTGCCCATCTTGTGGACTTATTATCTGGCCACTCCACGGACTTGTCATTGGGCCACACCATGGGCTCGTCATTTGGCCGACCCATGGGCTTGTCGTTGGGTCACCCCCACCGACTTGTCATTGGGTCACCCCAACCGACTTGTCATTAGGTCACCCTATGGACTTGTAATTGGGTCACCCTTCCATTTTGGTGTAATGTAGCCCTTTGTATTTTCCACGAATCCATCCTCTCCTTACACACGGGTCATTTTCTCAAACCTGTCAGGACATTTCAGATAAGACATATTTCATCAGTTGATTTTTTAAAGTTTTTTTCAAAAAGGAAAGAAATACTTCAGACTATACGCTTTCACCTTCAAATATCATCACAATCTGATTTAAATTTCTTTCATCAATTTTCGAAAAGTCATTCTGAACTCAAGTAAACTGTTTTACCCCTCGTTTCAGAAAGGTGTTTTGTTTTATGTTATTTTTATTTTAACAATTTCTTACAAAACTTATCTTAAAGAATCCTTCCTGATGAAATGGTCTCTGACAAAACATGAGGTGATATTCCATATCATATCACATTTTCTAATTTCTTCACATTTGATCACATTCCAAAAGAAATACACATCATTTCCTATAGGTTAGGTTACAATGACGTGTGCATACTGTTCTTGTTAACACCATAAATTCATTTTGTGTTAGCAAAGAACGTGAAGTCCTGAATGAGTATCATTGTCACCTTTCGTTTCATGTAAGTTTGTCGCGTTTTTGTCAAAGTTATCATTACACATGTCATCGTACTTGTCTGCGGTTCCTGAGCACTATCTTTCAGTGACCGCACCTCTCAATCGCAAAACTCTCTCTCTCTCTCTCTCTCTCTCTCTCTCTCTCTCTCTCTCTCTCTCTCACACACACACACACACACACACACACACACACACACACACACACGCGAAAATGCGATTACTTGCACTGAAAGGAAGGGATCACAGTCGACACTGCAGCCGTTCGTGCACATTAGGACAGGTGTTTGCGTTGCGTCAGACCGTTCATTTCTTGCCGTTTCGATTTGCGTTTTTTAATATCCTGTATGCAATATTTGCTCTATATGTTTCATTTCAAAAATAGAATCCGAGTAGTAATTGTGTTGTGCGACCCAGGTCTACAAACAAATCGGTTATTCACAATTAACAGAAGCGTCTTTTCAAACAATGCAGTTTGATGGCTTTGTTAAGTAGCTAAAAGCCGACAATTGACCTTTTTGTGTATTCTAATTCACTTACAACATATATTCATCGTGTTAATTCCACTGAGCTGTCACAGATGTACATTTTTGCACCAAATATTATCTAGTGGACGTCATAATATAACATCCAACTCTTATCATCGCACATCGGTCCTTCTTTCTTTAATTTTTGCAGACTGTTCCTTAAAATTCCCCAATTCGGTTTGTTTCTACGTAAGTATCTCTGACTGCCTCTCTAACCATCGATACATGTCTGTCTGTTTCATCTGATATAAGTAAGTGTTACACCAAATCGAAAACGGAATAACAATGGTCGACACGTCGTCAACAATACTCTCAGTAATGTTCACTTTCTCTGAGGCATGAATATCGTGCAAGGATACAAACCTAGTTGATAGGTGCCATTAAGATGGAACCGTCTAACACGCAAAGATAAATTAGAAATCAGGCATTTATTATCACTGGTGAAATAAGGGCTGCCACTTTTCTGCTCATGTCAAAGAAATCAACATCAATGGAAATGCAATAACAAGAGGCAAATGATTTATTAAAAAACAGTCTTTTTTCATGATAGCATCGCGTGCGTAGGGGCTAAAGAAACACCATTACTCTGACGTTGGCAATTATTCGTGAAGTTGGGTGATATTGTCAAAGGAAATTAAATAGAACCTTTGTCAGAAAGGGAAAATAATTTTGCGTTTTGACCGGGAGTTTGGTCGATAAATTAAACATCTATGTGTATGCAAAATGGTTGAATTTAAACTAAGGTTACGATCTATATTTTCAAAGAATTCGATTGATTTTTAACTAATAAGGGTTGTGTTTGAATCTGTCATTTACACAGTAGTACTCGCTTTGCTTGAAATTTTCGTCAATATTTTATTGGCAAGGGACACATCAGAGTCTACATATGTCAAAACGTGTCTCGTAGTGCAATACTAAAATGCAATGATTTCCAGTCGCTGAAATCTTTAGTATTGAGACTCGACTGGTACGTTTTGGTCATTGTTGTATTTAGGTCATTGAAATAATTTCGTAAATTATTTATTTCGCAGTATTTACAGAACTATTTATGACCCATTCACAGAACTTGTATATCCAAGCATAAACAAAATAAACATCATGACACCGTCAATTGGAACTGAAACACCGTGATATTTGGCAATAAAGTTTCCTCGCCATGTATACGGATATAATCGTTTCCCTAAACTTTTTACACAATAATATTTATACAACAACAACAACAACAACAACAACAATTTGTGTTGTTATTGATGTTATTTTGTTTCATCACCTTGACACATGCCATCGAAGACGTACAGATATACGGAAGACGATGTCATTGGGTGAGCTCTTCGATTATTAGTGATTAAATTGGAGAATTAAATTAACGCTATCAAATCAAGAGGTCAAAATGTGGTCGTAACTGGAGCGAGAAGTTACTGTCAACAAAGATGAAATTTATTTCTTTGAATATCATTGAAAATTCACTAAAATCTCTCAATATTTCTAAAGGTTCCGGATACATGCCCCTTTTCTGCAATCCTACACGGCATCACTGCTAATTACGTTTCTTTATCCGAATCGATTATTTTTTTCATACACTTTGTAAGTTTCAATAAGTTGTCCAAGCATACAAATAGAATGATTTTAGAAGTCGATTTGAACGGACGAACATCGCGAATAGTTTGCAATAGTTTCTGAAGTCTGACTGAAATTTCTGGACAGTGATATTCAACAATACCTCATAGAAGTTACTAATAGTGATAAACACACACTAAAACCTTAAAGTATGACTCGTAGTAATTACCTTGACATTACCACTTTCCGGTGTAAATGAACACGGGTCGTGGGGTGGCGCTGTCCTTCCCAGCTCCATGTTCTGCCCATTGGACAGCAACGTCCATCATCTCGTGAGTACCATTCAGGACTTGCTCCGCACGACTGGGTCCAAACGTCCGTCTAAATCCTTGCCGGTGTAATGATAAAAGAATAAAGGTAAAATGTATAATCTTCTTTCAGATCAATTTGCAAATATTCTTTCAGAAAGAGCCGTAATTTCCCTGACCAGTCCAATGATGGTGTCATAACATCTGTTCTGTGTGCTCTACAATTTTACGAACCTCAACAACTGCTCATCATACTGATCTGGTCTTGCCCAAAGTTCATCCATGCAAGAGAAACGAAGGTTTGCCAATCAGCGAATACTACAGGAAAAGAAATCTTTTGACTTTCAATCCCAACGATAGGTGACAGGTCCACTTGTAACATGAATTGTTAATGTTGGCCGATACTGCTGTGTCCTTTCTTGAAAGCGTTGAATCTAATTTTGAAAACAGCGTTCTTTCATAGTATTTCGTTCATATTGTGTCACCAGAACTTGATATGCAATGTAAATGATGGAAAAATAGCGGGCAGCTGTTATTAGACTCCATTTGCCAAGAAGTTACAAAATGTAAAACTACACTATTCACTGTTAAAGCGGATAAGTTCTTAATCCAATACCCAAGCTGTAAGCTTCACTAATTAAAAATGGGGAATAGTAGGGTATATTCCTTATTCATACAGCATTTCGGGAAAACCGTCCGACCCTACACAGACGTATTCATCCATTGAAAATTGTCCTTGATTTCTAACATTTTGGAAAACTCGTTTTATGGTGTCACCAGATTTGTAATACAATTAAATTCAACTGGTTCTGGTTATAGTGCGATAGCTTTCACATGCAATGGTGCAGTGAGATACTTTGCGTGTGAATTTGAACAACTATATTTGTCTATCTGAATCAAATAAACGGAAAATTTCATTTCCTTTGTTAACCGATTCTGGCGAACTGTAGTTTGAAAAAATAAAGCAATATGTGGATTTGATCTCCGTAAACAGCGTTGAGCGGCGAAACTTTGTCAGCTTAACGTCAGAATGTATGGGAAGTATTGTCTTGGTTAAAGGAGAACAGTCGTTTTTTGTCCTAGGTTTATTATTGATCTGTAAGTCTCAGAATTCTGAGCGTCGGCTTTTAAATATTACAACTTACACTAGCATAATCACAACAAACAAACGAACAAACAAACAAACAAACGCCCCCTAAAACCAAACAAAAATAAAACAAAAATAATAACCGCAACAAAGACACTGAGGATAGTAGGCCTATCCATGTATGAACATATCGCATACGTGTTCAACTCCACTATTTTGTTGTACTAGGCTAAATAATGATACGACAACATTGCACAATAGAAGAGAGCGCAGTCTACATTCGTAGAAAATGGTGGAAAGGCGGCATTTTGAACGTAGGTCCCATTAGGGGCGACGTCAAAAGATCGATGTTTGAAAAAAAACTTAATTGCTTAAGTTTGGGGGTGGGGGGTTTTTGGCAAAATTAATTTCTGTGCAGTCAAAAACGATTTTACGATTTCAAGGCTGTTTTTTGTACGCTAAAACCAATCCAGTCATCCGTATTTTTGTTACTTTATAATGGTTTTCAATTTTTATTTAATTCAATGGTACATTGGTACATCGTTTGAAAGAATAAGTACAGGGTATGACTCCGCAATGTTTTTCAATTTTAGGTCAGTTAAGTTAGAAGGGGGGTTGGGGGGTCTGAGGCCAAACTTAAGCAATTAAGTTGGATTTATTATATTGAACTTCTGATGTCGCCCCTTAGGAATTCAAATGTACGATATAGACTTGTATAGGAAGTGTAATGAATTGTCTATGAGGCTTAGATTGTGTCATTGCGCATAGACATCACTGAAGTGTAGACAGTTTAACTAATGAAAAGAAATAAAACAGCCTTATTCAATGAAATCTGAGATAGTGTGTCTTATTAGGTAGCATTTCAATGGTACTTACAAGCAGACAAGGTGGATACCTACGGATACTCTCAGCTATACAATAACAGCATACGGCGGAAAGTGAATTTTAACAGCCGATGGCACTTGAAGACCGGGCGTGCGGAAAATATATTCACGGCGCCAACTGGATATTACTTTCCATTAGTTTTCCGATCGAAATCTGGAAAATGCCAAACGTTCTTATTTTGAAAGCCTTATTAGAAATTTATGGCTCGGAAAAAATCTTCGTCGGAAAGCATGGAGGGCATGAACGATGCAAAATGTACTTATTTATTAAACGAAAGACAAAAGGGAATTCATTTTCGCCCTTGAATTGTTTCGATTGGGTTTGACAATACAGACGTACTATAAGAACGTATTTAAATATAGTGCTCCACTAAATTGCGCTTGCAATTTTCAGCTGCATATTTTAATCATGGGATAAATGCGTAATCCAGCATTTCTGGCACGAGCTATTAGTGTAAATTGTACAACAATCCTTACAGTAAATTGAAAATGGATTTATTTAGTTATTGAAAGTCAAATGCAATTACAAGTAACCATAAAATCTATTATTATATTGAGTCCAATGAGAGGAGGTATCAAAAAATGATTTATACGTTTTGTAAAAATAGTTCGGGCTTAGCGGAGGTGGTGATGCGCCTTTCAACTCCACTTTTGTTTGATAGTATTGAATTTCTCATCGCCTGTATTGAAAGTAATCTTCGAATTGAGATTAAATTTTGGGACATCGCCTGACTTTTGTCTACAAGTACGCCGCCATTGTGTGTAATTTCAGTCTAAATTTACACAACCAAGTTTGGGCTGTTAGGTAATGCTTCGACACCTGCGAAAGAATGGTAAAGTCCGTGACCTTTGCGTGAAAACACGCTGTGCGCATTGTGTACATGTATTTCATTCTGTCTTCGAAGAGAGATCTCCGTACACTATGGCGTTGACTGGCGTAAGCACGTCTTTGAATCCACCGACACAAGTTTTGTTTAAACTCGATAAACCTGCTTACAGCACACCACCACCAGTAAGTAATGACCCGGCAAATAACGAGTGCAAGATGGTTGAATATCGCGGAGCTAAAGTGGCAAGCTTCTCAATCGAGGGCCGAGAGATGATCTGTCTGCCGCAAGCGTTTGACTTGTTTCTCAAGCATTTGGTCGGCGGCCTGCATACAGTATATACGAAACTGAAACGATTGGACATCACACCTGTTGTATGTAATGTTGAACAAGTTCGAATCTTGCGAGGTTTAGGTGCCATCCAGCCCGGAGTGAACCGCTGTAAATTGGTGACCCGCGATGAGTTTGACGTCCTGTATAATGACTGCACCACTGCAAGGTAATGAAATGTGTACATTCGACTTGTATTGTTAATTCACAAGTATGTAATTACATAGAGAGTACACTAACTCTTTACCCGTGTACAGGTCATCCCCCACTTTCACGAGAAAGAAATGTTGCCGATCAGCTTTACGTATTTCATACATTCTTGGTAATCTCAAAACTCTTCATTCATTGAAGTTTCACGTACACGAACCCGGGCGATCGTGTGTGAACGGCAAGGCCATGCTGGAATTAGAAAGTGTTAGGGGAGCCAGTAAAATTTAATGAAAAGCAAGCCATCAAATGTTGTTTTAACCCCTGTTTGTTCGCCAGACCATGCTTTCTGAGCTGTACCAAGTTTTCCTGACTATTTGCATTTGAAGAAAGCGAGAGTGTTGTGTTGCACGTGTGAGAAAACAGTTCCATTGAAATACAACTTTGGTTCGCGGTTGATAAGCTTATATACTACTGTGGGTCCCGCACAGCGTACATGACCTAGCCAGGCCAAGTGGCCCCTCTGTATTTGACCTGCAGATCAAACCTCGTTACTCTCCGTTCCAGAAAGATTAAACGTTTCATTCCTGCTTTAGATTGAAAATATCACAAACTGGACTTTTCAGTGAGAAAATGGAATACGTCCTTTACAGTCAACTATCTAGGATTCGTAAAAAAGATACAAAGTTGAACGAATTAGTAGTAACAACGAGGAATGAAACGAGACGATGTGTGTCTTTTGTATGCTAACTAGCTATGGTGCACAGTTGTTATAATGTTGTTTTCACATAAAATCGCTTTGGAACATAAATATACGTATCGGATGTAGCTGGTTTTTACCTACCCGCAGAAATGGCAAAGTAGACAATAGTAGACTCCAAACACAAGTGTTAATCGGGTTTATTTTGACATTTCTGGTAATTTGTTTAAGATGAGTAGTTGTGCTACATTTGTGAATCAACTTTTCATCTAGAAAGCAAGACATTACGGCATGTTTTCTGTTGCATTTTCGACAGTTTTCTGGCCAGCCAGCGTTATCAAACATAATAAAATCAACACGATGAACGTAGAATGTCATTTGTGCATATCTTTTGTGTAATTGCTAATGTTTTTACCATTCGTTAGTGTCAGTGTGTGTGGAAGTTGGAGTTCACTTTCCATATTTGTACCACACAAGGCATTTTTCTTTAAAATAATCCCCAATGAAACCTGTCTTTGAACATGGAAAGAGATTGAGACCTTTTCTCAATTAGAAACCAAACTCTCTATACGACAGGTTTGCTTTGCCTAAGGAAATGTTGTTGCCAGTCAGCAGTGAGGTATGTGACACAATAGATTCAATTTATTATTGTGTCTTTGGCCCAGATTTCTGACAGTAATAGAAAACCATTGTTTATTAGCCTCTTCATTGCTGAAATCAAATCCTTTGGTTTGAAAACAACCCATAATGTGACCGCTGTTCAAATTTCATCAAGTGTAACTGGAGTTCTAGTTAAATCATTAAAATGAATGTCTTCCATTTTCCGAGAATATATTCAAGGTACAGGGTCTTGATTGCTGAAGTGAGAAATTTTTGACATTCACACTAAGTTGTGAAATGTCATATGGTTTAAGCTTTGCAAAGTTTGGCAAGAGAGTTGTCAGTGTGACACATGAATGGTTTGCTTGCAAAGCAGTTTTGGAAATAGAATGCCTCAAACAGAGAGAACAATAAAAGAGCTCTCATAAATAAGCTACACAGAGGATACTTCAAAACACTCATGATAATTGTTGTTGCTTTGCTTTGCATGTCTCCAGCAAGAAACAAAAACAAAAATTGTTCTTCAGGGTCTGCTATTAGTGTCATCAACTTTTGTTCAAATCTCTTTGATATAAAAAGCAAACAAGTATTTTGGAAATAAAACGACAGAGAAATTGACCTTACAATTAAAACATCATCTTATCATCAAAACTGCTACAGTGCATTTCAATCCACTATCTTATCTTATATATAAAGACTGGTGTATGGTGTCTGTGTTATCAACTTGTGTGTCAGTGTCTGTATCGCCATGTCTTTCTTAACCCTGATACTGTCATTGCTTTTTCTCCATTCATGTTCTGTCTCGTTAATGTCAAATGACAACACCTTCCAAATCTGATACCGTCATTCATATAATTAAGTTGCCGCACACCAAGTACAATGTCATGCAAAATGACACTCATGTTACCTATCTGATTTTGTCAAAAATCTGGAAAATTTAATCAAAAATTCTTTTTTAGAGAGACATTACTATTTTTTGGATAAAAAAAACCATTCTGGTCACCTTGCAATGCCATGAATGGATTTACTAGACAAGGTATGTAGATGATAAGACTTGAGTTCATGTAACAACCAATCAATGAATTACAAGCCCTGCTACGACAGCACTTTTTGTTTGCATCATTGAAGCAAGTCTTGACCACAGAATTGGCCAACAATCTCATGAAGGGATGACTGTTGATGTAGATATAGAGATTGTGTCGGTATGAAATTCTAGTGTGAAGGGTAACAAATGAGGGTTTATAATGAATGGATTTTTCCACTTTGCCAATAAAATCACACTAGGAATGTGTTTGCAACAATTAATATTTATGTCAAGACTTTCTTCATGTAACAAAAATATAGTATAGTGATGATGGCCCATACATGTACAGGTAACACAAGACTTTGAGCCCTGGCCTCCCCAAAGTTATTGTACCCCTCTCCCTCCCTCCCCATTATTGGCACCTTCCATGTGCACCATGTGCCTTTTTTGGTGGTTGTCAAGTAGCAGGCAATTCAGTTAATATGAAAGCAGAATGAATGTTGTTTGAATGTTATAGTTTCTTATGATTTCAATCATTGTATTGTTGCAATAAACCTTTAATGGACTTCAACTTACTTGTCAACAATAACAAAGTGTGTTATACACAAATATGTTCTCTCAATAAACTTGAAATTTAGTTCTAATGACGAGAAATTACATCAATTCAACTTCTTATACATAACCTCATACACAGAAAGATTCATCTTGATACATTTAGATAGATCAAGTTGAAGTTCAGAGCTTGTTAAACCATATTATGTTAATGGGTTAACTGTATCAGTCTTAATCCAATCTGTACAAACAGCTACAGAAATGGCTAAACTTTCGTAAACAGACGAGTTCTCTCTATCTAAAATGTTTGTTGTCAGAATAGCCCTTTTAACAAATTAAGCTGTTCACTAAATAGTAACCTTTAGGAATTTCTATTTTTATTCACAATAATGAATATGTGTTCATAGATGAAGTTATCAACTTAACATGTACAAACAACACAATATGTGTTCATAGATGAAGTTATCAACTTAACATGTACAAACAATACTGAATATGTGTTCATAGATGAAGTTATCAACTTAACATGTACAAACAACACAAGACATTGAAGACAATTAAAACACTGATGATCTTTGTAAAATTTTTACAAATTTTATGGAGTAGATGCTGTAATTGTTTTGTAGAAATTCTGTGATCCCTAGAAGTATTATTGAAGTGTACCTCTGAAATCAATTGTCCAGAAATCATCAAATACATGTACATTGCAGTCTGTGGATAGAATTGTGTTTCAATACCAAGTAATAGGCACTCTCCATTTAGTACAGAGCTTTGCGTGTACTTTTCTGTTTGACTCAATTGTCAGAAAATGACACATTGTTAAACCTTGTAAATGACAAATGAACGGGTGTTTGCAGCAAAGTGTATAAATTATGAGACAGGTTTTCTTTGTAAAGCTGCAACAGTAGGCTGTGTTTGTGTGTATCTAGAGCTCTGACATATTCCAGACTGGCATTAAATATGACAACTCCTAAACAATGTGGCTCCTACATGGCTTCAGTTTGTCATACCATGGCCATTTGTGTCATTATCTACGTCATTGAAAACAAACTGCTAAAACTTCAAAATCATGCATTCTGTCAAGTATTCAGATAAATTTCCTGAATTTGCTGAATGACATGTATTGCTCTGCAATGTGTCCATGGATTACAATGAAATCTTTCTCTGCAAGAATTAACTATTCATTCTGTAGTCTTTTTATCTTGAAATTGAAAATTTCAAACATTGCTTTCCATTCACATTTCATATGTTAAAGAATTGTCCTGTTCCGCTTGTGGAACCAAAATGATATCATGTTTTAATATTTGCCTGACATGTTCACTCTGAAAGAATGGAAAATCCTTTTTTCAGTGACTTCTTTTGATCATTGGTCATTCTTTGTAAATTGAGCCATCATTTCATTAACACAGTCTTATCAGCTCTTGGAGAAATGAAAATGCAGTTTCAAAGTAGTATGGAATGTACCATTTATCTGAAAGGGGTGATCAAAATCAAGGTCAATGATGAGTTGAAAGCAATCACATTTTGTTGACATTAAAACAAATTGTTCTAACATAAAACAGATATATTTCTAAAATGAATTATCTATTAATGTCTTGTGTTAAAAATACCCACATCACTTTTCAAATGTTTTGATACAGAGCTATGTTTGTTTGTTGCAAATTTATTAGAATACAGGTGAAGGCCAAGCTCTGGCTGGTTACTCTCATATTTTCCATTTTTGAAAGCAGTGTTCAGGTTTAAATTGTTTTAATCAGGACAAATTGTTAAGTAACCAAGTGAAATATGGTATTTTATTTAATTCCCTTTTGTTGGAAGGCAGTCAGCATGCGTTCACATGTGCAATAAATCACTGTTTTGGAGTATGGAATATCGTAAATCTAGTTGACTAGCGAGACTGTATATGACTATTTACACCAACTTTTATTACTCACCAGGTGTAGAAGCAAATACTTTAAACTGAAAGATCAGCCAGGTCACTTGCAAGGTGCTCATAAAATATCATAAAAATTAATAAATAAAAATAGAAATGCTTGATCTAAATACCAAGACCATGAAAAACCAAAACAGTCTATAGTAAAAAAAAAATGTAGAAATCAATAAAATTTGACAACACAGTATGTCACTTGACGGGATTTAATAACAAAGTCATTAAGTTCTTTAAATGTATCTTTTCATACATGCAATTTTATTAGTTTGATCAACTGAGTGAGTTATTTTACTGAAGAAAGTTTGACCATTTTAGAAAGAGTTTGACCACTTTGTAAAGAGTTTGGCCATACAAACAGAAGATCAGTAGTAATATTGCACATTGAAATAAATTGCACGGTGAGTATGATTCATACCTTATTCATTGTTATCTTGGAATTATTTTAATGTGTGTAGTATTTCAAGCTGGATAATTTTGATATGAGGTGACAGTTCAAATACTTTTATTTCACAAAAATTCATATGTGTAATGAATGTATGAATAGCTTTGGCTTGTAAAACTCTGCAGCAACGTCACAATGTATCCCAACATTTTTGAAAGACGCCCGAATGCCTGAAGTTTCAAAGTACTGCACTGATTCTGTTTTACAAATGATAAGATTTTCGAAAATAGTGATGTCTCATCATTTTCATATTTACATTTGATTTCATCATATCATGACAAATTTACAGAAATAATGGATTGTCCAAACTAAAAGTGTTTGTTCAACATTCCCGTCATCCAAACAACTTATTGAGAAATCTAAATGCTTTTCAATTTCTGCATTTTTATGTCTGCATAACGTAAAGAATTACTGATACTTTCTTAACATTTCGATAATCTACTTTTGAAGTATCTGTGTTTAAAATGACAAATTTATGATTTAAAGTCTTACCATGTCTTTGATCGACATTGTTCTCAAGATTCAGGTAAAATTTCATTGATGATCATGTAGATATTCTAATTAATGACAACCACAAAAACCTGTTTATACATTAGACTTAAAATGTGTCATTTTCATCTTTTTGGTGGAATTTTGAGATTTTCTGGAGAAAGACGTAAAAGTCACAACAAGACGTGAGCAGAATTACTTTATGAATAAAGTTGAACTTTGTAAAAATTGTTGTGTTGAATTACTTGAAAGGTGTTTGTTCCTGATTAACGATTCAAAGGAAGTGACATGAATTCTTATCGTTTATTACCGATGGAAATTAAACAAGTCTTTGTTGATAGTATTTGTAAAGGTCACATGCAATTGTGTAGGGTTATCAGTACTTGACTAGATACCCTAAACACAACTGTTGTAACCTTGCTGGATGATATACAAGTCATTTATCATTTTCAAATGTCTATACAGTGTCATTGCTATCAGCGGTCACTGGGCTGCAATATCCTTATTCCTTTTCTGAAAATCCTTCATTTTCATCAATTCCAATATTTTAATTGATATTTCTGATTTTTATCAAAATTCTAACAAGCAATTTGTTTCTTTCTACAATGTATAGTGATGTGTATACTGCTGTTTAGTTGTCAAATTTGAAGTTGGGCTGTGACTAGCATTGTACAGCTTGGTACAGCTTTGTAGAAGGTGGACGTAGATCTGAATAAAAAGTTCTACATGCATGTAAGCAGTGATATGGTTGTGCATGGAATTCAGAAAGTACTGGTCAGGTTTGGGGTCAAGTTACTACAAGACCTGCTACATGTAAAAACTAAATCTACAGTATCAATTGTTTGATCTAACACTAGCCTCAGATTAGTTTGAAGGGAGAGAATTGTCCGATGTACAATTACGTTTCCAATAAACAAAAGTTCATTTGTACATACATTAACGTATATGTGCATTGACTTTTGTTAGATGTGTTGCCCTCCGCTTACTTAATTAATTTTATCTTTTTCAAACTCAATGTCATGTAAGTAAGAGGTTGGCCTCCACATACCACAGCAACACTGTGAAGTTTTGAGTTCTATTTACTTTTTGTCTTTCTCATACTGATATGCCAAGGTATTTGTTGAAGTAATTGCAGATCAAATAGTAAAACGGATGTGGCTTGGGCAGTCCTGTTTTTTTGTTCTCCTTGACTTTTGGGTTTCATTGCTAAGAAAAAAGAAGAAGTCAGAAACTTAAGAAGGAAAACAAATCTACTTAAAGGGAAAATCATTTGTTTTCAAAAGTATTTTAAAAGTGCAAAAAGCATTTGGGATTAGCTGATGAATTGCAAGCTTGTAGCCTTTAGCTCCTAATTAAATATTTGAGTGTTAACAGATCAAATTTTACTACATTTTAGCCAGGTCACAAAAACATCATTAAAGTTTGTTTGCAGCTTAGACATTCAAGGTAAAAAGTCTAACAAGATGTGGCTAATATACAACAGCTGCAGTCAAAGTAATAAAAGTTGGAAAATGTGGAAGGCAGAGTGGGAATGAAATATTGTCAAGTCTGTCATTGTCATTAAATGTGGCCTTAAACTGGCATGTCTTATGAACAAATAAACCAGGCTTTTGTAAATAACAGATTTACTTGGTCAGCTTTCTATCTCTGTTTTAGCCTGTCCAAGGTTGAAGAAAAGCATATGTACACATTCTGATCACAACTAGTCTCCATTGTCATAAACAAAACAGGAATTTAAAAGGATTGAAAATACAGACGTTTCCTGTAAGATGAATGGTGTCTCTCAGTATCTTGCTAAGTTCTTGCATGACTAAGTTTTTTGTTGTACATGAATGAGAAAGGTAGGGAAATTGGGAGAAAATAACCAAGCTTTGTCAAGAACAAAACCATAGCCTGAGGTGTCGGAGTTGTATTTTTGCTGCAGACATAACATCAATGCATTCTCTGTTTCTCTCAGATGCTGTAGTTTTCTTTTTATCTGGATCCACTGCTGTTGTCTTTCTTTTTTAATCAATTATCTGAGGAATAACACACTGGGAAAAATTCAAAAATAATACTTAAAGAGAGACGAGTATGTTTTACAGCTCTTCATTGATTATGTACTTCAGGACTAGCACAGGTTGTGATCTTCACAAATATTATGTGAGAAATTGAATATGTGTATCCTTACAGCAATAAACATACGTATGATGGAAGTGGGACTGTGTGCTATATGATAAGACTTTGTCAGCTGCTTTCCTCTCTTACTCTCAGTGAAGTAACTAACTGTTTAGGAAAGCTGGAAATGTGCAATTCCAGATAAGTGGTTTCTTGAACTTGGCATGCCAAAACCAGGAGTTTGTTAAAAAGTCAAGTATTCATTTCAAGTAGGGTATCATAGATATGTGTTGATGAGCTGATATTTATTGCTCATTCTTCAGATGCCAGGTTTATCTCTGAGAAAATCCAACCAGGGAGCATATGATGTTCAAACATATGAAGTGTCTCTCAATGTTACATTTTGATTGCTTTGACGATGTCAGTATTCAACAGCATGCAATCTTTGAGTGCTTTACGTCTGTGCTGTCTCTTTTTACTTCAAAAATTATGTTTAAAAGAAGAATGATCAAATTATATTCTGTTGTTTCACAATTGATAGTTTTGTCATGGCCACATATAAAGATATTATGTTCCTTTCAAAGATACAGGTAACATTAGAGTCTGTAATTCTGATGCAAAATTATTACTGTAATTAAATTTGGTGAATTGTGATCACAATTTTATTTCAAAAAAGTAAAACTTGTAAAGCTAGATGATGGTTGTATCCACTGATTGAATTTCTTTGTTAGTGTTTAATAGCTGCCATAGAATCCAGCAAAAATATCACACAGCTCATACACACACAGATAATTCCGTTGTGACTGTTGTTTATGGCTAAGTACCGGCTGATCTCTTAGAAATCAAGATAATAGTAGTGATAGAATAATATGATGTATTATATTCCCTGCACCTGTTGCTTACCCAGTTTCACTGTAACTTACACAATTTCATTGTATATAGAGAAAGATATTTCTCTGATTTGCAGCCTGCAAATTTGACATTGCATCGCACTTTTCTGACAATCTCAATACATCCTGACTGATCTCTGTTTAGGAAATCGATTTCTCATGTGTCAGTATTTTCCGTTGGTACACTTTGTGTAATGTAGGTTCTGCTCATTAGTTTCATCTGTTCATTTGGGTGCTGTCTTCAGAAATTAAACAACTTCAAGATCAAGAAAGTACGGACTACCACCACCAACACTGCTTAGAGAAAATGTGTTCCTTGCTACTAATCCATTTAAAGTTATTTTCAAAACCATATTTTCTCAAACATTATGTGAAGTTTTTGTCTTGCACAACTGGTAGCCGTTTAGTCTTTTGTTCATTCTGTCCTCATTTTCAGAAAGTACAACATGTTGAAGTGTGTGGTGTGCTGCGCTGTGATTGCACATGTATATTTTATGTTGACTATGTGATATCTTTGCAATCACAACATCAATAGAGACCGCCAATTTTCCAATCTCCATATTGACTCACAAGACAGGAAAAATGGAATTTCAACATTTCTTAAATTGCTATAGAGATAGCTATATCTAATACTAATATTGAGATGGCAGATTGTGAAACTAAAAAAAGATTATCTTGTAGGCAATGTTTGCGCTTGAGATTGACTCATTAGAAAATTTATCAAATTTGTTGGACAAACATTTTAAGAATATTATTTTTGTTGTATTCCTGTCTTTGTCACCATGGGAACTGAAAATAGTTTGTACAGTTTATTTGTGTATCATTTTCTGTGATTCTATAATCTGTAGATTCCCAGAATGAATAGGGTCTCTAAAATGCCACATAATTGATTAGAATGTAAGAGAATAGAAAGTAAACCATCCAATGATTGCTGGGGAAATACTTCATTCTAAATTTATTCAACAAAATGGGAACCAGCTACTTGGCAGATTTGATAGATTAAACAAAATGAAAACATTGCATGAATATTATGAGCGAATTCTCATCGAGTAATTCATTTGCTATTGCTGTGTGGTTCAGTTTATCAGTTGAAAACTTTCAACTTTCCTGTCATTCACTGAAATGTACAATTGACGCCAAAGTTAAAGTCTTCTTGGACTGCAGCAGTTGATGAATTTGCATATGGATATTATTCACAGTGAATGAAGAGATTTGCATTTTTGGAAAAGTTTCCAGGATTTTCTATCATTCCAGGCTTGTTTGAGAAGGGATAAGTTACTGTGAAAGACAATAGGATCAGGGTAGAGTTTGTAGTCAGGGATTAGGGTGAAGGCTTTAATGAATATCTAAATCTCAGTCAAGCATTTCCAAGTGGAAATTGTAAAACTAAAGATTTGTCGACATGTGATTCAGCTTTTAACCTTTGCTACTATGTGTTTATTGTTCCTGTTGTAATTTTTTGGTTTACAGATTCAATCTATGTCCAAAATTGTAAGAAACTGCATCATATTGGGAAGTATTTCTTTCTTTCCAAATTTCATCACAGTGAGGATCATGGTTCCCTCTATAAAGAGAGAGAATGTCTGGATACATTTTCATGACTTTGAACAGTTTGTATAACTGTGCCATAATAGCAAATATTGATAATTAAACTTGAAGCATTTTCATCTCTGTTAATATTAATGAGTCTTTTATATCATAGAAAAGACTGCCTTCAGGTCATCTGCATTTGAATTCATTTGAATTCATTTGAATTCATTTCATCATTAAATGAAAAATGTTAGAGTAGCCTGAATTGCTTTCAACTTTCATCACAATTAAAATCTGTCCATTGTTGTATCATTTATTTTGAATTTGTTTGAATTAATAATGGCAGGCAATGATTTAATATGTGTGAATTTCAACTGGGCAAGCTCAACACTCAGTGTATTTAAAAGTGAATAGTGTACTGCAACTGTACATCCCTGATAGACCAGTCAATTCATGTTGTTAAGATCCTTTTCAATGTCCTCTATGGAGACATTCTATTCATTGAGGTACATGTACAACTCTTTCTACAGCAGATCACAAAGTTGAACTGTTTCAGTTTTTCTGTGTGTTGTTGTTCACATCAGACACATTGTATTTGTTCACAATAAGAACAATAAAAGTGACCTCTTCACTGACAAACTTGCTATCTCATTGCCACTTCTATTGTCTATACTTTGAGAAATGTCTTTTGCCTTGTAGCTACTGAACACCCTAAATCATGAATATTCCAATATAGTCTAGAATTCCTAATGTGGCCTGGAATTCCTAGTGGACCTGTCTTACCCATGACTCATTACATCACCCATAGTTACGGTAATGGTTCTTGACAATGTTTGAACCTGAACTTGATTATCATTTTGTGTTTGCTGTATTCTTGACTGTACTTTTTATTATCATTGTCTCTTGCTACATTGCTGTATTCTTGACTGTACTTTTTATTATCATTGTCTCTTGGTATATTCTCTTTAATGGCTTTCAGTAAGATATTGGAAGTCCATATGGTGAGATGCCACTGTCTTGCAGCTCAATGTCTTCCGTTGCCGCTATCTTACTGCTCTGAAACTTATCGCATTGCCACTGTCTGGCAATGTTAGTGGAGTATCATTTCTGGCATTTGGTTGTTAGTTTTAGGGAAAATGCCGTACTTTTCCAAGATTCAAACATCAAGGAGTGATAATCTTGTTAGGTTGTCCAGAAATCACATGAATAGTAAATACTCTGGCAAGTTGGGAAGAATAATGAATTTGTTTTTAATAGTTTTCAGCCTTTAAACCCATTCAAATAAATGCAAACATACAGTTTTGATATCAAATTTGGATATCATTGAGGAATGCGTATCTTGCTGTTACCAAATACATTATATATGGGGTGTTGTCTCTGTTAAATATGGTATGATTTGTTTTAAAATGCAAAACTTTGGTTCATTACTATCACTTAACTGTTGACAAATTAATTTGTAAAATTAATACAAAAAAGGCAGGGAAATCTTGACTATCTGTAATTATCTAAGTTGAATGTAAACCTCTCATGTTGAGCCAAGCTCATCAGAATTTCCTTTATTTTGTTAAGAATGCAGCGTGCTTGGAAGCAAATGTAATTGCATAGCGTTCATATTTCACATGTAATACACAGCAGTAATTACTGTGTACTTTTCACCACGATCATTGAGTTTTTCCCTGCTTTAATCTCTTTTGCCTCAAGTTTTATGTTACCATTGTTTAATTATCTGATTTGTATGTCTTTTTACATGAAAGGCAAGCTGCTCTGCACTTTATTGAGTAAAAAGCGGCCATTTTTGGAGTAAAATTTTTGCAAGACAGCCTTGTACAAGTGATTGCTGTGTTTTAACACGGGCTGAATGGTTAATATTTTGTCTCATCATTTTGTTTTTCTGTTTTGAAATTCATATAATGTTATGCTTTCTGTAGAAAACTTTGTGTTTCTCTTTGCTGAACTCCAGCAAAGACTGTGTTTGTTTACTCACAAAGCAGCTGCAAGCCTTTATTTAGTTGGAACCAGGACAAACTGAAGATGGCAGACTAATAGTCGGTTCAATATGGCAACTTGCAAATCACTTTTGTCTGTCTCATGAAAAAAATCTTTGAAATACTGACCAAAAGTGTGTCAACTTGTTTTTGACGATGTGTTTTATTTCAGGGCTTTTATTGTGAAATGTAAATTACAGTGTGAAATACTTTTAGGAATACTTTTGTAATTCATTTTCTCCTTTAAAAACTATTGTAAAAGTTGAGTGCAAGTGAAAATCAAGTTTCCAACACAGCAGCCCTAAAGAAATAAAATGTGTTCTTTCATGAGCACATCGTTGTGTACATTAAGTTGAAGACAATGTGCTGCAGCAACAGTAACTCAAAATATTTATAGGCGATGCTAAAATGCCAAGCTTCAATGATTGCAGCTACATTACCTTTGAACTTTTAAACCCTTACAAGAGACAAAACTATAAATTTTGTGACTAGTATTTCAAATAGACATAATGAAATTAGAGCAAATTCTGAAAAATTTTCAAAAAAGTGAAATGGTTGACATGAAAGCAGATGACGTCTGAGCTTTATCCATGATTTCAACCCCTATACACTTTTAGTATGTGAGATAAACAGACAAAACTCTTTATTTAGAAATAAAATTACAGTCAGTTAGTTGGTCTCAATCTTCATGCAAGGTAAGGATGAAAAACTAAAATACAATGTTTGCCCTTTTTGTTGTACATGTTGCTCAAAGGTGATGTTAGATAAATGAGAATTCTCTGTGTATCGCAGTAATTCACTCAATTACTGTACAATTACAAAGTTACCTCAAAACGTGCCAGAGGAAAATAAAAAAAAAAAAAGATTTGTAATTGGAAAAAAGAGTTCTGTATGACTGTTCCTATTATGTTAGCAAGTAGTTTCAACTGAAGTACAGGTTGAATTTTAGACGCAGAAAGCAGCATGTTAGCATTATTCAGATTTAAGACTATTACTTTGCAGCTTTGCTTTTTGTTGAGGCAGGAGGGTTGCCTCTTTTGTGCACCGCTAGACTTAGAGTCTACCACTAGAAAAATAAAACAGTTGTAACAGACCCGCAAATCCCCTTTTGGCAAAGACCATTTAAAATTTAAAATGTCAAAATGTATTCTGTAAAAAGAGTAACAATTGAGAGTGCTAAAAAGTCTTAATGGATTGGGCTATACAACCTTGTAGAGAACATCTGCCCAATGTAGCGGAAAAACATCCAACAAAAGCAACTCAGAGACAAGGAAAGCTCATTAGAGCATTTTCTCGATTTGTTTCATTTTTTTGGGAGGTCTGACATAATAACAGGGCCTAATACCAATTATATGTGTTTCTTGCTAGTATTTGCTTTATTTTACATCTATTCCCTGATGATGTCTGCAGGGCCCTTCTATTAGGCTTCCCATCTGGGCCCAAGTTAAAAATACAACTTCTTTTACAAATACATATCTACCCACCTTTGTTAGCCATGGTGTTCTTCACTTACTGCTGAAATGAACACAGATCTGATTCTGAGTGTGTTTTAATTTGTAATGTAATACGCCCAATTAAGAGAATGAAAGGGACTGGCACAAAAAACTAGCCAGGTGGTACTGCATGCTTTAGAAAGTCCAAAATCTCCCACTAAACAAGTCTTTTACAAATGACTCTTTCTATTGTACTATTCTGAAAGTTTAGTCCCTAAAGTTTTTATCTGACTAAGTTTGAAGGCTTTCTGATTTGACTAATGAAGGAAACAGTTTTGCCCATCTTCAAAAATGAAATTAATTGCCAATGATAGTTTTGAGACCTGTTAGCGGCCAATGATTGAATTGAACAAAAGCAGTAAAGTGTTCGGTGACAAGTGGTTTCATTCAATCAACCAGTACACTTAAATGTACATGAAGATATATTTTATGAAAAGTTGAAGATTTCAAACTTATTACATTTACAATTTCTGAAGCATATTGTTTGTATGCAAAGTGGGATATTTTGTATGCAGATATTTATTATTTATTATTTATTATTTCACTTAATGTTGCAGTGAGAGTTTATCATCATTTTGTGCAGCAAGAAATGTAACTGTTTGGAATTGTGGTTGGGAAATGTTGTCACCGTTAAAAATCTTGCACAATTATTTGTAAAATTGACAAGTTATGTTATTGGTCAGTGCATACGGATTCTAGGAGATACATGTGTCTGTACTCTGCCATTTCTAGTATTGCAGTGTAGAAATATACGCATGTGGAGATTGGTTTCTGCAAATTCAAAGTTTTCCAAGTTTTCAAGGGTCATACAATATAAAACTTTAGTTCAATGGACAAATTTGCTTCCAAACTAATGGGACATCTGAAATGGATTTGTAAATCAAGATGAATTTTGTACAAGCTTGACTTGAATTCTATATATATTCAAGGGACTCTACGTATAGCTGTAAATTTTGATGATTTTTTCACCATTTTTGTTTTGTTTGTCAGTTGTTCTTGATGTGTTACCAAAGCATAGTGAAACACTTATTTAGATTATCCACACAGTATCTGTACATGTATGTGTCAAATTCACTGTTTTTTTGTTGTTTACATTTGAAGACGAGTTCATAGCTGAATATTGTGTACCTCAACATGCTTTTTGGGGTAGAGAAACAAGAAACTGCCGTTGACGTACAAAACAGAAATAGTGAAAATGTCATCAAAAAGTTACTGGCCCCTCAATCCTTAGTGTCCTTGCTGTATCACCAACGAGGGGTAATACCATTGATTTGATAAGATAATCATTTTTGCTGTTTTTTACATGTATTTTCCAAAGAGATACATGTGGATATCTTGAAGGAGTAGTGTGTGGAGAGATGGTGGGGATGTCAAACTAAATTGATGCAGAACCCCTAGAAGCAAAGGGCTATGTTTTTAACTTCTGTGAAAACTTGGCTCCAAAAACCTTGCAACAACGACACTATATGTAAATTGTGAAATCCCCATCATTCAATGTGTTTGTACAGACTTTTATGAAATATATTGATTTGTTTAAATGACAATAAAAACAACCTGGCTGTAATAAACACCAACACCACTTCTAATGTCAGTATTGGTTTGAAAGTCAGGAATAAAGTGTTACTCAGTAAAATGACAAATCAAAATGTCATCATGCACAATGATTGTTAAAAAGAAAAAAAAACAAGAATTTTTTGCAGTCAAATATTGCAGACAATTAATTGCAGTTTAATTGAGCAAAAGTTTGAGATCTTAACTGAGCTTATTGGTAATTTTAAACATAACTCCCCATTCACAGAAAATAATATTACATGATAGAATAGTATCAAATTCTGACTCTGTAAGTTTTGTGAATTTCTGAAACAGTTTATGGTTTCTGAAAAATTGCTATTTTTTAAAATAGAAAACAGATGTAATATAAGAGTGTCATTCAACATTACAGCATGAAATTTTGACTAATATAATTTCAGAAAACGTTTTTATGGTGGGAAATACCTGGACAACAATCTTGTTAAACACAGTGAAATTGATGTACAATTGCTTCAATTGGTTATTTTGACATTTTCATTGCATACATTGTATCTCTTCTAACATTTCATCGTTTGTTTCTCCTATGTGCCATTGTCTCTTTCTTTAAATGGATGGCCCTTCATTCATTTCAACTCTCTGTCATTCACTTATTGTATGTTTTACATCGTTTCTCTAGTGCTGTCCTCTGGGACATTGTAGCATAGGGGCCTCTATCTTGTAATTTTACGAAAACAATAGAAATTCATTAGCATGACAATCCCACTGTTTTACTACCATGATAGAGAAAATTTCTCTGGAGAACATAAATTCTTTTCATTCTTGTTATTATCCCTGATCCAAACACGAACATTCTTAACCATAGAATACCAGCGTGCAGCATCTCCTGTTACAACAGTACAGGTCAGAAAATGCTGGTCAATATGAAGTAGCTGATTTTGTGAAGTATGGCAACGTGATGTATCTTGACCAGTTCATGTAAAGTTGTCATGAAGTAAAAGATACCATTGAGCCAAGGTGGTCCAAGTTCAAATTCTGTGGTCAGATATTAGACTCTGACCATTTGGTAAATGTAGACATTGTTGGAGGAGTGGAAAAGTTTCTCCTGTTTTGGACTCAGTGTGTCGCAAACTGCAGTTATACTGGTGTCTCAGTTTTGACCAATTGTATGACTGAGTACTGAGTTGAAGATGCTATTGCCAGATAGGTGAAATGGTCATTTTGATTACATTGATGAGAGCCATATTTACCAATTCTTGGTCACTTTGTTTACATTGATAAGTGTCATAGTTACCAATTCTTAAATGGTAATTGCTAGACATGTATATTGATAAGTGCATTTCTGGATGATAGAAGTATTTCTTAATCGGTAAATTAAATTTTGTGGTGTTGCGCTCACTGTGAGAATGCTGTGCAGCCCAAACAATCATCTACTCTACTGGAGAAATCTCTATTGGATCAAAGTTTGATGGTCCAGACATTCAAACGTCCTGTAGACAAGACTTTAGATACTTGCAATTTACAACAACTCATATTAAGAACAGATCTGATTGCAAACATGATGCCATCATTGCAGCATGTTATACTGTGTCTGATTGCAAACATTAAGCAGGAATGATTGTAGTATGTTATAGTATACTATGCCTGATTGCAAACATGGGGTGATCCTGATTGCAAACATGGGGTGATCATTGTGGCATGTTATATTGTGACTGATTGCAAACATGAAGCCAACAGTGTAGCATGTTATACTGTTCCTGATTGCAAACATGAAGTGATCATTGTGGCATGTTATACTGTGTCTGATGGCAAACATGAAGCCATGATTATAGCATGTTATAGTATACTACGCCTGATAACAAACAGGGGTGATCATTGTAGCCTGTTATATTGTGTCTCATGCAGACATGAAGTGGTCATTTTAGCATGTTATACTTCAAACATGAAGTGGTCATTACAGCTTGCTATATATATGCCTGATGGGAAATGAAAACCCTGAGGGAAAAACTCAGTCAATTTGGAGGAACTGTTTAGATTTAACAGGGATGTTGAACAAATATTAGCAGTCAGATATTTGAATATGGATGATAGTGTTTCTGTACAACAGTAGTATCTGTTTCATAATGCATTTGTAATTGTAGTTATTTGAGAAATAGTACAAACCAACAGCTGGTCATTTTCTCAATGAGATTAAACTGAATCCACCAATTTACCCACAATTCCTCATCCTATTTTCTTTTAACATGCAATGCGCTTTTTCATGTTTCCATTTCCCATGAAATTTTAATTAGTAGGTTTGTTGAAATGAAGGAAACAACTTTTGTTCATGTAACATATTATCTGGATGTTCATCTACAACTAATATCTAGAAAAGCTTGGGAAAAAAACAAAATAATGATTGTGGGTTTTGAAAGGAATGTTTGAGAAATTTATTCTCAGTGGATTAGTTGCCTCAAGGTGCCGAATTTTTATTTTTAATTCATGTTTTCAATTGACTCACTAACAAAAGGAACGGTGTAATTTTCATTATGTACACATCGGATATTAAATTTTTTGCTGTGTTAATAATAATCCTCATGTAGAAGTTATTAGAATTGGATATATGGCAATGAAATTTACACAGTTGACAAGTTTCCATTTTAATCATATACTTTTAATAATGTGAAATCCAGCACCTGTTTGTGAACTAGTATCAACGTTGTTCTTGAGTTCTTATTTTGCCTCCAGTAAATGAATGTTTACAAGTGATTATCTTTATTGGTGGCTGTCTATTTGCTGAAATTCTCACTAAAGGGAGTATTTTCTGCACTAGTCAAAGAGATAGTAGCCAAGGCTCCACCTGTTCCTATTGCCTTGGAGAGAGTTAAAGCAATATAAAAGATGCATTATGTCGCTATATGAGATTGAGTGCATGCTACGCATTGAGAACTCTCAAAATGAAATCAACATTTGTTAACAGGTGAAAATTCAATAGACATGAATCAAATGTAACTAGTACAATGGGCGTTTTTTCTCTCCCTTCAGTGAATACAATCATCAGGTGTTTAAAATGTTGTAAATATATGTGTTTTATATGGATGAAAACATGACCAACAAACACAATGATACATTGATATATCATTTCCATAGTAAATGGTACATTTCATTGAAATAATCCATTCTGTATGTGTGTAATGCTGTACTATACTGACAAACTCAACTTATGCTGCAGCAATTAGCTCTGTAGTGTGATAAGTCACTGACTAGGACTGGTTTGGAATGGTTTACAGAGGAATAATACCATGCAGAAGTTTCATTTTTGTAGTTCATTTAAAAAAACTAACTGTGGTAGTGGAACTGTTGCTATATGGTTTACAAATGTCCAGTAATGAGAACACAGTAAAGACGCCTGTTTGATTAAGCTCACCCATTGCCAAACCATAGCATTCAGGCCTTTTTTAATTAATTACCACCTTTTCTCAGTTTTTACATTTATGAAAAACTGCCATGACTATGAACACACTTTCTAGGAACATTTAGTTCACATCTCATTGCAGAACATGCATCTTTACCTGGTACAGCCATGGTCCCTCCACAAAATGGATTTCTTACAGTAGGCACACAAAGAATGAAACGTGAATTACATGTCCAGCTCGTGTGTTCAGTTCACTGTATATTCCAGAATTTAGAACTTCAGGGGAGAAACACATTACTAGATCCGTCTGTGCATGTATCTTTGCATTATTTTTGTACTGAAGTAGAAATAAAAATGAAAGCAATGTTTGTGGGGTTCTTCAATTTTTGCAGTTACGAAAATTAAACACTTTTCACAAAGAAATTTGTTTTAAGTTTGATATTCATGTTTAAACTAACAAAGTTTCTGTCCAAAAAATTGGTACTGGGAGAGTTTCTCTCCATGTATTTCCACTGATCCATTGGGCCATTGATAGAGATGGATATTACCCACTGATCCATTGGGCTACGGATAGAGATAGGATCGTATCCAGGGGTATGCTGTGCTAGAACTGTAAAATTAACACACATGGTATTGATATCACATTTGTCACAAGACAGTTGTATGTAGTAGAGACATCCATTCTATGGTGTAGAGACATCTATTCCACAGATGTAGTGGAGATGTCTATTCTACAGATGTATTAAAGAATCTATTCTACAGATATAGTAGACATCTATTCTACAGATGTAGACTTCTATTCTACAGATGCAGTGGAGATGTCTATTTTACTGATGCAGTAGAGACATCTACGATATGCTAAGATGTAGTAGAGATGACTATGTAGTAGAGACAACTATTCTATAGATATAATAGTGATATCTACATTTATTCTATAGAGACAATAGAGACATCTATTCTATACTGTAGAGACATCTATTCTACAGATGTAATAGAGAACATTCATTTCACAGATTATAGATGAGACATCTATTCCACAGATATAGTTGAGAAATCTATTCCACAGATATAGTTGAGACATCTATTCCACAGATGTAGAGACATCTTAGTACAGATGTCTATTCTACAGATGTAGCAGGGATGTCTATATCCTACAGAAATAAGTATTGTATAAAATTTGATCAACTGATAAACTGCAGCTCTATACTGAATGTTTTGTAATTGTTGCCGTGTGTTGAAGTTTACATAAAAGTTGTCACAAACATTTCTTGTATGTTTTCTCATGGTGATAGCAACATTTTACTGCATCTGAAGTCACAAGTATCTATCTGTATCATAATAATCATGGCTTCTTCCCTGATGAACTGTAGTGTTACTTGCAGAGATGATTTTCTCCAAAGTGCTGGTACAGTGTATAGTCTGATGGCTTTTCTCATTCTACTCTTCCGTAGTGTGTAATTTACTGCTCAACACTTTATGTTCTCAGTTTTTATCTTCAAAACCAAAATTGACTGTGGCTTATTTTTATGGGAACTTTTTTAAAAAGCGCTCGAAGCTGAATTTACTGTAATGTAGTGTTAAAGTTGGAAATTACAGGGATTACGCTGAAGGTAATGTTAATTCTGATTTCTTTTAATAATAGTGTCTAGTACTAACAAAACGAAATTAATAAAATTGAGAAGAAAATGTTAACTATGACAGATAGCGTGCAACAACTGTGGTGCTTTAGTGAATGTCAGCAAATTGTGGAAATAGAATCAATTGAATCACACGAACAGAGAATGAGGAATGCTTTGAAAACCACAATTATTTCTGTAGAATGTAAAATTGATGCACATAGCGTGCAAGCTTAGATGTGTGCTGGTAAAGCATTTAACAAATTCATGTTAACTCCTTGAAACATTCAGTGATTTCTTACCAATGATGACATTGAAAGCCAGCTGTTTTCTCCACAGTGTGGCAATTAGTTAAAACAATGCTTTATGACAGAGGAATCTCTCCTGTCAAAAGTGGAATGAATACACACCCATTCAGAGATTAATCACTACGATTTCTAAAGGCAAATTTATGACATTCTTCAATGTTACTGAGAGAGAAATTTTTCATTAGTGGATATGTACATGTATATCAATTATTTTCATTATTAAGTCCACTGGGAATTGCATATGCTGCTCTGTTTTTTACTCAAGGTCAATGTTTTTTCCCATGCATGAGTTCTCACAAACTGTGTGCAAATGCTTTGTCTGTAGGCAATGAGTTTTGAATTTTGCTTGTTCCATTCATGGTTAAAGATTGGCTGTCCATTCATGGTTAAAGATTGGCTGTCCTGGATAACACCAAGATTGGTGTTCTAGCTGGACACATATTTTGTCTAGGCCTAACTAAGTACTCTTAATATTGTGACAGTTGCAATCTTTTATCCAATAGTGCTCTATAATTGAACTTAGCAATCAAGTTATCTTGTTAGTAAAACTATGTATATAACAACAACGTGCTGTTTGTCTAGCTTCATCTTTTAAAATGTAGAGGTTTCCATGTCAAATATCTTGGAAGGAATTGATCCAGGAATGTTGTTTTAGTTTTTCAATCGAACTGATGATTGACAATTTTAAAACGTATAAAACACACTTTCTGGATTTATTGTTGATTGCATTTTGATGTTGTAATATCTATTTGACATCGCAATATTTATTTCATCAGATGGAAATGATTAAAGTGTATGATTTGATGCCATAAACTTAGAAATTTTCAAAATTGATACCTCATCAATTTGCATAGGGATATTTCCAGGCCACAAATGCCATTTCCTATTATCCGTCATATCAATATTTTGTCATGAAGTTAATTAAAAGTTCAATACATTAGATACAGTGTCATAACATGTATTTTCAGGGTGTAATTGCAATGAGTCAATGAGATCCTAACTTCTCTTGTTTGTCCTTAACCCTTTAACCACCATGGATTAGACCAATCCTATCATTTACTATCTTAACAAGTTTGGACCTCGGCATTTGGAAATGGGGATGAAGGGTTTAATGACATACTTTGTTTAGTTTTGTGAAGTTCTTACCATTAAGGTTTCTGCAGACACCAACAACATACTTTGATGTTGTGAACAAATCTGAAACAGTATTTTAATTACCATTGTGAAAAAAACTGATACAGTTACAGCGTAAACTACAATCTTAAACTGTCTGGAGATATTTTAAACTATAGTTTAAAGAACAAGTATATCTGCTAGTTAATTTCATTGTAAGTTAAATTGGATAGAGTCATAGACAGTAGTTTTACTTCTGTCTATGGTAGAATCATAGACACTGTCTATGGTAGAGTCATAGACACCGTCTATGGTAGAGTCATAGACACCGTCTATGGTAGAGTCATAGACACCGTCTATGGTAGAGTCATTAGACACCGTCTATGGTAGAGTCATAGACACCGTCTATGGTAGAGTCATAGACACTGTCTATGGTAGAGTCATAGACACCGTCTATGGTAGAGTCATAGACACCGTCTATGGTAGAGTCATAGACACCGTCTATGATAGAGTCATAGACACCGTCTATGGTAGAGTCATTAGACACCGTCTATGGTAGAGTCATAGACACCGTCTATGGTAGAGTCATAGACACCGTCTATGGTAGAATCATAGACACTGTCTATGGTAGAATCATAGACACCGTTAGAATCATAGACACTGTCTATGGTAGAGTCATAGACAGTCGTGTCACCTCTGCCAATGGTAGAGACATAGACAGTAGTCTGTGATAGAATCATAGACACCGTCTATGGTAGAGTCATAGACAGTAGTGTCACCTCTGCCAATGGTAGAGACATAGACAGTAGTCTATGGTAGAATCATGCATAGACACCGTCTATGGTAGATCTAGAGTCATAGACAGTAGTGTCACCTCTGCCAATGGTAGAGACATAGTCTATGGTAGAATCATAGACGATGTCTAGGATTCATAGTCTCACTTCAGTCAATGGTAGGATCATGGTAAAGTTTTTCACAGAAGTATATATGCCTTTCTATCGTTATGTACAAAATATAATTTGTTCAGTGAAAGAATTTCTAAAGAAAAGTTAATATTCCTGTGTGTTGTTACATACTACATGTAAGTTATCAAGCATGATCATCCATGCATTGTCTTCTTTATCACCAATGAATTAGATTCCAATGCCCCAAAACTTCTGAGCATGCCCCATGTTCATTACATGTCCCCATGAAAACTTCTAAGCGTGCCCCATGTCCATTGCATGTCCTCGATGAAAACTTCCCCTCACATGTGAACAAAGTCCAAACATGAAAACTTCCCCGTTACATGGACAAAGTCCAAAACAGAACGACTTTGTACATGTATGTAAGAATGTAGAACCAGCATTCTTTTATACATGTACTATATACTTCTAGTGTTTACAGGTGTATTTTTGTACATTCTGAATATTTGCTATTGTATTTATGTGATGTACTTGTAACATTGACGCACAGTTGAATTATTTGGAAATATCATTGATTCAGCTGAATGAGAATGAAATGCTAATAACACAGTGGGTTACACATGTCTGAATTTCCTGCAGTAAGCGTTGCTTCAAGAAATAGAATTGGTCAGTGGGAACATCTTATTTTTAACATTTTGCTTGTTGCATTGCTAAGAAAAGTAACGTAAAAGTGGTAAACTTATGTTAATTTTGAAGATGAATAAACTTATTGATAGAAGGGTTGGTGAAGTTACCAGAAATGCAGAATGTGTTTATGTTTGCAGATATAACATACTCGGCTGAAATATGACAGTTTGTGTGCTTTCTTGTCACTATAGTGACAGTTATTGATATTTTCTGCAGAGTGAATTTCAATGCAACACAAATTTCCCTTTAGTAACAGAAAGCTAATGAGGTCACCAAACTGTTCCAACTTAAAATACTCTCTCTAGAACTTCTGGTAGATACGAGGTTTTCAAACACTCAAAATAGAGGAGCCCTATTGAAACCACCAGCAGTACATGCTATACTGATTTTCTCTTTGGACTTACATGTATATACCAAGTAAGCCATGTTGCACAGTCATCAGTATCAATGCATACACATTTTCTGCATGCAATAGCTTGTACATCTAGTGTGGTGTACAGCCATATCACAGTGATCTCTCTGTTGTGTACTTTCAAATGAATATACATTTACCTACTGAGAAATTTTGCCATTTACTAAAAACCCATTATCAGTCATTATGAACTTGTCAACAGGTACATGGATGGTGAATCTGTCAACTGTATTGATAGTGTCAAATTTGAATCCTTGCAGTCACCATTAGTGTATACTGTGAGACTTACAGATTAATGACAGGTGGTGCATGTTGGACAGGGGTCTGGGTACTCCGTCCGAAATGGATCACTTTTGCATTGATATTTATGACAATTATCAAGTCACCAATCACATTGTATGTCGATGGTTAGCAGTAAACTCTTGTTAAAGATTAAGGCTTTTTTATGAATAACAGTTTGATAGTCCTGAAATTTTACTGTACTCGTGCGGTATCTAAAGTTATGTTTGTGCTGAAACCAACAGTTTTACTGCATTTTGCAAAACCACCAATTTAACTGTATTTTGGTCACTTTTGAACATTATCATTAAATTAACAATTATTAAAAACTATGTATAGAACATGATGAATTCTTTATTTGCAAATCAAATGGATTCATTTTAATATGTTTCTATGAATTTTAGACTTAACTTTAGCCAGGAAAGTCATAAAGATTCATTGTTACGTTTTTATAATGATAGATCTTTTCCTTAAATGTGTTCATGTAACTACATGTGATGTACAATTTTTGCAGCTATACAGGCAACAGATATGTACCAATATATGAATATTCATTCAATATTGTAAAGACTCTTGAAAATTTGTAGTTTTTGATGTCAGATACACTTCAAGCTGTGACAACTAATTGATTTAATCAAGTTCAGGTGTATGCATCAAAATAATTCATTTCTGTTCATTCATTGAATACCAATCACCAATTATGAATTAATGGACAGAAAGTAGATACAAATCATATTTTAAGGTGAAGTTATTACCTTTGGATAATTAAGCTGTCTGTACTGGTTTTACCGTCATCTAAACTTACCGATTGCAGTTCAATGTTGAAGTTCAAACCAATTATTTGGTAAAATTACAACTATTCATTGACCAAGATAGTTATTTTCTACATATCCTACAATATAGAGTGTATTTAATAAAATGTTTGTCTGCTTAACTAAAAAGTTGTTGGTATTTTAGTCCATTGTGATTCAGATTGCAATGTGGTATTGCCAAAATGTCCAATTGCTTAAGTTGCAGATAGAATCAGTCTTTCATTGCAAATACAAAATTTGCAAAGTGAAAATTTTAAAGAAAAAGACTACATCATTGTGTTCATTACTCTACTTAATATCGTTCCTGTAGTTTTGTTCAATTAATTGAAGATTCAGAGATGACAAAATGTGTGGAAGGTATGTACTGTATGGAGACATGGAGGCTGGGCTGTCTGTAGGAGCTAGGGGAACATTTGTACTGCATTGAGACATGGAGGCTGGGCTGTCTCTACGAGTGGAACGTTTTGTACTGTATGGAGACAAATTACGCTGGGCTGTCTGTATGTGTGGAACGTATGTACTGTATGGAGACATGGACGCTGGGCTGTCTGTATGTGTGGAACGTTTGTACTGTACGGAGACATGGACGCTGGGCTGTCTGTATGTGTGGAACGTATGTACTGTATGGAGACATGGACGCTGGGCTGTCTGTATGTGTGGAACGTTTGTACTGTACGGAGACATGGACGCTGGGCTGTCTGTATGTGTGGAACGTTTGTACTGTATGGAGACATGGACGCTGGGCTGTCTGTATGTGTGGAACGTATGTACTGTATGGAGACATGGACGCTGGGCTGTCTGTATGTGTGGAACGTTTGTACTGTATGGAGACATGGACGCTGGGCTGTCTGTATGTGTGGAACGTATGTACTGTATGGAGACATGGACGCTGGGCTGTCTGTGACTGAAATGGTTCTGCTACTGCAATGAGCCAGTGATGATTTTACATCATATGTCAATCATACAATCAGAAAACAACAATTCAAATAATATTGACATGGCTAATGTAAAAGGGCCAACAGTTTCAGGTTTTATTGCCACAAAGAATATATAAGCCAGTTCCAATATTCTAAATCGAAGTTGTAACAAGCTTGAATACCATTATTAAATATTCACGTAAAGTTAATATACTGCAGTGTTTATTCTAAAGATATTAGTTCAACATGCTTGAACTAGTTTGTATTTGTCTTTTGGCTTTTTTAGCATGATGCCACATAACCGATGATTAAAAATAATCTTGTAAACAAATGGGCACAAGATCAAAATTAAAACAAAAACACAATAAGATATATTCATCTCTTGATTGAGGTTTAATACCTTTTTCAGTAAGACGAATGCCCATTTTATTGAAAGGAACCAGGTGCATGTAAATACAGCTTAGTTTTAAGTATATTTTGCTAGGCTCTGCTCACATCAAACCATGAACTATATCCATTAAAGTTGCCGCAATTCATGTACATTAATTCAAGTAATTCAACATTTAACAAATTGTGATGTTAACTGAACTGTGAACTTGAAAAACTGAACTATACTTTAAGTATGCTCTCATTTGTTCATATTTGAATTAAAAAAAATATGTGTTACAGTATTAAAGTACTAACAAAAATCAATGGGGTCCATTGTCAGAATTACCCCTACTAAGAACAATAGCGCCTGATCATAAAAACTTGAATACTAGTTTTGTACAAATCATCTTGTTTACAGAAATCCAAATGACCATTTTCTAAATTACTTCCATAATAAAGCTGACTAGGTAAATCTAAACTTTTGTTTGCAAGTTTCTTGAAATGAAGTATGTGATTTTATCAACTTGTGACAAATTCCAATATTGATATGACATTTTTGTCAAATAAAATTCAGCTGGGCAGTATCAGTAATAAACTCATTTGGATAATGTTTCCAGACTGTGATCATAAATGCTTACTTACTGGTTAAATTGTCAGAATTCATCAGTTCAGTATACATAATATTAACCTGGCCAAAGATGCAATGTTTGCATGTTATTATTGTCTTCTGGAGATGTGTATTCTGCGACAGTTAGAGTGTTCTACCAAGTTTGTTTCTTGGAGTTTTAACTGCAGACCATGTTTGCCTGCTGCTGTACGTCAGACTTGTTTTCCAGTTTTGAAAATTCTACGGTACGTTTGCTTGTCTGTGGATGAACACAATGATGTCAAATCCATAGAGCTGCCATGGGTGCCTGCAGTATGAAAAGTAACTTCTCCATATTTGGCAAGACTTCAAATGTCAATTTTACAAGAGGAATACAACGGTGGAATTGGAGATGCTTGCCCATTATAATTTATTACAAACAGATGGACACATTAACCTTGCATTTGATACAGTGTATTCTAATATAGCAACACTTATAATGAGAGTTCAAATAGCACTCAGAGTGGTGAAAGTGACTTGGATCGGCCTGAAATGATTGGTCAAAGGTCATGATAGTAGTGTGTATGGAATTGTCCACATTTGTAAGATATGACTAGATGTGGATGCCAAGATGACTGACATATACTGGTTTATAAGTATCGTGACACATATCTCTTGTGAAACTCACAGAACTTGTTGAAAAAGTATCATGTACATCATTAAAGCAAAATTTTGGCATTGCAAGTGATAATATGTACTCACCAAGTGTGGCTGGTAGATACTGTCTGGCTTGATGACCAAAATTTGCATGGTGAACGGTCATTAGTATTCCATTATGCAAATGTTTCACACACACCAACACCTTGATTGGAGTCCTCTACAACAAGCTGTCTCCTGCCTGAGAAATCCCTACACAACAAATAATTGGTTTTTATGATGTAATTGTTTTTACTGACAGCATAGATGTAATAGCATTGCACAGAAAAAAAATTACCTTCTGTTTTTTTCCATGTACATGCACAAATGTAGTGTAGGATCTGTCAGTTCTTTCTTACCTAAAGCTGGCTTTTTGTAGAGAAACAGAGAAATCATTGAGTATCACAACTAAAAAAAGTAAATCTAAATGAAAAAAAAAGATAATTATCAATGTTTGATGTGTTGTGTAACCATGATTTGGATCTGTCTTATATGCTGACTTTGCCCCATGAAACAATCAAGTAGATAAAATTAATGAAGTTTAGAAACAAATATTGACATTGACATTGGAAAATATAATAAAGATAGTAGTGATTTGACCCATCCAAAACTGAATAGGATATTGTAGTTGTCTTCCGACAAAGAGTGTGATGTGCAACCAATGTATCATTAATAACCAGATAATAACCAGATAATGAACATGACATATTGGACATATTGTCGCATTGTTTGTAACTGACCTCTTATTGTTTCACTGTCTTCTTATTGACTCCAATTCCAAGCACTTACTCCATTCAGATTGCCTGCTAAATTCTCATGATACATTCCTTATTCACTCCTTCTGCTGTCCCTGACCCTCCCCACCTCTTCACTATCGGATTAAACGGCTATTTTTGCCCTCTTTGTAGTGCCATACTCTCATTTGTCTTGTTCATACATCCCAAAGTTACCTTTTTGATCTGTATTGTCTGTATAAGATTTTATCAGAAACAGCTCAGAAGAGTGTTACTGTACAGTCATGTGTTCTGCTGTGACTGCTCTTTTCAGCCCCCTCCCAGGTCTTCATCCCTTCCCATGCAGTTTTCCTTCCTTTCCCAGTCTTCCTCCCTTCCCAGTTTTCATCTCCTTTCCCAGTCTTCCTCCCTTTTCCAGTCTTTTTCCCTTTTCCTGTTTTTGTCTCCTTTCCCAGTCTTCCCCTCTTCCCAAGTTTTCTTCCCTTCCCTATTAAAGGTAAAAATCTGCCCTATAAAAGGAAAGATTATGTAAACCTATGTACACAAACATTACAGTACATGTATGTATTCCCTATACACTCAGGCAAAGAAGATTTCAAAATAAGTTGCCAAGGTTTATGGTGAGGTTAAGACATAAAAAAGATTCTGTCACTGACCAGAGAGCTAAACAAGAGACAAGCTGTACACTTCAACAGTTTTTGAGGAATCACATACTTGTATATTACAAAGGAATGGTGTTGGTGTAAGGAATATGGAGATCAAGATCATTTCTAGATGATACGTCAAGTGAAAAAATTCCCTGCTGAAAATGGATTTAGAGTAAAAGTGTACAAGAGGAAACAAAATATTGTTTTATTCATTCAAAAACCTGAATCATTAAAGACAGACACTGTCCCTGTTTAACATTGTAAATTCATCTACTGTACCAATGTCTGTAAATATCAGCAATTGCTGCCATGACACTGCATATAGTGCAAATTACTAATTTATACTAATCTGTTTGAGCTCTGTTTTCATTCTCTTTGCTTCTTATTTATGTCCTACGAATAAAAGTTGTAAAAGAGTACATTCTAAATGCTGAGATGTACTGTGTATCTCCCTAGTTGATGTTAAAGAGATTTGATAAGGAGTGTGGCATTGAAAGACAAATGCTTTTACGGTATTAATAAAAGAAATATATTTACATTGATAGTGTACTTTGCTTAGTACAAAAAGTGAGTACACACTCCATAGTGTATTCTATTGCAGAACGTTTTGAATGTATAAATACAGCATGAATAATAGTTTTTGAGTTTCATTTGTGAAATAAACTTGTTTTTTCAGGTCCTTTCATTCACAAACCATTCAAATATTAATTAAAATACTGTGCACTGCACATTTTTCAATGAACCAGTTTCAATATTGATGCGTGGAGTGCATAAAACATTACTGAAGTCATTTTGCTGGGTGTTTTATTTGGATTCCCATAAGATAGCATTATTCATTAGGGATTCAGTCTTTCCTTTATTGTGATCTGACAACTCTTGAAATTAGTCATTCCCATCTTCTTTGCCTAGCAACTATTCCACAAAGCCTTTTTTCCTGATATTAATGGGAAATGTATTATTTTTTATTAGGACTTCATTACCTACAACTCCAGTTTCTTGCTCTAAAATCCTTCAAATTTGATAGTTTTTTATCATTGAAATATTATATGTCAAAGTTGATCATGAATTTTTTGGGTCATGGAATGTAATTGATGGGGTAGAATGTAAGGGCACTGATAAAGTATTAACGGCAACTTGAAATTGAACATAGCTGGAATGTGTGTGAGTAAATTAAGTGTTACATGTTTGTGTCAATGTCACTTGATCAGATCAAACTATTTAATCATGGGGAGGAAGGCATATATGTGAAGGCAGCTCCTTGGTGATACGCAGAACAATTCAGCACTCAGTTAGGGCTTCTTGGTTTTCTTAATAGTTCTTGGTACGAACACTCAGTATATGGACAACAACATACACAGAATTGATACACAATTAGTGTTTGCAAGCGATAATTGATATCCCTAATACAAATTGAAGTAGGACTAAAATTGAGAATCTGACTTTAAGCTATCATAGGTCACAAATTTCTCTAATTGCTGATATTGCCAAAGAGAATAAAGACAACCGATAAAGTAAAGAGTTTCAAATGGTTTAAATACGCTAGTTGTGTAGGATATGGTGATATCATTGCCAGTACCATCAAGACAATTCATATCCTTCAACTCCATGGTTTGTTCCGACAGATGTAAAAGGTAATAAATGTGTGACTTGGGAAGAATTCTAAGCAAGCTCTCTTGGGACTTCATGGCTAATAACTTCTAAATGATCAAAAAAAACAAGTGAATTCTGAAGGACGCATTTTGCCACTGATAAAGCTGCTATTATTTGTGTGACAACTAAATTTGTCAAATACTCTGAAATTCGTTTTCTTGTGCTAGCTGGGTCTATTTGTTTTTTTATCATAGTTGCTTCTGCTTTATTTTTCTGTTTTCTGCCGCATGGTTAATATTATCATCGCGTTACTGATGCAAGTCACAAATTGAACGAACATGGGCAAATGTTTCTCTTTACTCTTTGTGACATGTGTGATCAAGGTCAAAAGTCAACTATCAAACAACATCACCACATTGACATTGTACTGAATTAGTAGCTGTTATTTTGTTGTACAACCTGCTTCCAGGTGATTGAAAATAAACACAATCCACTCTTGTTATATATTACTCTCACGTTGATGTGTCTTCTTTATGTGAATGATGTGATCTTTGGTTTAAGCAAAAATGTGTGTTATTCACGGAGGCAAATGGATGACTTAATTATACAATATCATAGCTTTGACCAGATCAACTGAAAGTTTGCAACATGAATGAAAGACAAAGATATATTTGTGCAGGTTTCATGTGGATTTGGCTTCTTTGCAATTTACTACGTGAATGGGTCTATCACTGACCAATGCAATGTATCGATCAAGGATAGATCTATGTGTAGACAATGCATTATATCAATAAGGATAGACACAGGATTGGTCAGTCAATGACAAATGCGATGTATTTCTATAGGATAAATCTTGCAGTGACTGATGCAATGTATAATTGACACATTGCATGTCAGGATAGATGTTTTGAGTGACCAGTACAATGTGTCAATACAGGATAGATGTGACCAATGCAATATGGTGATACAGGATACATGTAGATATGTCAGTGACCAATACAATGTGTCGATACAGGATAGATGTGTCAGTTACCAATATAATGTGTCGATACAGGATAGATGTGTCAGTTACCAATGCAATGTGTCGATACAGGATAGATGTGTCAGTGACCAATACAATGTGTCGATACAGGATAGATGTGTCAGTTACCAATACAATGTGTCGATACAGGACAGTGTCAGTGACTTTCAAGTGAACCATAGACAGGATAGATCTATGACTGACCAATGTTAATATAGTTTACTTACTTGTCTACCTGATAACTAGTCGTGCTATGATTACACATACTCATAATGACATATCTGGAATTTCATTTATGAGTGAAATATTATACCTTGTTGTAAAATTGAAATAGAGAAATGTAAATGGCTATTAAGTTCATACATGTACATGTATTACATTAGCAGTGAACTTATTAAGTTCTCACAATTCCAGTATCATTTATCATTGTAGCTTGGCTACTCAATCCATTTTCTCCAGAACATATACATTACCATCCAACTAGACCACAAGATTCTGAGTGGAAATTTAGTGTATAAGATGTGAGAGTAGCAAAAGCCCATCTTCTAAATGTCTACATAATGACTGTTAATTCATTTGCTAGAATATGGGATCATCATGACTTGAGCTAGATTTATTGTCTATTGAATCACTAATACCACTAAAATGATACAAAAATGGAAAATTATAACAATAAAATGGAACATTGATTACTTAACATTACAATTTGATTATTCCATGCATTATCTTCCTGAAAATTTGCGATCGGCAAGGCTGTGATTGATTGTTCAATAAATCAAAGAAAGTAGTTTCTAATTGGTGCATTTCATAATGGAACTGATGAGCCTTCTGTCGTATCGCTGTTTCTAGAATATCCAGTGTTCCTTGCTACAGTATCTGGAATACATGGCTGGAATTGCTAGATTTCATGATTCATTTCCAGATATCATCAATGGTTTTATTGTTGATTTTTTTGAAAAATAGTGTTGATGAGATTATATATTTTTATCATTACAACCATATCACACAGAGGCCAACAAAGTTTTACTTTAATTGATCACAAATCTAGTTCTTCAAATGTACTGATAAGTTAACTTAGTCAAATTTGTCTCATTTGGTTTCAGAGTTCTGTTGAATTGTGTCAGTTACTTACAGACACTGGTTGCGTCATCACATACACTGGTTATTTTAGTCACATACACAAGTCATGCTTTGGTTGTGACATTCACACACTCTGGTTATGTCAGTCAGTCACATACACTAGCTACATTTATGTCAGTCACTACACTGGTTGTCTTAGTCACAGAATGGTTGTGTCAGTCACTACACTGGTTGTATCAGTCACATACATTGGTTATCTTAGTCACATACATGTACAGTACACTGGTTGTGTTGGTCACATACAGTACACTGGTTGTATTGGTCACATACAGTACACTGGTTGTGTTGGTCACATACAGTACACTGGTTGTGTTGGTCACATACAGTACACTGGTTGTGTTGGTCACATACAGTACACTGGTTGTGTTGGTCACATACAGTACACTGGTTGTGTTGGTCACATACAGTACACTGGTTGTGTTGGTCACATACAGTACACTGGTTGTGTTGGTCACATACAGTACACTGGTTGTGTTGGCCACATACAGTACACTGGTTGTGTTGGTCACATACAGTACACTGGTTGTGTTGGTCACATACAGTACACTGGTTGTGTTGGTCACATACAGTACACTGGTTGTGTTGGTCAGGTCACATACAGTACACTGGTTGTGTTGGTCACATACAGTACACTGGTTGTGTTGGTCACATACAGTACACTGGTTGTGTTTTCAAGTATAAAGTATTTAAGAAGAAAACATACGTTATTTCACATTTAAAGTAATCAGTTGTTTGTGTGTTTGGAATGTTGACATCTTGGTCTTTTGATGGCTTAAATTAGCCTAGCCAGAGGGAGTATACTTACATGGTGATGTCAGTTTAGTAAGCAGATTGAAAGACACGTGGCTATCCAGGCTAGGCTTTGCTCAGGGTTTCATTACACACCCAATACATCATTGGAGATAAGAAATCACAAAACGTCATCCTATTAAACAGAGTAATTGGACAAGAATGATATCGAAATTTGACAAAAAAAAAATTGTATTAACATGCTTCCTCTTGATTTCATTCCAGTAGTCGACCTGGGAGACCTCCGAAGCGGACCTTACCTCCCCCAGGACTGTCTCCTTCAGGACATTTTATGTTGAAAAAACACAAGCTAGAAAATGGTGATGTAACCAATGGCCTAGGTAAGAAGAACATCTAATATAACACAGTATACATACATTGTGTCAGTATTACTCTGATTAAAAAGATTTCACTGGCAGGCATGTTTTATAATGATTGAGATTTTCCATTTTCTAACTTCAGCCGCAAAAGAAGGTAATTTCCTTTCTTTATTAATGCTAGGAGATTGTCATCTTTGTAATTACTTGAAATGTACAATATTATCTTGAAGTGTAATTACACTTGATTTCTGATGTAGTTTACCGTAGCATGGCTTCCTGCTTGCCCCTGTAATAACCTGTGATGGATGGGGTTTCTGTTGTTTAATAGAACGACTCATTCACTTCATTGGTGATGGAGGGATTACAGTATAGAAATACGCATTATTTGCACTTACACAACATGAGTCTTAAGTGAAATGTATTTGGAAATCTGAAATGGTAACTATAGGACACACCACTAGTTTAGAAGATAAGAAATGTGAAAGTCAATAGAAATATGAATTGCATGTTTTATTGATAAGGCGAAAATGTGTCACCATTGATAAATCATTTTATGGTTGTGGGAATTATCTTTTTATTCCAAAACACTTTTTACAAGATAGATTGCAAGACTGAAGAGAATAGTCGTTTGTCTCTATTAGGTAGGATGATGGCGTCTTTTGTATGCCTTGTCTGTGTGATTATTTGTGAAATTCAAAATTGTGATTCACTTGAAACATGCTCTGCAGTTCAAAATCTCATCATTGGTAGTTATTACTTGTTTTGTTCAATGTACTGAGCAAGTAGATTTCTTAACTTGTTTCATTTAAGTTCAACAACTACAAACTGTGGTGTGAGTGATTTGAAAGTGGCACGAATGATATCAAAGTGCAGATGTAAACTGTGTTGTTGATGGTTGTACAACATATCTGACATGGAGTGTACTTGTATTATAATTTGTAGTATTGACACTGTAAAGGCCACTGCCCATTGTTTTTATTTGCCCTGACATTTAGAGCCACTGCCTGTCATAAGTTTCCAAGTCAATGTATACTTAAAAGCAATCGCTGAAGTCTAAATGAAACACTACCAGCCTGTCAGCTGTCAGGATTCCATTCATTGTGATGTCATTTTATATCCAATTTTAACCATATACTGCTACTTCTAAGGCAGCTGCATAAACTCATTTTTTTAATTTGATATTTATGACAACTGTTCTTTATAGAATACTTGCATATCTAGTAAGTATTGAAAGTTGTTCTAATAATTCATGCCAATTTATGAGTTTATTTGTATTTGACAAATAACATTAGAATGTCTGCTAGGTCACTTTCATCCATAAATTTTCATTTTTATCAAGTTGTACTGATATATACTCTTATAAATTTGGAACCTAATTTCCATTTTGACATTTTTGTTAGACAGTTTGATAAAATGGTTTTCAATTTTCAAGGCCTGGTTTGTGCGTGTACTACTAAGACACATGAAATATGACTTTTCTTTGTTGTTTTTTCTGGTCACTATTTGTATTTTGTGTCTCAAGATAAGATATTAGAGTGGAATGAATTAAGAGTCGGTCTAAATTCCTCTATTGTGGTAATAAATATGATTGTAAAATGAAAATTTGTTATGACAAATTACTGTGTTTGTAAGCAACGCGGACCGCTAATACTTACAATGGTAAAAATTTCATGCTAGGAACACACCTTGATTTGGTATTCAAAGGTCAGTCTGTAGTGGTCGCACAGATAGACCATCAAGAATAGACCATCAAGAATGTTTGTTTATTGACTGAAAGTACCGTCTATTCTAAATTCTTTCCTAAATGTAATTTCAACATTTTCATTGATGTCAGTGACATGAGTAAACTTTTAATTTTCAGTTTAACACACCTGACGCAGCCATGAATGACATTTGTGAGTTCAATTTGATACGGCACATTGAGGCATTTTGCTACCTGAACATTCTGCGACTTTCATAATCTGTTGGCAAACTGAGACATTCAGTGAATCAATGAGCTGTTTAGAAATCACAGTCATTGGATTCTATCAATGAGCTGTATTATAGCCTGAATCAGCAACACATTAGATCACACTATTTATTAGAGGAAAATTTATATTTCTATTTGGCATTTATCAAGATCACCACTTATCTTTGCATCAATACATATTCATTCCAGGTTACTATTCTAAAATTAAACTTTATATCTTGTTGATTATCCATTACCCATAGTGTAGAGATTTTGTCTGTTTTTCAGTAAAGTTTACTTTCCTATATACAAACAGCTTAAACCACACTGACAATGGCAGGCTTTGTCATCAGATACAGTGTATTGTATCAGATTCTGACTGGCGGCTGAGTTGTCCTGAATCAGATAGTACATACAAAATTTTGATGTTTAGAAATGAACGTTCTTTGTGTAGTGACTAGTCATTTAAAATCTGCAACAACAACACTGCACACAGGTTGTTTGAAATGCTAAATTAGCTATAGAAGGGACTCTCTCATTTCTGTTTTGTGAAACAATATAAAACAGAGAAAATACACCATGCTTATGAAAATATCAAGGAATTCTGTTCTGAAATCGTCAGCATTTTAATTAGGTATTGTTTATAGGACAATCTAATTATTTACTGCAGCTAATGATACAAATAACCCAATAACTTGACTGCACCAACCATCAAATGTTTGCATGCTCTAAGAGAGGTGATTAGCGGGTCTGGTCGAAATTCAACTTCTGCAAAAGTATCAGTTGTTAAACTGTCATTGTTGATACTATTATTATTCATGCTGACAAATTCTGAAATTTGTGAGAGCCATGGAACTTCAATATAAATAAATGTACTTGGTACAGCTTGGAGCTGTCCGGAGGCTTCAATGTCCCAGTTTAGTTTTTTTTTCTCAATGTTGTGCCAAGTTTATATACTGCAGTGTTTTAGTACTATGGCAACACCAGCGGTTTGAGTTGTGGTTCACTTAACTGCTTGCAATGTCCTATGTCACAATGATGTCAAAACCAGCTTTACTTGAAGAACTTAAAGAGTGCACGGAAGTATAGTTATCTTCTCAACCTGAATTTCAAGTCAAGATTGGAAATGTGAACTGTTGACTTCATTAGTTTCCGACAGTATGTCTTGTATGTATATATCTACCATTGAAGGAATGATTAAAAATAAATGTGGTCAAAAACTTGAAGATCAGAGCAAATACATTGTAATGTTTACTATCACCTGGCATGAGTAATATTATTTTACACTTTTTGAATGATAATGTTCTTCATTAATTACCATACCCTCATTTATTTTTCATGGTGATTTTGTTCTTTCATTGATCATCAAATTCATTTCGTGACAGTATTAGGTCTTCAAATATTTAGAGATGATTATATTACTGATATTATTGTCTGAATCAACAGTAATTTACTCATTCTTGAAGTATTCATCTGATGTACTGCAATAATAACAGTGAAGGTAGTGGTAAATTAATGTTTCCACCAAACTTGATATTATGAGCTGAGAATTTTTGATATTGTAGAGTTGCTCTTCTGATTGTGAAATTCAGTATGAAGCAACCTTGCCAAATAAAGAATCGTGTTGCTTCAAAATGGTTTAACGAAAACTCGTTTTGACTTTGTCCTACATACTTTTAATTGAACAAATTATGTTCTACAGTTTGTGTACTTGACATTGGTTTTGCATGTTAATTTCCCTGTTCATTTCAGTATAAGTTGACATCAACATGTACTAACAGCTGCACTTGACCTTCATTTATTCTGTGTTCAATCATGAATGAGCCACTTACAAATCTCATTTGGTAGTTTATGAAAATTGAGTCTAGTAATCTTGATGAGTCACTCTGTAAAAATGTGGACTGTAACTTGTCTTTCTTATCCCCTGATAATATCTCCTGGTGCCATTTAACAGTGTACATGCTCTGTCGCAAGTAAACAAACCTAGAATTTCAGAACTTATTTCAAAATTGTCATGTTCTTCAAATGAAGAAGACTTTGGAGATGATATTGAGTAATACATGTGCAGTTAAAGAACTGGAAATGTACTTGTTTTATGGTGAATATTGTGTAATTTAGTTTCATTTGAGACATAGCAATTCAAAATTTAATTTGCCATGATTTTTATGATATAGGATGCATAGGTTTTCTTAGACATTGTCATAAAGTTCAAAGCCAGTAGCATTATTTTAATATGTTCATTCATTGAACTGACACAGTAATTGACTAAAATTAGCGTGACTGAATATAACCAGTTGATTTACAGATAATTGTAAACTACATAGAGTTTGCTGTTTTATGTTTATGAGGCACAGTGAAGTCGATAGTCTCATCTTTTGTCTTAATTTGTTTTATTTTAGCTATCAAATCTTTATAATGTGGATTTTTTACACCGTAAATGACAGATATTTGTAGGTTTTACTTCATATAAATGTATAGTTGCAGATTCCTTTAAGAGCCCCATCGAGTTGCCCCTTCACGATGTATCTTTCAATTGCACAAAAAAAAATACCTGTAAATGAATTAGATTAAGAACTACTATGATTTTGAAGACGTCTTACAGCTGTGCTGATCCACACTTTGAAATTGCCAACTGTATTGTGTTACAACAGGATAACAAATTATGTTGCTGGTTTAGTTTTCATGGTAATTTAGCTGGATAATTAGAATTGTAACCCAATTATATTGAAGCAAAATTCCTCTGACAGGGCTTTCTCTGTTATTACAAAGCCATTGACGCAGAAAAAATGTGACTGACTCTTACCTCCTGTGATGTTGTAATGAAATGATCTATATTCTGAGAAGTTCGCTTTCATTTATCTGAAGACAGTGTTTACACTGTTCTTATAAAGTGATTGATTCGGCACTTAGTGGATTGGGATTTTTTGATATGACAATATTGGATGGTAAATTTTTATGGCCTTAAGAAGTCAAATCTTAATTGAGTGGACTTGAGTAAACTGTGCTGAAGAAACGACAACATAGATCAGCTTGAAGCAAAAACCTTTACGCACTTAAACTGTTGATGTCAGTTCAGCAATAGATCAAATTACTCCATTCAGAAAATAATGATGAAAGATATTTTTATAGTATCGATATTGGAATGAGAGAAGGTTAAAGTTTGTTAGTTTCAAACCCTGGTCAAGCACATGGATGTCACAGATGATGTAAAACACAACTCATAATTTGGTAGCTTTCAGTGAGACATATTAATACCCACAGCATACTCTGATATGATGTCATGACATTCCACAAAGTTTCTGTTATGGCAAAACTGAGGCTTTCTGTAATCATTTCAATAAATTCAAACTGTCACTGAAAAATTGAAATCAAATATATTTGTCTGAGATGAGCATAAGAAATACATGTCATGCAAATACATACATTATTTTCAAATTGTGAGTTACAATTTCTTCAAAATAGAAATTCTGTTGATAGAGGGCAGACTAACTCCCTTGTAGACTTCTCTGGTTTTACTCCACTAGGTCTCAGAGATGCTAAGACAGCAACTATTGCAAATGGATATATTTCACCTTACCTTCTGACAACTCATCCAAGTATGATCCCGACCTCTCTCGCCATGGCAACCAGTCATCATCATAGTTCTCAGCTGTGTCGACAAGAACAACCCCTCTCACTCTCTATCAACACTAGTTCAAAGTCTGATGGTGGATCAGGCAGAAGTGATAGATCTCCAAGTAGTAGTGATATCAGTTCACCTCATTCAGGGATTGATAAGACAAGAGAAAATAGTATATCCCCCAAGAAAGAGAAGAAAGATGAAATGGACAAGAAGACAGGAAGTAAGGATACATCTCCAGGTATTATTATCTAATGTTGCTACATCCTGTGAATGAAACTGTTTCCTAAATGTGTTACAGTCTCTAACTTGAGTGTTTGCATTCCCAGAGTTACACAGGTAACATTACCACCATGCATCCAAGTGCATCATGGTTCCACCACCAAATACATGGTATCACCATGTCTTTATGATAATACTATCATACACAAATAAGCCCCAATCCTTAACTTCTAATGATGGCACTACTGTCCAGAAATTTGCCCAGATCATGTACCGGACACCAAGGCTACTAACTTTCAAAAGTGACCAGTCCTGCCAGAAAGTTGCCAGACCTGATAATAATGTTTACTTTTTTCTCATGTCAGATCACATAGTATTGGTACTTTTGAAAGTTAGACAGTATGAATTTACATTCAGAATAAATCAATGACTTGATAAGCTGCATGTGATGTAATGACGCTGACTTTCAGTGTAATCGACATCATCATAGACTGAGAATTTCAAAAGTCACTTTCAGCAGCATCATCCAAATACATGTAATTGTACAAGTCTATTGCAGTTATATGTGCATGGAATTGCGCATGTGCACCATATATTTCCTCTTTATCTAAAGGACAAAAATTATAAAATTTTAAGTATTTCATATTTATTTTCCTAATTGTTTATCCATCCTTCAAAAATGTCAGACATTCACAAAGATCAGTGCTTAGACTTTTTTGTGCTCTTCAGTTCATTTGGAGCATTTAAATTTCCCTACTACTGATCCAGTAAGTGTGGATTTTTTCAAGTCCAACTCCAAAAGTTGACAGTCTCATTTGTGCAGGCAGGGAGTAATTTCACACGGTAAAACATTTTTCAGTCATGACCAGATACTTGTGAAAATAATTTACTGATCTCAGACATACAACTGTGTGCAGTGAAATCAAATCAAATATATGGACTTGAAGTGAATGCAGTGTGTAGTTACACGGAATCAATTAAAAAACAGTATTCTATTTTCATTGAATCTTGAAAGCGTACTTGTTACTTTGTGAGAAGAGAGGGATTGAAAGAAAGTACTATTGCGTTTGATGGTTTAAATGCAAGCATTGATCAGCTGATTAGGCGTCTAAAGAGAATCATTTCAGTTTCCAATAATTTGTGAGACCAGCCATTAAGAATCTCATTGTTGTCATGGCATAGCAGAGCGTACGGATAAAAAGATGCTCTTGTTATTGTATTTACAGGAAATTGGATTTTTTTGTGCAAGATATATTGAGGGACAGAATTTTGTATTGTCAATACAGCTTCTACAGGATCACATTCATTTTTCTTATTTAAAGCCAGTGGATTTTATATTGAGTTGATTCTCTTCATGTTTATGACACATTAGAGAACCTACAATGTAATATTAATAGACAATCAAAGGAAGCTACATGCAAACTAAATTGGAAACTAAGTCATAGCCCTGGGCAATATTGTACCTGGGCTAGTTGCCCCTTGGAAACAAAAAGGGAGAAAATAATAGCGTATTTTTATCCTTTCATTTCTCCTCAGGAATAAAAATCATCCTGATGTAGTTAATTTTCATGTATGAAAGTGCTGGTAATAACTCTAATACAATGCCAAGATATTTACTCTACAATTTGCAAAATGATTTATTCTTACATGATTACCAACGTAATGCAAAATAAAGTAGTTTTATTATGCAGTTGATAAAAAACAAAATTTATTTATTTTCAAGTGTTCCGTGCTTGTTGAGATTACAGTAAATTGATGTTTTCATCAACTGCCCTGAAGCCCATCCAATTTAACATTTGAGATACGTGCTGTTTTGCTAAGCAAAAAGTATTACCTGCCTGTGGGCATAAAGAAATCTAGTCTATATGCAGGAAATTTTGGTTTGGCAAATTTGATAGTGTGATAAGATTTTGTAATTTCAAAGGGAAGAGCAAAAACTTTGTAGTTTAATCCCCAGGGCATCAAAGTGATGTCATCACCTGTATTTAGGATTTCTGAAAAAAGGAGTTTGACCCTTAAAGTTTGTATTTTGTAGCATTTAGGATTGAATTTTAGGTAACTTTGATAAGGGATAGAACTTGCATCAACGTATTTGATTGGAAAAAGGTTATGTCAATTATACATGTATAGAAGTAGAATATTTGGAAAAGGCGATGACCTGTGACTTGATAGGGCAGAAGATGTACAGTGTGCCATGCCTTCCCAAATACACAGAGACACACATGTTCAACCCCTGTTGTACTCTCTAATATACACAGACACACTGTTCAACCCCTGTTGTGCTCTCAAAGCACACACACATACACATGTTCAACCCCTGTTCATGTTGTACTCTCAAAGCACATATGCAAACACAGTCTTCATACACATTGTTTTCAACCCCTATTTGTACTGGAGAGAATGCACAAAACTACAGTCTTAAACCCTTGTACTCTCCTAGACACCAAATGGCACATCACATTTCCATCACTCTATTTCATCAATGCAGTAAAATACTTGAAAGGTTCACCATTTTGAGACTGTACAGGTGATCTAAATAGCTATACTCTATACAAAAACTCTGTTGTTTTAGATTATCATCACTGTTTCTTGACATCTGTAATTAAATCTTGGTTCAAGGAATGAATAATGCCTTATATGTGAGTTGCATGTACTGCAAAATCACATGTGCATCAGATGAATACACTTCTAACTTGTTTCAATAAATCAAGTCACGGTTACTGATATAGTTGCTGTCGTTGTCCTTGACCTAATTGGACTTGATCTGCATGTCTTTTCACTTCCCATGAGGGTTCCATCCTCCTCTTGTTAAATTATTCCTTGAACACTCATCTTTCTATTTTTCATTATTTCTGTCTTTGACATGCAACATGCTACCTTTAGTCATTCCCTTCATTGTATGTTTGTTACATGTACATCCTGTTTTTAGATCTTCATGGTACTCTAATTTTCCAAAGCTGTTACAGGATTTCAGGTTCTCATTTCAATTTGCCCTTTGCTTGTTGTGTTTATATCAAAAACAATTGCTAAATAGTCCAAACTCAATATATCACTTACTAATAGTTGCCTCTATCTATTCTGTCTGTAAGTTTGTCTCACTATGTTTTGTCAACTTTTTCAGCCAGACACAAGACAGTGAATGATGTGTTACTGAGAAACAAAAATTGACAAAAATAGTGCCCCAGGACAGTGACTAAATTGACCCTTGACCTTTGAAAAGTTTAGATGATTTTGGCTTATTTGCACAAGCATCTTGTTCTTGGTATTGAACTTCAATCGGAGTTGATCAAACATGGCCATTATAATGTTGCCCATGGTACACAAGTAAGAGTTTAAGATGTACAAGCCCATTGAATACTGCCTATCTAGGACCTGAATTTTTGGATTGGTTTAAATACCAGCCTGTTCGACTGGGAGCTGGAAATTCACCTTGTCCCAACCAAGTTTGAATACTGTGTTTTATAAGTCTTCTATGTGAAATGATTTTCAGTGATTGTAGGCAATTGTTGACACTTTGCTGGTGTGATATTTTCATAAAGTTGATAAAATAGTTGATCCAACCAGTGATGGTAGAAAAATTCTCAGAAATTGTTGTCCTATGTATATTCTCCAAAATATCCACCATGTCAAATTTTTATTGTACAACAATATTACGAAACTATAAAACAATGAATAAATAGTTTTTTGTAATTTTGAAACAATGACCCCATGTTATCATATTGTCTACATAGAATGCCATTGGTATTTCATTACTTTTCCATGCGTTATCATAGTTGATCAACCAAGTATTTCCCTAATTGTTTTCTATCAGAAATAATGTTTTGTTTCAGGCTACATCAATAGTACAATTTTTATCACTGTTGATTTAAATTTCTATTTTGCAAGTTCTTAATATTACTCATTGTTTATTGTGTTTACATTTTGTTTTTTAATTTGTCAGACACTTGCAGACACCCAGTGGATTTGCATAATTCAAGACAGAGAGAGAAATCAAGCAGAAACATCAGTGGATCATCATACAGTCAAGCATCGTTGTACTCTGTGCAGGAAAGCACATCATCATCAACATCATCTATAGAAACACTGCTAACTAATATTCAGGGATTACTTAAAGTTGCTGCCGATAATGCAAAACAGCAAGAGAAACAAATCAACCTAGAAAAAGGTGACTTTTCTATTTTATTTAAGTTCATAGAATGCCAAATAACAAATCATTTCACTATTGTACAGTTGCTTTTTTTGTGTGCATGTGTTACAAAAACATTTACTGTATCAGGGTGTTTTCACTATCAAACCCATTGAGAGATTTCATGGAAATTGACCATGGTCAGTCAGTTTCATAGATATTGATTGAGGTTAATCTGAAGCACAACTGTTGATTTGGTCAACTAGTAGTAAAGCTGTTGACCTGGGCCAACTGGCAGTATTACTGGCAATCAGTGTCAGACAGCGGTAAACACTTTGAAGCAGTTAACATGGTGACATCAATATCAGGGATATTTGTGAGTGTAGAATGCCATTGCCAAGTTTTATTAATCATACACAAATTAAAGACATGTGTTGTGGTAATAACTTTCTGAAAAGAAATCTGCTATTTGCAGAGCCATACCTAACAGACATTTCCTGTTATTCAAAATCTGTGAGATGAGACCTACATGTATGTATAAGTGTCATGGTTGTTTAGCATATTGAAGTAGAAAAAATAAGTTCATAATGGTGGTTAGGTAGAGAGTTCAGCCATGGCATAGCAATCAGACATTTGTAAATTGGATTCCAAGGATATTGTACATATTATTGTCATGTTCTGTCATTTATGTTCCTCTTCTCAATTTTACATTTTACAGCTGAGTTGAAAATGGAACTGCTTCGAGAGAAAGAGCTTCGGGAGTCACTGGAGAAGCAGTTAATTGCAGAACAGAAAACAAGAGGTAAAAATTATTTCAGGGAAATTCAGACTTTTTCAATTGTGCAGGAGCATCTTTTGTGTTTTGCTTTTTGAAGTTGTATTTCAGTTTTAACATCTTTGAGAAAGCAAGGGCATTGTTAACTTTCATGTGTCCTTTATATTATAGAACTTCAAAGATAGTTTCAGCAAGTCTCATGTCACCACAATTTTTGTGGACTCTGGACAAGCTTTGTAGCAAGAATAACACTATGTGTAGATGTGATGGTCAAATAATGCCATGTTTCTTTTGATAGAAATGTCACAGCAATCTCAATTTCACTGAATGAATTGCCGGACAATGATGGCAAGTTTTGATCTGAAATCAGAAAAGTGTTGTAGAGTTTAGGTATTCATAAAATTTCTTTGCAAGTATAAGGTGAACACTGTCAAAATTTGGCAAATTTTATATTTTCTCAATCATGGCATTAAATTTGTCAAAATTTGATATATTTGATATTTTCACAATCATGACTCATGTAATGTTAGTATTATGTCAATTTAACATTCAGAGAAGTAGAACTTTACTTGTCCTGATCATTCCATTCATCTTAACAGAAAGCAAAGAATTTCTTTGTCAAATGTTTTGTTTCTACATGTGAAATAGTATTTGGGAATCCATTTTGTTATAGCTCAGATTATATCCACAGGCTCTCAGAATAAAAGATAGTTTTTTATTACCAGTCATTGTTTTTCATCTGTTTTGTAGCAATTATTCAGAAGAGACTCAAGAAAGAAAAGAAAGCCAAAAAAAGACTTCAAGAACAGCTTGAAAATGAGCAAAAGCTTCGAGCCCAGTCTGAAGGTTTATTGAAGCAGAATTCATCAGATACAGCAAGAGTTTACAGTGGTAAGTTACAAAACATATCAATGCCATGAAAGGTCGTGACAGGGGTTTTTATTTTGATATCTCATATTCCATTTGTGATTGATGTGAGATTTACTGACTTTCCAAATTGTGTTCCGTGATTTTGATGCCTTATCCAGCACTATGACAAATCTGCCCATAACTGTTACATGGAAAGTTAATCATCCCTGTGTCTTGTTCTTCAGTAATCTGGTATCATCATTTGTATCAATCATTCACTAAGTCATAATTAGAGTAAACATTTTTTGTCAATTTGAACACCAATAATCCATAAACAGCATAGAGAAAGATATGAAAGATCCCTCAGTGTATTTGGTTCTGAGAGGATACTGAATACTTCACTGAATGTCAATATCTACCATTGAAATTGAACACAGATAAAACAAATTTTATCAGTACCAATCTGTACTGGGTTTTACCAAAGTGCAGCACATTTGTTCTAGATTGCAACACATAGTTTTAATCAAACACCTATTTTCTATAAAACTATGTTGTCCATGTTAATATTGTTGCCAACAAGGATGTGATCTATCCGTGTCTGTGCGTCAACTTAGGAATGAAAATGCAATTTTCTGTGTTTGCAGACACAAAGGTGGCCACAAAATTTGGATATGCAAATGAGTCAATGTCACCTGAGATGAGAATGGATAGGAATACCAGAACTGAATCTGAGAGAAAAATTTTAGGTAAATATGACGTCATTGAGCAAAATGTTTCTTTTAATGAGTTCCTTTTGAAATAATACCTGAGTCAGTAGAGTCTTGATTGGTTGTTGGGTCTCTTGATTAAAAAACAGTCTCTTTGTAAAAAAAAATACTGTGTGGTACTATTTGTTTGATTGCTTTGCTATTTGGTTTGGGATCTATTTATGATGTAAACCCCAGATCTTGTCTGAAACCATCTGAAGCTAAAGACAGCATAATGAAAGTCTAATCAAACTCATACTTTACTTGGATCCAAAAACTAACCACCGTTAATCTTAAGTGACTGTGAAAGTGACCGTTACATTTTAGTTGGTAATTGTGGTTGAAAAATCTTTTGGACACAGTTTTTGTTGAATTTTTTTTAAATTTGAATGTCAAAAATGTTGGGTAAATTTATTTCTGTAGTTTCATGGTTTGTGGTGGTAAATGTCTAGAGTATAGTATCCATTTGTTTTCGGTTAGTTTGTCTAGTTTGTTAGTTTGTGCCTACTTCTGAAAAAAGTATGTTACACATAAGAACATTTGAAATAATTCAGTATTGCCAAAACTGTATTCAAATGGCATACTGCTACAATATGTCAAATTACATATTTCATAACATTTGCAAGTGTGTTCTCTTAGCGTGTATTTGCCTTGGAGCAAATTAATGAAGTCGCACAACAAACCCATTGTTTCATCAATAAACCCAGCCCGAAAATGTATACAATACCAATTATTTTGAACTTTATTAAAAGATTAACTTTTTCTGCAACGGAAATGATTAAAATATTGGATGTCCTTCCACAGTTATCAATATTATGTGTCAGAATTTTTTCAAGTTGCTATTTAATCTGTTTGTGCCTTAAATATCACCATGGAGCTTTCATGGTTGTCAGGGTGATGTTAGTGAAAGTATTTGAGTTTAAGCACAGTTGGTTAGACTGTTAAAAGCCTAGGTCTTCTGTTCATTAAAAGTATTTCTAAACCTAAATCTGAGAGTTCATTGAATCTCTGGCTCAAGGGCAATACTCAAACCAAGATCTTTCTTTGATAATCTTGTTATGTTTGGAAGATGTAATTCTGAAATGAAATGGTATTTCTGATTGATAATGAGTCTTTCAATTTGCATTTGAAATTGCTATGTTGACCATAGAAATAAGTGGAAAAAATATATACGTAAAATGTGGTAAGTTAGTATACTTCTTTTGGTTACTGATAAATAGTATTATGACGTGAAAGGAGACGCTCAAAATGAATGACCCAATGTGGAAAAATTGACTAATATCGAACCTTTCAATTCCAAATGATCTTGTGGGCATTATTCAAATCTGTATTTATGAGTTTAGTCTGCGCACAACTGCCTTATGGCTGCAGCATTGAAAAGAAGCTATGATTGTGTCTAGAAAAATGGCCGCAGTGAAGCAAAATGATGATAACAAAGATAAATTATTATCTTAGGAACCAACAAAAGGAAATGAAATGGTCATCGTTTCCATGGATCATATATTCACATTTTGCAGTGAGATAGCATGGCTTTCACAGAGTAATAGACAAGCCATTTAGTATAAAGATCTAGTCTGAAATATGCAGATCTCCATAACATAGCCATTTGAATGGAAAGAGAGAGACATTAAAGCCGCTAGGCGCATAGTGCACAGATCTTCAAATTGATAAACAGCCTTGATAGAGTTAGTGAAAATGGATGACTTAGAGAGATACATTCACTGATACATGCCTTTCAATCAACTCAGATAAACTGAACTCAAAAGCAATTTTTTGTCCAACTTTGATCAATTTTGAGATGAAATATGTAATCACTCACAAGCCACCTGTCCTCTAGTATGTAGTGAATCATTATCCCCTTGTGCCAGTATTTTCAACCACAAGTCTAACTACATTGATATAAAATCAAATAAATCAGAAAATGAAATGTAGAAACGATTGGAATGATTCTCCATGGCTTCAAATGATAATTGTGTCAGAAAATGTTGGAGTTTGATTTCAAATTGTCATACTGGTACTTAAAGTTGAAATGAAACTGATATGATAGAGTAGACTTTGATATAACAGCATGGCGATTAACATTTTCATTTCTCAAGTTGTCACAAATTTTCAACAATTTGAACAATTTTCGCAATCTCTTGTGACCTATGTCTGTTATATCTGATTTTTGAAGCTGATGAATTCAAGTGATAAGGTCATGTAGATTATAAAGAACGTTGAAGTGTTGGTACATTTGGTTACAATGATAGAGAATGTCAACTTACCAATATCAACAACAGCATCTGTGATAATAAAAACATCTTTCACCCGGTAAAAAGTAGATGAACATAATTCTCTTTAACTGTAGAAATCTTGTCTGGATATTGAACACAAATACCCATATCATGTGTTTCCTATGATGGTACTCCCATTTTCTAATAATAAATCATGATTTAGCATTCAGAGTACTAAAATAAATTATCTACAGTTTTGTTAATTTCTCAAATTACACTGGTGTCAGCCTATTCATCATTTCTTGTACAACAGATTTACTGTTTAATTTGAATATTCAATAATGTGTCAAGTGGCGTCTGTATCCATAAAATTGAAATTAAACCATAACCATCATCAGGTGCTGTAGGAAAACCTTGTAACATTGAATCATTGATGGAATCTTGATGAAAACTTGACTTGCTGCTGTAAATCACCGTCTCAGATGGACAATTTATGTGTTAGACTTCAGTCTTCTCAAGAGTGAGGTTTTTGTAACATCTTTATGATACAATGTAGCTGATTTGCAGTGTATACACCTGAACTTTTGATTTCTGGTGGGTTTCTTCATGAAAAATCCTTATTATCAATGTAAATATTGTTGCTTTGAAGTAAAGAGTGTAATCTATATTGCTGTCAATATTTGCAGTGGCCTTAGTTTGCAAGCTGCTAAACTCATATTTTGATTTTCTCAATTTAAAGGATTCTCTGATCCCAGAATCCTGATATCTATACATTGAAGTTTTTGCAAGTTGTTCATCAAAATAATCCCTACGAGTCACCTCTTTTCAGTTGCCTTCTATTTTCATTATTTGTGGAGTATTTCAGGCAAAACTTTTTAATGCTTTGACATAAATATTGTTAGTTTTCAACACTTTTTACTGACTGCCCTGAATGGAAAATATGTATATTACGATTGGTGTATATACCAACTATTCCAACAATGTGTTGTTCTTTTAAGAAATTGTTGGTGATTGTAGGAATCATGACAAAGAAGGAAAGAAAGCAGAAACGATGAGTGCAGTTCACCACACAATAACAAGGATTTACAATAACATGTCAAAGTGACCAAGTTCTTCATGCTATTTTTTGCACAGTCTTGGTGTTTTTCGATAGTTATGTGTTAGATTACATATTTCTGCAATCACTATTTTCAAAGTGTAAAGTCCTGTCTGTTTTTTTTTAATTGCACAGACATGAGGGGAAGTTATCATAGCTTTACGGACAACTTCATGTCTAAGAATGGACACATGGAATATCCGGGATACAGAATGGAATCTAAAGAAGGAAGGCAAACTAGTGAGGAAGAGAATGATAATTGTAATGAAGACAATGAAGATGATATGGCAGATATTGAAGATGAAGATTAATCGGCTTTGGTTTCTTACAGAATTGTCCAGCCTTTTCTGATGGATTTTTATGGACTGTACAGTACAAAATGAGAGAGGTTCTCAGCGGTCATTTTACCACATTTTCATAAATTCATAAATGATGTCGGGCTTTTCTGGCTCTGTACTTTTCATTCACCAAACTTAGATTATAAACATTAGGAGTTTGCTTGTGAAGACCAAAATCATTGCCTTGTGCAGACGTTACCTACATTGTGTGTTACCCTCTCACATGACAGTACTTCATTATATATCCAGCATATTAAAGAATTTTTTAATATCTTGTACAAATACTACCTCCAGTGAAACTTAAAGCTATTGAAAAATAACCTATAGAGAAAAACATAAAAACTTATTTTTGTTCAATTGATAGAATTAATTGTTATTTTTTCCCAAACGTGATTGGCTTGAATGTGGGATATTTTTCTTGTTAAATGTCTTTCTGCTAGAATTGTTCAAGTATTAAACCCTAATTCCTTATGTCTTCCATGCACTTCCAAACAAACAAAAAGTCCTCGTTTCATTAATGTATGGATATCATTCTGTGTGATAGATCTTCCGTCTTTTAACATTGAATGTGTTGTGGTGCAGTCATAATGTATGCAAATTTATGTGTGTTGAGTTTGTTTCATCGATAAGAATAGCAGTTTAATCTAAAAAAATCTTTGAAAACAATTTAAAGTGAGAACAGAGTAAGACTAATGATTTGTTCATTATTTGCATGTATTTGCATTATTTTAACATCAAAGGACAGCAATCTTGTGCAGTGATGTACGAGACATATGAATTCCATTTTATCAAATGTGGATGATTTTATCATTTGATAGTCAATACCAAATGAGTCAATTGATAGGCTGAATGTGCCTTTGAAAAGATCAAATGGAGTTTTCCAAGTCTACAAAACTGTAGGATACGGTTGGTAAAGAGGTTCTAACTAGTATTTCGGTGTTCTTTGGAAATATACAGCTTGCTCCAATAACAGAGCTTTAAGTGTCTCCACTTGGGCAAATTTTTTCTTATTGTGTTTATTAGACTATGATTTCTCTCAGATCATAAGATTTCATCCATAGCATGGCAGAAGCATTAAGTTGTGTTTTCAGTTGATTGTATAAGAACAAATTTGCCAGAGATGAGCGTAGAACAATGACATTTGAGGTCTGTGATTTGGGTTACTGTTTCATCAACTATTAATTTCACACAGGTTTGAACCTTATTTTTGAGAGATTCGACATTTTTGTAAATGAGCTCAAATGTCCAGAAGGTACAACTAACTATAACTTACCAAGTAATTACAATGTCTTCATGTTTCAAATGAAGTAATTAGGGAACATAGTGTCTTCTCTCCGTCTATGGTTGGCCTGTATTTTTTGTCTGGTAGTAATGATTTTAAATATCTGCATCAAAGGATGGTTGTGCATTATGTCATTGTTAATGAAGTGTATGTTTTACCACAGTCCCTCCACAAGTGTGGTTTTACCTGATTGTCAGCAGAAATCTGTTAGGTTTGAATTTGGTACATAAAGGTATATTTAAGTATGGAACACAAAATTGAATTTGGTACATAAATGTATACCGGTATTTAAGTATGGAACACAAAATGGCTTCAGATTGGAATTTCTTCTCCCCTTGTTATAAAGTGCAAGAGAGTTTTGACATCTTACACGGAAAAGTTGATATGTAATTACTGGTATCGAGCTATGTTTTTCTAAATTCTCTTTCTATATCAACCAGTTACAGGTAATTTTTTCATGCTTAGTATACTAATATCATAAATTATGTAGCAATGGTTACTTTTAAAAAGCATACAATTCTCCAAAAGGTGGCTCTTAGAAAAATTGTTAAAAATACAGTGTATACCGGTAATTAACTTTTCGTCATTAATCAAAATTTTTATTACATCATTTTAGCTCAGTCATATACACCATTCACACAGACAAATTTGCGTCACCAATACACCATCTTAACTTTGACGTTGGTGTTATAAAATGCTGTCTGAATGCTCAAAGCTGAAAGCCCAGCATCAGATCAATTGTGTCTCAACTGGGAGAAGGGTCTGGGGGCAACTTAAAATCTGAGTCGGCCCAGATTTTCCCATGTTGATGAATTACGCCGGCCCTGGTCTCAGATGATTGCCAAGTTTGATTATAGACCTTTTCTTAGGATCTAAGCGTATGGTTTGGTCATCAAGTTTACATTTCCCGGAAGTTTTCAATCCAGTCCTTATTATCCCATGTACAGTCAGAACAACATTTTCCCAGCAAGTTTCACTCCGCATATGAGACCATGTGGCTCCGTACATAGTACTTGTACAACTAGAGGGGCACATGTTAACAAAATTCTTATAAAACGCCATTACTGATTATTTCTCCACTGTTGATGTATCCAATTCTGGCTTATAAACTCAGTAGAGATATGCTGACAAATGTCTTCAATGGTTGAAATAGCGACAGTCATATTAGCCCTTATTGTGTGTAAAATGCGCAGGAAAAGCTTGAACAGTACAAACATTGTGATGTTATTCTAGCCCGCCATTTTGAACTTTAAAAATCAGAGGTCACATAGAGCTAAAGTTATGCTGGCATATTTTTCCATTGTGATCATGCCTGAATGGAAACTAAATTTAAGACATGGGCCAGTGCTATTTTGGCCTTTCTCCCTGACCAAATTTGACTGTGTGAACAAGTTCATCCAGTTGCAAATTGACAAGTTTAGAAGAAGTTTACCAAACTTTCATTGAAGCATGTCCATCGTATTGTCTCAAACAAAGTCACTATTCTTTTCTCAAAACCAAAAAACTTTTCCTTCAGTTTCACATTCTAGTTAACTTGATATACATGTACATAAAGTTACTATGAAAGAACCCAATACAAAAGAAATTGATGAACCTGTGTGGGAAAAGGCAACCTCATTTTGTAGCATGTTAGTAGTCTTGAATTCAACAGTATTTGTATGTTCAAGATTACTTTTTGAAACTTTCTGAATTTACTCTTTTCAAATACCTAGGTACCATGAAATGTAGTAAAAGTGAAGAGTGGTATTCATTTGAATATTTTGAACAATAAGTTAATGGAAAGATGTTTGACAGAGAGTGTTTGGTTTGAAAATAGCTTGACACTAACATAGCTCATTACCTTAACCTGCAACTGATACCTTTTAGACACTTTCAGATTTTTATTTTTTTCTCAATTGAACATGTCCCAAACCCCAATAAAGTATACATTTTCTGAAAGCCCTGATATAGAGCTATCCGACCAAGCACAGTACACGGTCATTATTTGCATAAGAGTCATGTGACAAGCGTTTTGCTGAAGCTTCAAAAAACCGATTTTTCCCGCCTCATGCAAACAGGCTGCAAGATTTCCGGTTAGAATTTCTTCGTGACAAGCCTGACAATATCCTTCAAAACCGTGTCTGCGATTTTTCCTGGAGGCTCCATTCAAATTATATGGCGTGATAATTAAAATTCCTTGAAAAGCACCTTCATCTAACACTTTAAGAGCGCATTAAATAAAAACAAGGCATATAAAGAAAATCGCAGACACAGTTTTGAAGGATATTGTCAAGTTTGTTAATGAAGAAATTCCAACTGGAAATCTTGCAGCGTGTTCGCATAAGGCGGAAAAACCAGTTTTTGGAAGGTTCAGCAAAACGCTTGTCTCGTGACTCCTATGCAAATAATGACCGAGTACTGTGCTTGGTCGGATAGCTCTATATCAGGGCTTTCAGAAAATGTATACTTTATTGGGGTTTGGGATGTGTTCAATTGAGAAAAAAATAAAAATCTGAAAGTGTCTAAAAGGTATGTAGCTACCTTAACCTGCAACTGATACCATAAAACATGATTAAAAGTCAATTACCATTTTATTCCACTGTGAAACCATAGACATATTGGCCTTACATCATAGCTACATTTTGACTACATTGTAGTTACATTGTAACTTCAGTGTACCTACATGTAACTATGCTGCTGCTACACTGTAGTTACACTTGAGCAATAGTATAGCTACAGTGTAATTGCAGTGAACATACATGTAACTACTGTAGTTACACTGTCAATACACTGTAGCTACATGTAACTACACTGTAACTACACTGTAGCTTAAACTGTAGCTATACTTTAATTATGCTGTAGCTACAATGTAGTTTTATATAATTAATTATGCTGTATGATATCAACTTTTGAGACAAATTATTGCCTGGACATATTTCCAGAATGGGAAAGGGCTTTATTGTGACTTTGTGTGAGCACTGGTTTTGAATAAAAACATTCTTAGTCCTTCTTGTAACTTCCAAGAATCATAAGCTGTCATGAGAACTTTTGTGAACAATGTATTGTCTGTTGTAATCTGAAACTGTTTTGTCAGCAAAATTAACAGTGGTCGAAAAATTCAAACTTTTCATATGTATGGTATTTGTTAACTCTCAATGATGCATTTTCTTTCTGATCAGAAATAGCTGTCAAAAGAAGAAATGTCTGCTATTTCAATCATCTTTGGCTATTACATGTAACCTTTTAATCAGCCATGTTATTGCATTGTTTGTTGTAGATTTCAGTGTGTATTTGTTTTGAGAGTCAAATATCATCCTCTGATGTTAGAAAGAACTGCAATGAATTGTTTGCTAGTCTTTGATTTGATTTTAATTTCAACTTGAAATGTGTAAATGATATATCAAGTGACCATTATCAGTGTGTTTTTAGTATCTTTAATCATGTTGCATAGTTAAACATATCAATTTAAACATCACCTAACTTTTGTAAAATATTACGTTACACACAGATTTAAATTAAATAGTCTGTGTTGTCCAATAAAAAGGTAACTTTTGCAGATGTCATGAGACACGGAAAAAGTGCTAAGTTTACAACTTGGAATTCGCATTTTCAAATCAAACTGTTTTCATTATTTGCTTTCGCAGGGGTCCGTGTCACACCTACCCAACAGCTGTGACAAATCTTTGCATATTCATAATTAAGTTGATGTAGTTGGGCAGGGTGAACTCCATGCTTTCAGTAAAGAATGTATGACATCTTTTGTCATGCCCAGAGAGTTATATTGTGTTTTAACTTAAGCGAAATCAAGTACATTGCCTAACTACTGGGATATTGTTAAAATCAGTCTGAATCATTTGACAAGATAATTGTTACTTACAAATATAATGAAAGCTACAACTTGGCAAAGCAGACGGATGGCAGACTTGTGCTAAAATGCTGGTTATTTCCTATCAGTATCATTATGTACAGGTATATTTACTATTTATTGTATAATCTCTTCACACAACTTGTCAGGTTTTACCCTGCCATTTTTATCTCTTCTTATTGTACAGAACACAAACACTTTCTTAGACTAGTCAGAAATATTGTCTTATCACCAATACACTGATGTACATTACAAAGGTTAACCTTGATCCAGACAGTGAACTAGCCATTAAAGTCATTGTGATGTGAGGCATATATAGAAAAAAATCATTTATATGTGCAAAACAACCTTTGTGTGAATCAGAAACATTTCTTAAATCAGATATGAAGTCATAGGTACTTACTGTATTCTCTTACATTTGTGTGTCTAAAAACTCACCTTGAAAAATTATTACACCTCGTTCATTATGTAGTCTAATCAAGAGTATTGGTGAGGTAGTGTCCAACATAATTTGCAAGAAAACAATGATATCACTATGTTTGCTGTTGTTTAGTTTTCATTTTCTCATTTTTCCAAATCAGTACTGGATTAATTGGCTAATGAAGAGAGCTAAAGAAAAACACATCTGCATGTTTCTTACTTTCAGAAATATTCTTTTAAAACTGAAAACTACTTTTTAAAAAAGAGAAGGAAATAGAGCATGTGCTGTTTTTATCATTAAACTGCCGTGACAAATTATTTTGTATTAGAACTCAGGTCAGTACTGTATATTTTCAAGCATTCCCAGATACCATTGCTTTAGATATCCCATAATGCAATGGTATTTATTGATTTTAGGGTGTGACTTATAGTAGTGTTGTTTTGTTTATGAATTTGATTTTTCCTGCTAGATTTATCAATCTGCCTAATGTAGGTTTCTGTTTTATTTTTGCTGAAGAAATTTTTTTCTATGCTCGTATTGACATTTTAACTTGCAGTGTTTATTTAGTTTTGTACTCCTTAGGTTTGCAAAAAATAACATGAACTCTCCAAAATATTGACCAATCAAATTTCAGAAGTAGGATAGGTTTTACTCAGTTGTACTGAGTGAAGTATCCCTTTTGACTAAAACAATTCTATAGACACTCGTATTTTATTGAATTTAATTTATAAGTACACAATCACAAATAAAGATATACTTTGTAAATAATGTGGTTCTGTCTGTTCAGTATATGTGAGTTTAGGAAGAATGTATAAAAGACAGTAAATTTGGTCTGTGGATTGAAGAGTCTTGCCCCATTGATGAGGAATACAAACAGACAATCAAGTCCATGAAAGAAACTATTCACCATGAATCTTCAATCCAAAGATCACTGAATCACACTTCTGACCCTTTTGTGACATTGTTAGATCCCATTTAGGGAATGTGCTTGGATAAGTGCCTGTGTGTCTGTATGCCTGTGTATGTACCTGTCTTGCAGTGTATACATGATATGTAAAGTCTATATGTATGTATTTATGTATGGCACATGTGTAAAAAGTATGTGTAAATGTATACATACATATACACTTCATATGCATGTCCAATGTCATGGAGCGATCTCCATTGATGCGATTGGCTATTGGCTTGAACTTTGTATTGGTGCCAATCAGAAAATTTCCATAACCGTGTAATATTGCAACAATTACAAACTTCAATGAATGGATCCTGTGTAAGTTTGAATGTTTTTCGGATTATCAATATTTAAACAAATTATAGATTAAATGACTTTAGTGATGTTTGTAAAAAAATCTATGAACCAGGAGAGCATTGCAATGCAAATGTAAGAAAGCTAACTGACTTTAAAACTGCAGACAGTTTTTGGTTTTGTGCCAATAAGATCATTTCTCATCTCCCATGTGTGAAGAGGACCAAATGGACATGATTGCGTAGTTAAGTAAGACTTCAAGAACTTCAGTAATTTGGCTGGACCAAAAGCGACTCTTTCCCAGAGAAACCCATTTTATATCAGGTGGTGAGTCCTTGCAACTTACACTTTTCTGTTAAGTTTGTTTGAAGTTGAAGGTCTGGTATATAAAGTAAATTATGGAAGTATCTTACTAATTCCCGGAGACAAATTCTGAGAGTACCAATAGATTAGCGTCTGTTACTCCATGCATCTGTCTGTTCGCCCACTCCTAGCCATTACACAGATATGGCTGGACTGATTTCATTTCAAATTAGTACAAGGACAATGTATTTTTGGTTACAATGCACAATAACATGTATAAATTTATTACATACGCCAATATAGGCAGCCTGTTCTAATTTTTTCATGTCCAGAGCCATCAGTCTGATTTCGAGTTGATGGAAAAAATTCCTTTCAAGCTACAATTGAAGTACATGTACAATTGTCATCTGCATATCAATTTAGGTCATGATGTGATCCAATATGGCTGCTCAATGACCATTAAACGATTTTTTTCACTAGAGTTTGGATCTACTACAGATTCCATTAAAAATTTTATAAAAGGACAGTGTAACATGATGTATATGCATGACAACTTGAGCACAATATGAATCCAATATGGCCCCTAGAAGACCATTCTGTCATGACTTGTTCATACCTAAACTTGTCAGCAGGCATGTCTGTGAGTAGATATATAGATATTAAGAATGTACTTTAATGTTAAGTACATCAGCAGGGACTAACAGCTCCGAACAGCAATTCATTCAGCTTGGACAATGTCCTCCATGATTACTTGTTTAACCTAAGGAGGGAGAGCTGCCATGTAAATTGCCTTTATACAATATCTGTGAAATTCAGCGTTTGTGATCTTTATGTTCGCAAAACTCTTCATTAATGGTAAAATCACACTGTTTTCAGTTTGAGAACAAACCAAACTTCAACTTTTTGTATGAACTTTCTAAATGCCACATAAATGCTGTTAGACAGTTGCCCTATAAATGGAAGTGTGAAGCGAGGATACCAGGACATTGGAACTCCATCCATTACCTGATAATATTCTCTATAAACTTCAAAGTTAGACTTATATATTAGAAGGGGTAGATAGTGGCAGGCCTGAGGTGCCATCCTATGGGCAATATTGGATAAAATGGATGATATAATCTCTAACTCCACGTTACAGTCTAACTTCAGAAGGGGGTTCCTGTACATGCCTGAAATGCTGCTCATCAAATTGATAACTAACTTCTGGAGTTTGAGTGTAATATTAGAAAAAGTATCAGTCTGACAAAACCTGCATGGTGAATCTGCTCTTGGTACTGTTACCTTTTGGTACAATGTTACAATTCATTTCATGGTGAATCTGCTCTTGGTACTGTTACCTTTTGGTACAATGTTACAATTCATTTAATGGTGATCTGTGTGTCATAGTATCAAGAAACACTCATGAATTCTATATGCTATTAGGTAGAAAGCAACATCACATCTATGCTTCCAAGATATGTGCTATTCCAACTTGAATTGCAAAGGACTTGTTGAGAGAAATGGTGATAACTTCATAAAACTGTTCACCATCACGTGACTGCAGCCATAAATGAATGACAAACATGATACAACTTCCTCTCTACAAAAGCTGATAATTCTCAGAAACCATCTACAGTGTCCAAACCTTAGGCAAACCCATTAGGTTATCATCTGCTCAAACATTGGTTGCATTGGTGGATAGGGGACTAAATTCAAGCAACATGGTCAAATGAAAGCCTTTCATTTGAATGATACCACGGGAGTGATTTATGCACAAAGTATTCAACCTTTGAAACATAAAAAGAGAGAATAGATTGTTACTGTCTTGAAAAAAGGACAACATCTGAAAGACTACCTCGTCTTGTCAAGAAAAACAAGACAAAGTGTCTTTACATTGAATCTGAGGGCCATGACTGCTGGTCCAAGGCCATGACTGCATGGTTCAAGGCCAAGACTGCATGGTCCAGTGTTTATCAAGTATAAGGGCCACATGATAAACACAGTCCATGGTGATACATTTTCTTGTTTACAAAACTTGGCTTTCATCATTTTGTTCCACATATCCTGGCCAAAATTAACTTACATGATAAGTTTTGCAAGGAAAGTTTTGTTGCAGAAATTGTCTTGTTTTGAATAGAAAGAGTGGTTAATATACTGTATATGTCAAATCTTGATGATGGTATTGACGTCTTGGTCAACTCTTTGTAATGGTATTGAACTCCTGATATGATACTGTAATGTTGGATTCATTACCCGCTATGAGGGACATTCATTTTCTGTTCTGTGTAAGCATACGTCCACAATTGAAATTGTAGCATACATCAAATGAACTACTGATTTCCATGTGTGAAACTGTGTATCTGTATATGCTGGACTTGGGAGTGTTTAGAGATGTTTCATGTCAGCACAACTGTATAACTTGATGTGTGTAGTGCCATCATTTTTAACAAAACCCTTCATTGAATTGTGGATGTCAACTTGAAATAATGAAATCATAAGGAAGAGGCTTCTGAATAAGTTTCCTTCTGTGGGCAGCATGGTTAGAATTTCATATTTCACATTAAGTATCCTTCCGTGGGCAGCATGGTTAGAATTTCATATTTCACATTAAGTAGTTCATTACAACAGTCAGTTTGTGTTTTGATTTAGATAACTGTTGAACTTTCACTGGGATAAGAACCATCTTCAATGAAAACAATTAAACAAAGACATTTGGAACAAATGGACCACATATTTATTTGTTAATCATACATGTATCTGCTGAACCCTGATATAAATAAAATAAGCTGTTATATTGTGAAACTGATCCACAGTTAAAGGTTACAAAATAATCAAATAGAAAATTTTCTTTACCAATTTGTTATTTATACAATTACTTTAACACTGTCAAAACAGCAAAGTCAAGAAGGATGCCTGAAATCTTCACATTCTATTCTGTCTTACTTAGTTTTTGATTTCTTCATTGAAATGTCCAGAGAGGTTATTGCAAGTCAAGCCTTACATTGAACTTACCAACTGACAGATGAAAACTGTACATTAAACGTGACATGTTCAAATTGAATATCTGATACAAATTTGAATTGGTATCGTTGTTTAATCTACATAAACATATACTCTAAGAAATGCATCTACAGACACTAACGATGCCACAAGAACCTTGCTGATAAACCATCAAATGCATCTACAGACACTAACAATGCTACAAGCACCTTGCAGATAAACCATCAAATGTAGGTCTTGATTTGAACAAATAGAGATAACTGGAATATAAAATGACCCTGGATATTCTCCATGAAGGATGTTAATTGTTTTATTGTAGTTGTCAAAAGTATACTGGCAACACAATGATCACCTACAAGCGGACATTTTTGCCAAACACTGAGGAGAAATCTATGTAACATTGTAACCTAGATATTTAGGAATTTCACTCTACAGAATCTGTTGTTTAAAGAGAATTACTTCTTATCACAGTCCCTCTATCACGGAGACTATGTTCTTATCCAAGAACTTCGGTTTGCTATGTCTCTATTGTGACACACAAACAAATGGCAAGCAATGATTTGAACATGAACACTTTATTTGTGAATGCACTGTACAATACCAAATGAATCTGGTCAGATTTGACTTAGAATTATTCTTAAGTGACGAACTTTATTATCCTTTTGCTGCCCTTGACTAATATCTCCAATCACAAACTGCTTTCATATCATGGACAAAATACAAAATGTATTACATCATAATTTAGAGCTGATATCTGAAGAGTGGATGATTGGAGTGATTTCATACATAATGTTTATCACTAGATGACAGTTACTAAGCAGTGTTTGAATGCCACACAGAATTGATAGATTCAACTCACAGTCTGGAATAAGGTTTCAAACTGACATCATCATCACAAAATTCTGATTTTTTTCCGATCATTTATGACTCATGGATAACAAAACTTATAGAATCTCACACATAAAAAACACAACAGCTGTTTTGTCCCAAATACTTACAATTGTGTTTGAAATAGGCTAAACTACAGTGATAAATTGAAATATTTTGAGAGGAAAGAAGTGCCATGGCAAAATTTGTGGATATTCTAAATTTGTGCCAGCGATCCTCAGCTCTGACTGGGTTGTGTTGGTGGTGCCAACTTTTCAAGGAAAGCAATCCCTCTTGTAATGAAACTTCTGAGAAAGCCAGGACAATTGGCTTGTCTGCTGTAGTTTTCACTTACAACTCTCATTTCATAAAACATAACTCTGAAATTGAAAAAAAAATTAATGAATTGTTTGTAAACCATCAGTAAGGCGTGGTTTACACGGATCAAACTAGCATCACAGGCACTCTGTAGATTTCATACTACGCAGACTCTCTGTAGATTTCATACTACACAGACACTCTGTAGATTTCATACTGCACAGACACTCTGTAGCTGTCATACTGCACAGACACTCTGTAGCTGTCATACAGCAAGAAACACTCTGTAGCTCTCATACTGCACAGACACTCTGTAGATTTCATACTACACAGACACTCTGTAGATTTCATACTGCACAGACACTCTGTAGATTTCATACTGCACAGACACTCTGTAGATTTCATACTGCACAGACACTCTGTAGATTTCATACTGCACAGACACTCTGTAGCTGTCATACTGCACAGACACTCTGTAGATTTAATACTACACAGACACTCTGTAGATTTCATACTACACAGACACTCTGTAGATTTCATACTGCACAGACACTCTGTAGCTGTCATACTGCACAGACACTCTGTAGATTTCATACTGCACAGACACTCTGTAGATTTCATACTACACAGACACTCTGTAGATTTCATACTGCACAGACCTCTGTAGATTTCATACTGCACAGACACTCTGTAGATTTCATACTGCACAGACACTCTGTAGATTTCATACTGCACAGACACTCTGTAGATTTCATACTGCACAGACACTCTGTAGATTTCATACTGCACAGACACTCTGTAGATTTCATACTGCACAGGACACTCTGTAGATTTCATACTACACAGACACTCTGTAGATTTCATACTACACAGACACTCTGTAGATTCATACTGCACAGATACTCTGTAGATTTCATACTGCACAGACACTCTGTAGATTTCATACTAGCACAGAACTCTGTAGATTTCATACTGCACAGACACTCTGTAAATTTCATACTGCACAGACACTCTGTAGATTTCATACTGCACAGACACTCTGTAGATTTCATACTGCACAGACACTCTGTAGATTTCATACTGCACAGACACTCTGTAGATTTCATACTGCACAGACACTCTGTAGATTTCATACTGCACAGACACTCTGTAGCTGTCATACAGCAAGAAACACTCAGTATCCCTCCTACTGCACAGACACACTGTAGATCTCATACAGACACTTTGTAGCTGTCATACTACACAGACACGCTGTAGCTGTCATACCACACAGCCCCCGCACAGACACTCTGTAGCTCTCATATTACTGCTGTTAACTGCTGCAAAACCAAACAGAATGCATTTGTATGTTAGTGTTATTTATTGCCAAACTTAGAACATGTTTGTTCTTGTATAACTTTCTGAAAAAATTAGTTCAGAAATGTTCAAATAATGTTGAACGAATATAAGAACAGACAGAAATTGATTCTGTAAGTCATCGGGCAGGTAGACCAGTCAGTCTGTATCAGTGGTTTACAGATAAAACTGACAAACATTTCAAACGTACACATACCTGCAATACGGATTTCGTCTTGACGAGTAACGCAGAGATAAAAATCGGTAATATACAAAGGGTAGGAGTAATGAACATTTACCACTGAAAAGCAAATGGACATTAAGATTTAATTAAATTGATGCTTTACATATTCATGATCAAGTTGCACATCATTACAAAATTTATCTGTAATAATACTTAAATACTGTGTTTTATATTTTGTAGGAATAGTCATGCATATTTGATATTTTATGGTAACAGCCAATATGTGAGCACAGCAAATGAAATAAAAAGGACACCCGTCAGTCACACAGTATGTTTTAGGTCACATCACCCTTTCCAGGGGGGTTGATGGGGAGGTGGTGGGGGGTTGGGGGGTTGGTGGGTAGGTAGAGATGTCCATCTTGTAATCCATCAAGTAACAGAATTTACATAATTTTAAACAACAGCATGCTGTGAGTGATTTTGATAAGTTAAAAGTTTACATTCATGCAACAATAATTTTTCCCCAGCATTGAGAGTAACCTGCCTCTTGAAAGCAATGTTTTTGTGTTTTGTACTTGTGTATATTTTGTGTTGGTATTTTTTTTAGGTTTATCCATGTATTGAGACTTTTAAAGCAATGTTTTTGTGTTTTGTACTTGTGTATATTTTGTGTTAGTATTTTTTTAGGTTTATCCATGTATTGAGACTTTTAAAGCAATGTTTTTGAGTTTTGTACTTGTGTATATTTTGTGTTGGTATTTTTTTTAGGTTTATCCATGTAGTTGTGTATATTTTGTGTGTCTGTATTTTTTTAGGTTTATTTTTTTAGGTTTATCCATGTACTTAGACTTTTAAAGCAGCCTGTACATGGGACTAGTGTTCCCTATGTTACCCGAAATAAATCAAATAAAATTTCAGCCATAAATGGCACATTCCTTTACATTGTTACTTGTCATAAAATACCTTTCTAACAAACTGTTCTAACATATTTTGCTGAATTGTTTTCAAGACTACTTTGTAAAAAATTTCAGGTAAACACAATTACATCAAATTATTGATTAAAACTTTTCATCAGTATGATTCTGAATGTTTTGCAGTAGTGGGTCAGGTCATTGAAAAATCCAAACAGTAATAATAATATGAAAACTTTCTGTGAAACCAATAGTTACCAAGCAACCCTTTACTGTAGCATCTCTGGTGAAATGCTGCGTGCGAGAATCTGTAATTACAACATTTAACTTCAGTACACATATCAAAAATATAAATACTGATTACATTTGGGTTGAAGATTGAAAATTTAACCCAATTCCTGCCAGACAGTATCACTTCCCTATCTGCCAAGTCAGTAAAAAGCAGTATTGAGCCAAAACCATATGTATTTTCACCCACTTGGCTTGGTCTGTTATAGCATCTTTAGTCCATAAAAATCAAGTATACAGTATTTATGGTTTCAACGGCCTTCAAATGTTCAATATAAATGTTCAAATACATCATATGGAATATGTTTGGCTTCACTAAATTTTAACCATCTTGACCTGATGGTGAAATATGAACTTGACAGGAAAAGGGTTAATGATAAAACACCTTGATCACTTACATAAATATCATGACAATCAAGCATGGCATTATGATGATCTCATTGAGGGCGATAAATCTGAATAGCTGTTGTTGATTGGTCGTTAACTTGTCAATCAAACGTCGTAAAAATTGTAGTGATGTTTCACCATGCAACTGTAACGAAATATACACATTATTTCAACTTAGAATAGTTTCTGTCACTGAATCATCACTACATTCACTTTGAAAAGTCACAAATATTCAAATAAATTCCTAGCCTTGGAGTAAAACTGTGTCAACATCTGCATTACAAGAATCTGCTTGTTATTGTTAAAAAATCCTAATAAAATGCTTTGTACAATTTGGCAAACTATGTCACAATAAACTTAGTAAAAAGACACCCTCAGACCAAAAACTGAAATCTTTGTGATTCCACTGATATTGGATAATCAAATACACTACTCTGGTTACTGAAAGTTTACATCTATCAGTGTTTTTGAAATTGAACTTGACACAAACTGAGTAAAACAAATTACTTACATTGAGAAGTAGCTTTGTATAGCCACACGCATGAAGCAGTGCATACAACAATACTGGGGTTAATACCACTGAAAACTTAAGTCAAGGAAAAAAGCAAATACCTGGAGTTCTAAGAAGAAAAATCATCTACAGGTAATTACAGGCAGTAGAAATGATGATATAAAGACTATGAGTAAAGACCTATCGATTATCATTGACTTAAATTGTATTAACACTGAGATTACGAAAGATAACAATGATTTGAACATTTAAGCACTGCTAAACATTCTTTAAATTGGTTCTCTTGGGGGAAACAAGAGTTTCCAAAAGTACACAATGTAAGCTTTACATGTAGACATCAAAACTCGGGAACACATAATAGGCTACACTGTAATCAAAGCATGTACATTGAAAATGAGCTATTTTGTTTGTAAACATAAGTTGATATTTGTCAATATTAATTTAAATCTTTCTGTGCAATATGTTTGTCATTCTACCAACAGGGTACATGGCTGTTGTAACTCTCCAGTTTGGAAAATATACAACATTGAGTTTGTAGCAAATGATGTTCAAATCTGTTACCAAAAAGACTAGTACTGTTGTAGGCATCACACAAAAATTTACTGTAGTCTGAGTTCCATGATTGCTTTCTTTCTCTTCCTTTTTCTCCTCAATTTACCGAGAAATTAAAAACATTTAGTGGAGATCAGCAGAGGACACACAATGTAATTTTTGTAGCATACTTAACATGGTTCTTTAGAACTACCAAAATTAATGGCATTGGCTGACTTTAACAAAACAATGCAACTGTGGCTGACCATCTTGCAATTTCTGAACACAAATCTAAAATTGGAGTTCATCCATTATTGAGAGGATGAATTCATTTTGATGAAGACATGAGGGTGACTAAGGTCTGCCTATATAGCTCTATTGTGAAGTCTTGCATGTACATGGACAGACAAAAGTGAAGTCTAGCGTGTACATGGACAGACAAAAGCAAGCCCTGCCCTGCTACTTACCAACTTACAATTCAATTTCATGCTTCATAAAATTTAGAAAATGCTATATTATTTTCATCAGTTTGATAGAAAAAAATATGCTCCAAAGGATTTCAAAAACCAATCGTATCGCTGGTGAAATACAATAAATGAGGATTTCAAAAACCAATCGTATCGCTGGTGAAATACAATATATGAGACTTTCCTTTGTGTTGGATATCATACATACACCATATTGCCATTTACATAGACATTTCATTCCTTTTCTCTGCCTGTAATTCATTTGAATGCATCTCAGTGGGTATAATTCTTCCATTGATTATTTGATCATCCAGTACTGTGTACTGCTAAATAACAAACTGGGAAAATAAAAGCACTTATGAAAATTCACAAACTTAAGGGGTATTTTAATGCTAAGTACCAGCCACCTGTTCATGTAAATCAGTTTTTACATTTGGAGATGCTCAACAAACTTTTCAGTTCGTAAAAAATATCAATGGATTTATCACACTGTGAAATTTGGGTTCTGTATTGACCTGAAATTGCTTAGATCTCTTTTCTTTGAAAATTTCTTCAACGAAACACACAGTATTTTAAAATACTGATTGTATTAAGTGATAAAATTCAACATGGTATGGTATATGCAGCAAAACACACAAAGACAAATGTTTACAAATGTTAGTGAACACATGAAACACTCTGATGCAACCACATTGCTCTCATCTGAATGCTTTTCACTAGTTCTTGGCAAAGAGTATTACAACATATGGCCTGTTTCCACCAATACTCTAGTCACTTTTGTAGATTGTTGTAACAGGTCAAAGGTCATCTACAATGGGTTTCAACTCCTCTGGTCTTACAAATATTTAACCTGACAGCATTAAAAACAAAGCATGTACAATTATACAAACTGGTTCTAAGTTCAACAGGATTTAACTGAACAAAGGCTACGCTATTGCTAGCTTGGATTGTGAAACTTGAAAAGGTCAGTCACATGACTAATGACATTTGCAAAGTGATTAATTCATTCTTTAATTATGAACATAATTACTTGAATTAAAGCCATTTGAAGCTTCTGATGGCTTTTCTTAATACCTGTAATGTGGCATTAAATGTCAGTCATAAACTTCATGTGTATTCGGCTTAAAATGACACATAAATGTACATCTATCATTCATATGGCAGCTTGCAGAAACAATTTGCTTTTTTGCAGTCTTATGGAGATTTTCCTGGGGCTACTTTCAAAAGATGACATATCCATTTGGTGCAGTTAAAATGCAATCATTTTTTAAGTTATGAAGTAAAATAAGCTTTCAATACATAAACCTTGAAAATGACATAAACTGCCCGTTAATATAAAACCCCTGTCAATAGTTGGGAAACGATGTCTTCTGACTGATGAATGGATAGCTGAAACTTCATCTTTCTTTACACCCTCCCATCCATTCCTCTCTTTGTACAACCTACCACCCTTCCCCTCTTTGTGCACCCTTCCGTCTCTGTTTCATTTTGAATTAATAATAATCCTAGTTGGGTCGTTACACCATGAAACTGAGGTGGAAAGGTTTTTACAATAACATTTGGAATGATCTGATCTTTGGTAGTGAAATTTTAATTTATCCACAATAGTACTCCGTTGTTAGTTTAGGTTTTGAGAAACGTTAAGTAAGCTGTCATTCCAGATGATTTTAATCTTTGATTCAAATGTTCTTATGGAAAATATTCAAACATATGTCTCCAAATGGGTCATTTTATTGGATATCTATCAAGCCTTCCTGATCTTCTATACCAATCTTTGCACAATATGGAGGCTTTAATATGTTTGCCAGCCAATACCATACATATCACTCCAAGTTCTTTGTGTCCCTTCCTAAAAAATAAAATGACATTCTATTTCTTGTTAGGATTAGTGATCAGCACTCCAATTCAGAGACACTGACCCTCTTTATAAATGAATATGACTTTATGTCAGGTCATCTGTTTTTCTGTAGTCATACTCATCACATGCTGATGATATGGAATAAGTCGCTACAGAAAATAGCATGAATTTTTGATGATTTCTCTGTAAAGATTAGGGTACCTTCACTGCTTAAAGTAATTACTGTGGCGTTGTGGTGAAAACAAAATTATCCCACCGAGTTTCCAGGCCAAAATTTAATCTCACAGCTGCATCTTACTTTGTCTTTATAACTTCATTGTACAGATGACATTGTAAACTGAATTACAACACTCAACACAAGGAGAACATGAAAGCAATACACAAAGTATAAAATGTCATCATTTCACTGGTACACTGTTTGTCTTTAGTGTCATATAACATGTTATAATTAAACAAGAAGTGAGAGGATCAGGCCCATTATTTTCATTGTAATTACTTTTAATGTCAACTAGCTGAGAACAAACCCACAGAAGACATATTTTTTTGACTTTCTTGATTACAATAGTACTTTTAATTTCTCAGTTCATTAGAAAATGACAGTGTAATTTTTCTTTTAACCTGAAAGCATCAAACTTTCATTTATCATTAATAAATTATGTTATCCACTCACGCAGAAAATTGTTGATAATTAATGGGGTTTCATATACAACAATATCAAGACTTCTTTGTTTTTCTTTTCTGATTCCTCTACAGCTCATCTATAAACACTCACATCAACCATATCATAGCGACAATCTTACCAACTGTTGAATTTTACAATCTATGCAAATAGTTCAAAATTAATATTGATATATTGATAATTTATAAATTTGAAGCATACAACAGAGGCGCAGTGTCTTGGCTTTGTGGTAAATTTGATCATGACAAATTTAATTGACAAAGCACCTACTGAAAGGTTGTTTTGACATTTATAGAAGGAAAATTGTATAAAAGGAAATATAAAAGTAAAAGGAAAATTTTGCCAGCTTGGAATGAAGTTAGTCAGGGTATATGTAAATTGTAGCTCTTTGCACAAAATGGACAGCAAAGAACAAAGAAGGCCACACAGAAACCTAATTAAGTAGTGAAATACCGTATTTTTCTTCGTAATAATGTGAAGGACAACAACGTTCAACAAGGACAGCACAAGATAAGATATAGAGCAGTATTATCATCCTATTCTGTACGAAATATTGTCCTTCATCATATTCTCCACTACTAACATTGTTCTTTGCCCTATTTTGCAGTGAAAATACTGTCCTTCATTGCATTGTGCAGTGAAAATGCTGGCCTGCAACCCATTTTGTATGGATTACACAGTCCATCACGCTACTCTTGAGTGGTTACACTGTTCTTCACTCAATTCTGGACTGAAAATACTGTTCTTATCCTTTCTGTATTCAGAAATGCCATCCTTTGTAGTCCTTCACTGTCTTTCATTTTAGTCTGACCCCAAAATGGCCACCTCGCGGCCATATTGGATTAGATGACATATAAATCGATGTGTATATGCAAGTTTGAGACAAATTGGTCGGGTCATGTCAGATGTACAGACACACAGACACACAGAACCCAATCCGTAAGACCCTTTTCTGGACTCTGTAAAAAGGTCACCTCTTAGGTTTGTTATCAATTGGTTCGGTATGGTATGCACACTGTACATTTACTTTTTCATACATCTGGCATATCTTTATTTGCTTAACTGCACTAGTGCACACAGTTTTGCCTATTTGAGCTGCCATGCATGCATGCATGTCCATATTATTGTTTATGCCTAATTATGGTAATGGATAAAAATATCATTTAAATTAATAATATTTTAATATTATTTAAATGGTTAAAGATATGTATCACCATACAAGCTACCTAACCTAGCTGTCAATGTAGCACCCCTGTTAGTCCTTATAAAACAACAACAGAATCACAGCATATAACCAAATATTAAATCTAAACAAAACTGACATGGCTAGAGAAAATTGAGTTTTTCTATGACACAGATTAGTCAATTGGTGTGTTGTCCCATTATATGAGAGGAATGCGCTACGTCCAGATAAGCATTCTCATATGTAATCTTTGAAGTAAATTGAGAAAATAATTCTAAAGAATTTCAATGGGCAAATTTTATTCTAATGTTATCATAACATAATAAGGGAATCCCAAGAAACTGCAAATTGAATGTCAAAGCTCTAAGACCAGTGGTATTTAGAAAGCTGTGTTTTAACTAACAACGCAATGTTTCAGCCAGCCTGCGGCATTGTGACCTTTGGCGCAATCGATTTTGTTCTGTCCCTATAGAATAATCTTTGCGGGTCACCGTGACGCAATCTTTGTAGGCCATAATTTAGTGGCTATTGAATGTTTAGATAGTGCCTTCTCAACAGAAAACTACAGCTAAAGCACACAAGAGAAATTAGCTAAACAAACTTTCATTTGAGGCTGTTCGCTCCGCTAGTTTACTCTTGCGTGTGGGCGATTTTTGGTGAGTTTTTTCCTCTCGAGCCGTTGAGTATAATATTCAACATATTGATATTTTTTGCCTCGTGAGGCACCATGTGCACCGGAGAAAGTGATTTTCCTCTCATCTTTTTCACTAAAGCGCGCGTACTGAGATCACATGACAGTGCAAAAATGACCGCCCATAGCCTAGCCTGTAGCATTGAAAGCACAGCCACTTGTGGTTCAATACACGGCAAATGCCATCAAAATACATGGCAGACAAGATAGATAGGCCTATCTACCTAATGCCTACAGCGGCCTTTGCAAAATTTGGTCCGACGCAAATCGCCTGTGTGGACACGTTACGTTGGCCCTGGTCCCAGTTGACGCCCTCACATGTTCATTTTGAGTAACGCATTGGCGTGTAGAATATGGCGGTTCGTGGGACTAACTGGAGCTGGAGCACGGAGGAGATGTAAAATGATGAGTGGTAGTCATATTTGCCCTTCTTGTGCATGAAAACCGCCGGAAAATCATGAACAGTAGAAACAGCGTGCCAGTATTCAAATCCGCCATCTTGAACCTTGACAGGTCAGAGGTCACAAAGGACGGCAAATTTACGTCGGCCCAAATTCTGGTACCGGCAAGTGCGGACACGACCAAATCTGTTCCCAAAAGGAGGATTATATTGCGTCGGCCCAAATTTCAGTTGGGTTGCCAATGTGAACAAGGCTTAGAGCCTTGTTCACATTGGCAACCCAACTGAAATTTGGAATTCAGCTTGACTGTCAGTTTTAAATTAAATTTTATTATAAGTCATAGCAAAAGGAAATCGTCGACAATAATTGCAGTAAGCATATCCATTTTCAAATCATCACATTTGAGAACTACAATTTTGCATGCTAACTTAACATCAAAGTAACAATTGAAAAGTAGGAGAACTATTAAAATTGTCCATTCGGCCTATTTCAAACTGCTATAACTTATACAAGAAATGATGTGATTCCAAATGGTTTTAATATTTTTGCAGATTCCAATTTATAATGATGTGGAAGTGAACATCACATTTCTTGATGATATCAAATATCAAATGAATATATTTCTCGGCTAAAATGTTATCATAATCATTAAAACAATGATTATTCTCAAACAGTGGGTAATTTAAATGAACATATATCATTTTGTCTTGTTTTACAGGAATTGTGTTTGGCCCAACCCTTTTTTGTCTCAAGAAAAATACTTATGCTCAAGATGCTATTGAGCCTGCTTGATCACAACTGTGACACAACACCAGTGCTTTAAACGCCAAATTAATTGCATCTACACTGCCACTATGCTACTAAATGCTTTCTTCTGCCCGGAAAATTTTTATTGTGTGTCTACACCACCAGGAATGACCAAATTTGATTGCTATAGGATAAATGGAAGAGGATTTTCCAAAAATTGACAAAAAAAGACTAAAAAAATCCTAGAATATAAAAATTGAAGATTTCATCAAATTTTGGACAATCATCAATCAGGTTATCCTAGAAACCATCATCCACCCGCACGGGTCATTAGCTAGACAGGAGTCTTCCACTAACATGTATACCAAATATCGAAGTTGTCTGACTGGCAGTTTGGAAGAAGTTTCTTTGCTAAACACGGCTACTATAGCACTAAAAATAAACACTGGTGTATTTCATCACAATATGTGTAAATCTGATTAAAGACATCCCTGGCAACCTGTATACCAAATATAACAATAATTGCAATAGTGGACTGGCAGTTCTCAAATGGAAAAAGTTGACGGATGGCGAGGGATGACAGACGACTATAGACAACCATCAAATTGATAAGTTCTGTGTTGATGATAGTGGAGCTAAAAATGAACAATTCTGACTCTACTTCAGCTCAAGGAACAAACATGCAAAACATCAAAGTGATCACATGAGTGGTTCGGAGGCAAAGTTGAAAATAGAAATTTCAACCAAAATCCTTAAAAAGAGACTCTAAAATGATCCAATCAAAAAAATGAAAACATCATCTGCAGATAGTTACAAAATTGACCATCACACCAAGCTTGAGACAAAGTTGCTATGGAATGTATTTTTGAGATATCTCTGTCTACAGGTAACAGTACACAGCATACAAAGGTCATACCATTAGTCTGTTGGACGTTCACCCCCCCCCCCCCCTCCCCCCGAGATGACAAACAAGTAGTAAATGTAAATTTAGGATTCTTTTAGACAATGACTCTCAACAAAATTGTAAAATATCATATTTCTGGCCAGCCAACATACAAAATAACATCTATCTGGTCAACTAACATTTATCTAGCCAGTAAACATGCAGAATAATATCTCTCTGGTCAACTAACATGTAAAATAACATTTACCTGGCCAGCAAACACACAAAATAATATCTGTCTGGTCAACTAACATTTATCTAGTCAGTAAACATGCAAAATAATATCTGTCCGGTCAACTAACATGTAACATAACATTTATCTAGCCAGCAAACATGCAAAATAATATCTGTCTGGTCAACTAACATGTAACATAACATTTATCTAGCCAGCAAACATGCAAAATAATATCTGTCCTGTCAACTAACATGTAACATAACATTTATCTAGCCAGCAAACATGCAAAATAATATCTGTCTGGTCAACTAACATGTAACATAACATTTATCTAGCCAGCAAACATGCAAAATAATATCTGTCTGGTCAACTAACATGTAACATAACATTTATCTAGCCAGCAAACATGCAAAATAATATCTGTCTGGTCAACTAACATGTAACATAACATTTATCTAGCCAGCAAACATGCAAAATAATATCTGTCTGGTCAACTAACATGTAAAATAACATTAATCTAGCCAGTAAACATGCAACATAATATCTGTCTGGTCAACTAACATTTATCTAGCCAGTAAACACACAAAATAATATCTGTTGGTCAACTAACATTTATCTAGCCAGTAAACACACAAAATAATATCTGTCTGGTCAACTAACATTTATCTAGCCAGTAAACACACAAAATAATATCTGTCTGGTCAACTAACATTTATCTAGCCAGTAAACACACAAAATAATATCTGTCTTGTCAACTAACATTTATCTAGCCAGTAAACACACAAAATAATATCTGTCTGGTCGACTAAGGTGTAAAATAACATTTATCTAGCCAGTAAACATGTAAAATAATATCTGTCTGGTCAACTTACATTTATCTAGCCAGTAAACACACAAAATAATATCTGTCTGGTCAACAGGCAAACTACTATGGTCTGGTCAACTTATATGCAAAATAACATCTACTAGTAATATATCCATACACAATTTTAAGAAACATCAAAGTTTATATCAATATGTAATCTACAAACTAATCAATTTTTCTCTTCAGTTTTTAATAAGCTGATGAAAAGTTCTTTGCTTGAGTGGTAATGAAATGGCATGCTTTAATTTTTGATACCATTCAACTCTTTATTTCTAGGAATATCATAAATAGAGCATGTCCACCCGATGTTAATAATACCCTGTATATACAAATGACAATATGATTGCATTTTAATTATCATCTCATTCAACATTCATTCTCTGTTATTTGCACTTTTACTGTTTTTGATGAATTTTCAATTTACAAGCGATGGCACATGTTTGCAGGTTTGTTTCTTCAACGAGGTTTTGACTTGACTTGCTGGAAACAGAAATGACAATGCAAATGCAGCGACAGCAGAATGAGTTTACACAAAGTCACTGTCAGTGGAAAGCAAAAAGATTGGTTCAACAAAATTAAAATGGTCGGGAATATTATTATGAAACTTAAGGCTTATTTTATTGTAAAACACAGCTTTCCATAAAGCCATGGAGAAATGACATTATCTGAGTGGGGTTTCAAAAGACAAATTCTTTTATATATGTTCTGTTAGAATTTAGTTTAGTGGTTTATGCATGAACAGTGGCAAGAATTGACAACAGCTAAACTATACAATTGCACTATTTAAGTAAACAGTCTAAAATTGTTTACTTCTGCAAATTCACGTGGAAAACTTCAAAGTTCAATGCAAAATCATGGCAAGAAAAGGAATGTTCATTCTTTCTGGGGTCCATGATATCATTTGGCAGAACATCTGGGATGGCAGTGTGTCAGAATTGTACTACTTTATAGATTTACAATTTGTAATGAAGCATATTTCCAGGAAGAGAGTTCTTCTTACACTGTCTTTTATACAAGGGAACGACAATTCACATTTTGTACTTGTGCACCTACCCTTGATAAGCTTCTGTCACAATGAATTCCTGGATTGAATGGAGCAAGTCAATTTTCATAATTGAAAACAAACACACACAGTATTAAGTGATATCAAAAGGATACGTGTGATGGGGTAACTGTTGATAAACAAAAGAGAATAGAGAATATAATGACAGCTGTCTTCCAGCAACATCCTTCCAAAGAATTCCCTGTTCAATTGAAATCGTGGTAATCTTTGATGTAATCGTAGTGCACTCGTTAATCCATTACAGATTAACGCACGTTGATATGCACTGCTGGTGAATGACGGCCTGAAACAACAAATATTAAGTATGATTACATATCTGTGAAATAATTTCACTGTTTGCCACTGAAGGTATAATCCTTTTTGAAACTGAGTTTTCAACTCTTGCTCAACTTTCTGAAGGAAACTTTCACTTATTCTCCTTCATAATCAAGAATAAAAATTAGAGATTATCATGCAAATTTTGGTACTAGAGAAACAAATTCCTTAAAATATATTGACTATTTTAAATTTAAAATGGGTGCTACACAGTGTTAACTCAAGGAGAAATTTCATTTCAGTAATACTTCATGTACCCTATAGGCTTCTGAATGAGTAAACACAAGCAGCAAAACAGCAAAGTATTGTAATCAAATACTTTCACAGCTTCCCCTTTTGTGATGTAGTTGTGACCATAAAAATAATACAATATAATGAAGAAGATTTTGTGAAGTAGCTGGTGTGCAAACAACATTGTAATAAAAAACTTTTAAGTCGTAACAAGTTTATTCTTAGCACCAGTTATTGTATTATACCTTTTAACGTACCATGCAGACAGCTGTGTAATAGCTACATTTTCCGCATCAGTGCCTCTAGAATTAATCTCAGGAAACACTCTCCAATTTTAAGATGTTTAAATACTATCAATGGAATTTTAAAAGATCATCCAAATATTGATTTATTTAGTTCTACTTCCACCTTTCGGCATGCGCTGCAGGGTGCACGTTTTTATTAGATTGTTTGTTTTTAACTTTGTGTTAGTTATGATTGTGATGTCATTTTCTATTTCTTTGCGTATAGTTTTCCTTTTTTATATGTTAAGTTTAATATATTTCCAAGGTGCCTGTAAATGGGCTTCATGCCCATTGGTCTACATAAATAAATAAATTGTTTTCTGGAATTCACTTCAACTCTACTCTGAACTCTTGGTTCTCTTTGTTGTAAACAACTTTTACTTTACAGTCGATGACTACAGAATATTTGCAAGAGTCTTTTGGATTGCAATTTAATGCTTCTAATCATGTATTTTATTTGAATCAGTAATGATTGCTATTTATAGAGACTTTATTTGAATTTAAATAATGCAAAATAATATGACATCTAATTGGTTGAATGTTCCTAAAAGTATACAATTCTATTGCCATGATACTGCATATGCAGACAGGGAATATTTATACAATCTAGGAACATACACGCCAGATGTTCAGGTAAGTTTCAATTACAAAGGAGTAAAACTATAATAAAGTTCATCTGTAAATATGAAATCATGTCCTGTGTTAAAATCATAGCATAGGATCATAGTGGTATTTCCTTCTATTTTTTCATGCTTCCTTGTACATACGTTGGAATACACTGTACTTACATGTAATATTGCTTATGTATTACAATAATTCTCAATACTGAGCAAAAAGAATATTAAATTTATAATTATCAAAAGATGTTGTTAACTACAACTGACACTCTGCTACCGCTGCTAATACTGATACAAGTACCAATAATGTTTATTTACATTTACAATAATAATCCATTGGGCTTGTAACATCAAATTAGGTAAAATACTAGGCATAAATTGTTTTTAGTTGACCAAGAAATGTGTATATATTGTATTGACTTACCAAGATATGGGTAAATATTATATTGACTTACCCAAAAATGGGTACATATATCCATTTAATATATCCGAAATGGGTATATATTATATATTATTGCCTCAATACATGGGTTTATGTGCCCAAGAGCAGGTGACAATTTGCCCGACGCCAGGAGGGCAAATTGTCTCCTGCTGCAAGGGCACATAAACCCATGTATTCAGGCAGTATATTTTTATTACATGCCTCTTCAAAGCTAACGCTATATGACATTTTATAGTTACATGCAGGGCATTTTAAAACAATTAGAGAGTTTAACGAAAGTCAAAATAGCAGTGCGCGCATGGATATTTTACATCTAGCATTAAGCGTCTACTTTGACATCGAAAATGTTGAAGGGCTTCACTGGACCGGGTAACCATGGGAACCGGTCAGTACATCGTTCACCGGCCCGCTACCCCCCCCCCCCCCCCCCCCCCCCCCGGATGTGTCCTATTCAAATCAATGCACGATTTTGCACTCACATCGAGGCATGTAATAAGGTACTGACTTACCCAAAAATGGGTACATATATCCATTTAATATATCCGAAATGGGTATATATAGTACTGACTTACCCAAAAATGGGTATAATGAAGAATATGCAGCACATGACAGTGAACATTCTAGACAGCCATAGAGCAGTATCAATCTTGTGGGCAGTGATATGGTCCTGTAAGTGTAAACATAGAAAGACAATGTGAAATGAAAATGTTTCATTTTATGTAAATGTTTTAATTTCCTTGTCTTTCTGTATACGAGACTGGTTACACTATGAAGAAATATGGATACAATCATAATCACAAAGAATACAACAATTAAAAAAACAACATCAGTTAACAGAAAAATTTCTATGAGGTTCAATGCAGGGACAAAGTTTTATGCTTGTAATTATAAAATAGGCATTTCACTACAGACTCTAAAAGCTCTGGTTTCTCCTGTGAGTATCTGACCAAAAAAAACCAAACTCACACAGACTGCTTGAGTTCCATGTCTTTGAGATGTTGAAGATGAACCGCTTGGTCCCCCTGTAGTACTTGTATCATTAGATCTGTCACTTCCAGAAGTTCCTTCACTACTCGCACCACCACCAGTTGGTTCATCTTCTGTCATTTCTTCAATGATCGGCATTTTTTTTCTTTTCACCCTAACTTGCTCAATCTTAAAAAGTTTCACAACAAATGTATCATTTCTAAACATCAAAAATACCCTTGCACACACATTATCACTATTTAGAATCAGAGGAAAGACACATAAATCAGGTTGCATTCAGAAGTGATGTTGATGTTAAGGCATGAGCAAGAATATGATTTACCCATGAGAAATTACCCTGTATTGGCATCTTGAGAGGATCTGACAAAGTGATAATACCATCCTTGCAACTGTTACTTATCCACCTTATTTGTCAGAGGTGCTTGTATTAGTTAAATATTGTAAGTATTGACACTCAATTGTCATTACTTTTGACTGGTAAAACTGCTTTGTTAGCTTATCAGGACAAGTTTACTGAGATTTCACTTTATATTTCTTTTCAAAAGATAAAATATATTCTTTAGTCTTTGCAAACTGCATGTGCAATCAAAATGAAGTGATCATATTTGAAACATGGATCTCATTTATCAACGGTGAAAATTATCAGTTGATGTGCAAAAACAACTTATTTACAGGTAAAGTGATGTTATCAAAAGGATGTAACTTCTATGTTAATATTGTTATCAGTTGATTATCATTTGAATTATTGAATTATTGCCAGTGTCATTTTACAACTCATAAAAACGTAAACATAATGTGTAGCAAACTCTGTAACTTCCTATAAATTAATAGACTGCCAATCACATAAACTATTAAATGTTATTCCTTCATTGAGATGTTTAGTCTTCCCTCTCCTCTAAACAAAGCCTCTTTTATTGTGAAATTTAAGATATCTTTGTCCAAAACTAATGGTATTTCTGCTTTATAAGCTATTTATAGACAATCATTTCACAACAAAAGTATTCTTTTGTTCAAGTGCTCTAATACTTTTATGCTGGCACAAAATGGGCGCAATAAGACACTCATTTTCTTCTCAAAAAAAATAGGGAACACTAGGAAGATATTAAATATTGCGGTAATGGCATTTTAACCGTAAAAAGAATAATTTTGCAACATACTGATTATTCTTTGACATTTTGTTATGTTAAGTCAGCTCTTTGCATATGCTTTGATCCATCAATCCTTTGTTTTATTTAATTCTCATTTGGTTTTTCTTTGTAGGCTATATATATATCAATCGATCCTTACGATCATCACCATTTCGATGTAACTGTAGATGAACAAACTGCTATCTTTCATGTAAAAGTATTATAATTGAAAGTAGTTCATGCTTCAAATTAATCCTTCTTTGACATCATAATTGGAGAAACATTACACAATGTAATTTCTTACATTCTGGTCATGAAGAGCAACATGTTTTGATAAACATGTATTCTAAACCATGTTTATTAGATATTTGAGACGACTTCTATTTATACGCTACTTGTTCTAATGTTTGGTAGAACAATGTCCAACAGAGTTTATAGGCTACTGTATTGTTTCGCATTTTAAAGAAAAAATTACCCTTTTCGATTAAATTATCGATTAGCATTACAACTTGTAGCTATTACGAGGGCGCTCTTCAAAATGGCGATGACCTCAAATTCAAACTCTCCCGTTCATATTATTAATCATGTTCTGAAAGTCTTCCATGGTATTAAGTTCTCGAATCCTCTAAGTAGCACAAGGACAATAGTGTGTTATAGTGCTACCTTGATCAATTGGTTTCAACGTGCTGAAATTGCTCACATTTGTGAAAAACGTACATGAATCAAACACACACATACATGTACATGATGTGTGACAAAGCGAAACTACGAGGAAACATGAATATTTGAAAACACAAAGTCTCGGGACTATTCCGACACGTATTGTCGATTTATAGCATCTACATCCTAATAAACGCTTGGTATGACATTGAGCACATCAAAGGGAATGTCTACGCATGTGTTTAAACGAATCCATGATACCACAAAACAGCAACTGTCGTTGAATCACTGAAATTTACTTCACTCTTCAGCTTAGTGCTAGAGCTACTTTTAATTGTAGATATGAATAATGGAGCGGTATCGTAAAAATACTGAACATTCTACGAAAGCGCTATGGTCTGAGTATAGAATTTACTTCTTACCTCCCCTTATATGGACAAATTTAATTATAAAATTCGTCGCCGGCGAAGATACACTCGCGATCGCACGCGAAAACTTTGTAGTGCGCATGTGATGTACGAGTTTCAGGTCAATTGGTGTCAGAAGTCAAAGGTGACACAACGAGCAGCTGGCCGGCACAGCTACGTGGCCAAAGGTGCAGACGTGAACATAAAACGCCCGCAAGTTTGCTGTTGTCTATGTCGTCTGTGGCATTGTGAGTGAATACAAAGTAGGTAAAGTGAAGGGAAAATTTTCTGTGACAACGTAGAGATAGGATGGAATGTGTTTGAGACATTGATGATCTCGCTTCTATCTAGTAGTACCTCACTGTCCTTTTATGCTCTACCAACAACATCAATATTCCTGGGAAAGTTGTGAGCTGCGCCGAACTGCAGCAAGACGTTGATAATTTGGGCGCGTAGTGTAGTCGTAATACTACCACTTCTACAAGCCCGTCGTGCCTACAATTCAAGGGGGCAATGAAGCTCTTCGTGTAAAAAAGTGTTCGCAAGTGCAAGTGGTTCGTGGCACTGGCAGGAGGGCATTTATTTCATTCTATCGGTGGGCGGGAAATATCACAGGGGGCTCGTCCACCTTGTTTTATTTTGTGTGTGTTTGTGTTTGTTTATTTGTTATTTTTAATAGAATAACAGCGAAAAGCTCTTTTGTTTATATTTGTCAATAAAGAGTGGTTTATTTGTTTATTTATTTGTTTGTTTGTTTGTATGTATTTCCGATGGTTAGGGTTAGGGTTAGGCTTAAGTTGGTGATAGGGTTAGGGTTAGGGTTTGGGCTAGGTTAGTCACTCCCTCTATATTACCAGTCTGGTAATATAGAGGGAGTGACTAACCTAGCCCAAACCCTAACCCCAACCCTAACTTAAGCCTAACCCTAACCCTAACCATCTGAAATACATACAAACAAATAGATAAATAAATATATAAATAAACCACTCTTTATTGACAAATACAAACAAAAGAGCTTTTCGCTGTTATTTTATTAAAAATAACAAATAAACAAACACAAACACACAAACAAACACATACGCAAATAAAACAAGGTGGACGAGCCCCCCGTGGAAAGATGTCGTCTATTTTACATGTGTTGACAGCAACTTTTTTGTGTTTTATTTTCACAGTGGGCAACTTTAAATTTCAGATGTAATATTGTAAAGCGATTTTTTTCGTGATGCGATGTCTTCTTGCCAACAGAGGAACAGCCCTTTATCAACTTGTGCGTTAGAGAAAACTGCCCTAATAAAACTACGTTGCAAGTCAAAGTTAATACTGTGAACGAAATTTTTCAGTCCGTCGTAAAAATAACAAAAAGGTCCTAACAAACCTGGAGGATAGCACACTTTAGACTAGTTGGAAGGACAAAAACCATGTGTTGCTGAGAGGGGCAGTGGGGAACTTTTGCATAGGAAATGGGTAGTGGAGTTCTTTTGGTCGGGGACAGGGGAGTTTTTTAGTAAGGGAGGGTAGAGGGGAAAATTGAGATGGGAGGGAAAGCTTTTACAATCGTGATTGGAGGGCAGTTGCGAACAGCTTTTGAGAAATCACTGAAGACTGTAGTTTTTAAAATAATGATGGAAGACAGAAACAAAGTCTATCTTTAGATGAAATGACAGAAATTCATGTGACAACTTCCAGTTTGATAATGATTTATAAAAATAATATGGCAGCATCAAGCACTAAATTATTCTCTGTACAATTTCCTCTGTATCTGATTCCCTTCATTTCCGTAATAATCAAATGAAAATCTATTTTAAAATACAATTAATCAAAAAATACATTTTTGTATCGGATTTCCACTGTTTGTGTAATTCAGTCCAGTATTAATGTATTCCTTCAATTAGATTCAGTTGTATAGCAATCCAATCATCATCGTACCCGGGAACCACTCGTCAGTACGGCACGGTGTGTACCTGATGTCTTTATGAGCCGTCAATTTAATATTTGAGGGGGCCGCCTTGATAGCTGTGTGCAGGAACTTCAGTGGATTGCTTGTCTCTGATGGGGATATTTTTATTGTCTTGCCTCAGGGGGTGGTGCATTTTGCAAATTTCACGACTAAGTTCCAAAACCCAAGCATAACCCTGAGGTGTGAAGGTAGGCATAATTTTACACTGACTGCTGCATTATCAAAGGTTGGAAACAATTTGTTCATAATGCAAATTAACCTGCTTTTGAATACAATATTGAAAACAAGCCTGACATTTAAAATGTCGTCCCAGTACTGAACTATCAATTTTATTGCTTGAATTTCACACTTGCTATTTTGCATCTAAATTGAAAGAGTACAGCTGCTACAGTTGGAGATGTTTACTGTCATGGTTTGGTTGATTGGTTACAAGTGTTCTTAGTCAGGTTGTTCAATGCTACTAGCTGTAGCTAGGTAGCCTTAAAGTTGATGCTAGCTAGTTAGTCTTTGAGTTATTATATATAATGCTAGCTAGGTAGTCTTAAAGTCGATGCTAGCTAGGCAGTCTGTGAGGTGATGCTAGCTTGGTAGTCTATTAGGTGATGCTACCGTAGGTAGGCAGTCTATGATGCTAGGTAGGTAGTCTTTTGAGTTGATGCTAGCTAGGTAGTCTTTGAGTTGATGCTAGCTAGGTAGTCTTTGAGTTGATGCTAGCTAGGTAGTCTTTGAGTTGATGCTATTTAGGTAGTCTTTGAGATGATGCTAGCTAGGTAGTCTTGAGTTGATGCTAGCTAGGTAGTCTTGAGTTGATGCTAGCTAGGTAGTCTTGAGTTGATGCTAGCTAGGTAGTCTTGAGTTGATGCTAGCTAGGTAGTCTTTGAGTTGATGCTAGCTAGGTAGTCTTTGAGTTGATGCTATTTAGGTAGTCTTTGAGTTGATGCTATTAATGTAGTCTTTGAGTTGATGCTAGCTAGGTAGTCTTTGAGTTGATGCTAGCTAGGTAGTCTTGAGTTGATGCTAGCTAGGTAGTCTTGAGTTGATGCTAGCTAGGTAGTCTTTGAGTTGATGCTAGCTAGGTAACCTTTGAGTTGATGCTAACTAGGTAGTCTTTGAGTTGCTGCTAGCTAGGTAGTCTTTGAGTTGATGCTAGCTAGGTAGTCTTTGAGTTGATGCTAGCTAGGTAGTCTTTGAGTTGATGCTAGCTAGGTAGTCTTTGAGTTGATGCTAGCTAGGTAGTCTTGAGTTGCTGCTAGCTAGGTAACCTTTGAGTTGATGCTAACTATGTTGTCTTTGAGTTGATGCTATTTAGGTCGTCTGTGAGTTGGTGCTTGCTAGGTCGTTGATGAGTTGATGGTTGATACGTAGCTTTTGAGATGCTGATTGGGCAATCTTTAAATTGGTGCCAATGAAGCAGTTTTTGAAGTAATGCCAACCAGACAGTCAGCAGGGTGATGAGGTAATGCCTGCTAGGCAGTCTTTTGATATGACCGAGTTAGACTCTTCATTCATGCCAGCTTTGCAGTCTGGGGTGATGCCAGCTAGGCAGTCTTTGAGGCAATGCTAGCTAGGCAGTCTATCAGGTGATGCTAGCTACCAGTCTATTAGGTGATGCTAGCTAGGCAGTCTATGAGATGATGCTAGCTAGCAGTCTATTAGGTGATTCTAGCTGGGCAGTCTGTGAGGTGATGCCAGGTAGGCAATCTGTTGGGTGATGCTAGCTTGGTAGTCTATCAGGTGATGCGAGCTTGGTAGTCTATGAGGTGATGCTAGCTAGGCAGTCTATGAGGTGATGTTAGCTAGGCAGTCTATGAGGTGATGCGAGCGAGGCAGTCTATTAGGTGATGCTAGATAGGCAATCTGTTGGGTGATGCTAACTAGGCAGTCTGTGAAGTGTTGCTAGCCATGCAGTCTGATAAATAGTGCTTGCTAGGCAGTCTGTGAGGTGATGCTAGCTAGGCAGTCTATATAGTATTAGGTGATGCTAGCTAGGCAGTCTATATAGTATTAGGTGATGCTAGCTAGGCAGTCTATATAGTATAAGGTGATGCTAGCAAGCCTGTTTATGAGATGCTGCTGAGTTTGATAGTTTTAATAATGACTTATTGTATAAACTAAATACATTATGTAACTTTCCTTCTTGAATTTCAAATGTCAAATCAACCTTAAAATTATTCCTGGTCCATATTTGGTTTGATTATTATTTTGATAATTTTCAAGAACCCCAGTTCAGTTTGTCATGAACTGTCATTTGAACCATGTAATGGTTTCATTTTAATGTTTATTTTTCTCATAATTCTAAATGAAGGCAAGTAGGATTAGCTTTGAAGACAATTCAGATTTTTGCGAAAGGTTGCCATTTTCAATCATCTGTATCTTGATCAACACTATTTTATTTTCATCTACCCTTGAACTGATCATTATTATTTTTGTGTCAGTTTGTTGAAATATTGCTATTATCAAAAATTGTCAGGAAGAAAGTTCTTTGACCTGTAAGCATGCGCAATACCTCCAAGCGGGTGTCTTCAGTGTAAAGCAATGTTGAGCTAAAATATAACTTGATTAAGTCAGACTTCGTCTGATACTGTATAATATCATCAAATAGAAAGTAAATGGTTACATTTGATAACATGTGACGGCTTCATCCATCATGTTTGAAATTGGACAAATCTATCACTGTGATGAAAAAAAAAGACAATCTACATGCAAAACAGAGTAATCAGACAGTAACAGAAATTAATAAGAGAGTCAAATTTGTTACAATTTAAGTGACAGCCATGGCATATACATTTCTCTTTAAGAACATTTTCTGACCTCAAATTAACAGAGTTGCAAAGTGATGATGGAAAGTTGAGCCAATTATTTTCATACTCTTTCTCCATGTGGAATTACAATGAAGTCATGACATAAGAGCTGTATGTATGTTTGTCCTCTGGGCTGTAAAAGATGTACACATTTATCACTCAGTATCCAATTTTCCCAAGAAATTATCTTGTCAGGAGAATCCCTCACAGCAAGCCCATGCATGCTATATTGTAACCTTTACTGTCTTAGTTCACTATGTAGGGAGGTTAAAGTTTAACACAAAACTTCTGTCATGACTTGACTAAAGCAAATGCTGTGATGACTACAGTGAATCCTGACTTGACTGAAGTTCATCCTGTCATGATATCAAGTGAGTGAATACTGACTGCAGTGAACATTGTCATGACTTGAATGCAGTGAGTATTGTCATGACTTGACTGCAGTGAATACTGTCATGACTTGACTGCAGTGAACACTGTCATGACTTGACTGCAGTGAATACTGTCATGACTTGACTGCAGTGAGTACTGTCATGACTTGACTGCAGTGAATACTGTCATGACTTGACTGCAGTGAACACTGTCATGACTTGACTGCAGTGAGTACTGTCATGACTTGACTGCAGTGAATACTGTCATGACTTGACTGCAGTGAACACTGTCATGACTTGACTGCAGTGAATACTGTCATGACTTGACTGCAGTGAATACTGTCATGACTTGACTGCAGTGAACACTGTCATGACTTGACTGCAGTGAATACTGTCATGACTTGACTGCAGTGAATACTGTCATGACTTGACGGCATTGAACACTGTCATGACTTGACTGCAGTGAACATTGTCATGACTTGACTGCAGTGAATACTGTCATGACTTGACTGCAGTGAACACTGTCATGACTTGACTGCAGTGAACACTGTCATGACTTGACTGCAGTGAATACTGTCATGACTTGACTGCAGTGAATACTGTCATGACTTGAATGCAGTGAATACTGTCATGACTGCAGTGAATACTGTCATGACTTGAATGCAGTGAATACTGTCATGACTTGACTGCAGTGAATACTGTCATGACTTGAATGCAGTGAATACTGTCATGACTGCAGTGAATACTGTCATGACTTGACTGCAGTGAATACTGTCATGACTTGACTGCAGTGAATACTGTCATGACTTGACTGCAGTGAATACTGTCATGACTTGACTGCAGTGAACACTGTCATGACTTGACTGCAGTGAATACTGTCATGACTTGACTGCAGTGAACACTGTCATGACTTGACTGCAGTGAGTATTGTCATGACTTGACTGCAGTGAACATTGTCATGACTTGACTGCAGTGAATACTGTCATGACTTGACTGCAGTGAATACTGTCATGACTTGACTGCAGTGAGAACTGTTGTGGCTTGATTACAGTGAATACTGTCATGAGGATGAAACATGAGTTTATCTTGTTTTGTGGGTACACTCACTTCTTATAACCTTTGAACTCACGTCATGTGTTTATCATCTGACATCCATTTACCTCCCTGTATTTATCATAAGTGTTGTCATTGTCAAGCCTTTGTATATTATATCATGGACCTTCAAGGGTCTATGATTATATCTCCATTTTGACAAGCAGGCAAGAGCTTATTCATGATCAATGTACACTCATCTACTCATCTGGTTGGTTGTAACTTTTTTGTCTTTTATTGAGTTGGTGATGTTGACACAACTCTCATTTATATGGTACAATATTGTGATCTTAAGTGGTGTATTCCATAATGGTGGCAATATACAACACTTTGAAACCAACTCACAGCTTTTGTTTCAGGGATGTAGAAAATTTTGGTTACACATGGCAAAAATAAAAAGATAAAAATATAGATGATTACAAATAGTGTGTGAGCGCACATAGTTTGTTCAAAATGTCTTGATTTTTCACTGAAACTAAATTTTCACAGCCTCAGCCTGCAAATTTTAGCTATTACAGCAGGTTGTTTTTGCTTGCTGCCGGGTATTTGCCACATCACTGTGTTTAACAGAGTAGATTTATCAGCATTGATTATGTGTAGCTTTCCTGATAGAAAAAGATTACATCAGATGCTCTGAGTTGGTTTCAAAGTGTTGCCATCAAAACAATTATTAGTTACTGAATTTCAACACCACCTAAGACCAAAGTATAATGGTACATATATATACACGTGCACACACACACACACACACACACATATCTATATCTATCTACACACACACACACACACACACACATCTATATCTATCTACACACACACACACACACACAACACACACACACACACACACACACACACACACACAACACACACATATATATATATATATATATATATATATATATATATATATATATATATATATATATATATATTATATATATATAATACAAATGTATGTAGTATCAAAGTATACAGATGTCTTTGTGGTCAATTACAGTGCTCGATGCTAAAAACAAAGCATTATAAATAATAACACAAATTACTTCAAGTAAAAAGTAATTATATCTGTTACATAAGTTTCATGCATTTAGCAATCATCAGACATTTGACATTGTAATAGTCAATGTTTCATATTTATCTGTATGGCTTAGATACAAAGTATCGTATTTATCCATATACATGTATGTACATCTATTTATGAAGTTTCAGTCGGCTTACAGCTTACAGCTTGCATCTGTTATTGATAGATTTGCTTTTATTACCTGATAGTCCTAAATTATTTCAGCATACGCTGTATGTGGGCTTTCCATTAGTATACTTTTTATAATGCAGGTGTTATTCTGATACCTATATAAGTAATGTTTAATAGTGGTGCTTTGGATCTTCACAGTAAATATGAAAGCCAATACTGGTCTGTGCATTGTTTGTTGCTAGAAGTAGAAATAATTAACATGTGGATATATTTCAGTGATGATTGAATGGTGCTCCGTAAATTTCAGTGGATAGCAGCATTGCTGAATCAAGATTTGAATTACAATATATTAATTTTGTTATAATACTTGGGTCTTATGAATGTTTTGAAATTGGCATGTCATGTCTTTGAATATTGTACATGAGGTAAACATACTTCAATGCATCGTAGGTCTTGTAAATTACTCAATTTTTTATCTACTTTTGGTTGAATATGAGCTTGCAAATATTATTTGTGTTAAGATATGTCAAGAGAAGAGTTCTGAACACATGAAGGAAGGATGACCAGGTTGTATGAATCACTAGATTATAAATGTGATTTCATTCTACAAGCAATAAATTCTGCATGCAAGTGTTCGTCAAAGTTATTGATAGTTGAGAAATAATCACGCTTATCAGAATACATCAGAAAGGTACTTCAAATATTCATTGTTCAAAATGTGAATGGGAATCTCTGTGATTGTATAATCTGTTGTGGCAGTTGTTGGTTTTCATTGTGACATCTTTACACTGCAATTATTGAGAACTGTTCATCGCTTTCACAGCATTTTATGACATATTTTACAACATGTGCATTGCTTTTGTTGTGATGTTATTGATAACGTTATCACAATCTGTTTTTTTCAAATGTCTGATGATGAATGACAGTCTGAAATCAATTGTGAAAAACTTATACATTCAATTTTAGAAAAAGACAGTGCAAACCAGTTTTGTAGATTATTGTGAATGCAAGGATTTCATTTTGAAGTTTGTAGTTTGACCTATTGATTATTCTGGCATACAAGGTGTAAAATGAAGGCATGTCTCATTAATTTCCTTTTTTCTCTTCCTCAATGACTCATCATATTCAAATTTATTTGAAGTGAAATTATGAAAGGATGGCAGATAACTAGATAGACTGTTTGTCTCAGTGTACTTTCATATACTTAGAAGCATACCCCTTAGGATAATGCCTAATTGCAATATGGTTCATCCCAATATTGCTGAGTCTTGCCCTTCAAATTTCCAAACATGAAATTATCATGACAATTTTTAAAGTGATTTATGATTTTTACCTTGTTTTCAAGATATGACCTTGTAATCCTTCAGAGATGGAGTTTTGTGGATATTTATCAGTACTGAAAATACTTGAACATGTACAATATTGTTCCCATGCAACAGCAAAATTGTCATTTTGTCAGGCTTTCAAATCTAAAAGGAGAAGCATTGTTAGCTAGAATGACAATTAATCTATGACCTGCTATTTGTTATGGAATCTCCTAATTACAGGTTCCATTATTGTTATTTGTAGCAAGTAATAGTAGGTTTGAAAGTTGTAGTTGATGAATTATGTAAAATTGTGTCAATAAAGAAAGAGAAAGTATACCAATAAAATGAAGTAATTTTCAAACAACTTTTAATGATCATAAATAGATAAATGAAAAGCTAGATACAAAGTAACGCACACACAATGAATACAATAGAACTATTTACTACATGCCTTTTGTTAAGACGCTGACATATTATGAAAATATTAACAAAATATTAACAAAAATGATGAAGACAGTTAAAGTGTAATCAAGGATAATAGAGTTTTTGACAAGCCCAAACACATGACAGTTTTAACAAGATAGTAAATCAGTCAACGCAGTGGAAACTAATTGCCTATTAATATCTTGCTTGAGTTAATTGTCAAAAGTCCATAATTGTGATACCAGGTCACCACAAATTAACTTTGTCACACAATTTGTTGCAGTTCATCAAAGAGTGAAAAATTCTTGATTAATGTAAGGTGTTTTTACAAGACTCGGTGGATTGATTGTGAAAAGTCAATGCTTTTTGTCAGTATGATCATCAAAGAAGTCAATTGACATTAATTGGCTTACTGAATAAGGACAATAGAGTCATTTCACCAACCCACTGTAATTTTTTCTGAAAAACATTCATGCATGTGTTGCATTGTTTGTTTTATACATTACTTCATCTGTGCTATTGTTTTGCATTTTCCAATCTAATCATCACTGTTGATCAATTCACTTACTTTGTCAAATTCTTTCATTATTTTTACACCAACAAACTTTCACAGTCAATTTAACCCCAACATTGTCTGAGCAATAATACCACTATCAAAACTATGAAAAATGACACTTGTTTTTGTAACAACATTGGTTTGGAATTCCCTGATTCTACTGCTCAATAGAATTGATAGAATGTACATGAGAAAAGTTCAAACATAAACTACAGCTGAAAAGAAAAACAAGGTTAGTGTTGCTAAGGTTACTTGACTGCAATAAGCATGTGGTTACCATAGTAACAGACTATGCCAGAAATATCATGATAACAGGTGTGAAAGATTACTTCAGTCCAACAGTCTTGCAAGTTGACTTGAAGACTTCAGTCTGCAGATATTGGCAACTTCAGTATTTGTTTATTCTTTGTTTTGATTTGATCAAACGTAAATTCAAGAAAATTGCTTTATCAACAAAACATAAATTGCAAAACTCAATTGAAGGGCAACGAAGATGACATCTTGGAGTGCATAACAATTAGGGTTGTCAAGATATCAAATCTTTCATTGATAATGAACTTACAAGTAGAACTGTTTTCTGTATTCCAATCTGTGTGATACACAAAGATCTGTAGACAATGTGCAACACTTCTGTATTGCTGATAAGTTTGATATTTTTAACCTTTAAACGTGTTATGACAAGCATTTTAACATTGTACTTTCCCTATTTTTATATGATACAGAGAATTTCTGAATCAAAGGCTGGTTCCATATTAGAGGTGCATATTAAGGCCAAACAAAAAAATTTGTGCTGTTCCGATAACGCGACCTACCCCATTTTTTACCTGCTGACCCTAAACTTTTTAGAGCTACGTAAACATGGAAGTAACGCGTTCATTACTTGGCATTTGATTTTTGCTGGAATGAGGATGTCTTTTACGTTTTTTTTCCTTTTATATGTATGATACATTTTTCTGGAAATGTTGTGGCTCGTGTTTGACCGCCCTGAACCCCTGAAAAATGCATATTTAAAAATAAAAATATTTTGGAAAAAAAAATTCATGCCGACCTACCTACCCTATTTTTGAAAACCATGTTATCGGAACACCACAATTTATTTTTTTAGCCTAATGAATAGTGCAAGAGTTTCATACAATAATGCTTGTAGAATATTGTTTGGTATTAGAAATCGATTGAGTATTTCAGAAACCTTTGTCAGCTCATTTAATCATGACATTTCAAAGAAAACAACAGATGGCCTATTCTAATTTCTACATCCGTTTATCATCTGATTGAAGCCGCTTTATCCTTTGATATAATTCGACACAGCAACTTTTGGTGCAGGATTTTTTCAGAATGTTTTTAAACTTTCTGTACTTGTGTTCTAAGTGAAGAGTATGTCAAGCTTTTTATTTTCTTGTTGAGTATGTTTTTTGTTTTTTTGTTTTCTTTGGTTTCATGAGCATGTTCTTAGATTAAAGAATACATAAAAAAAATATGAAAAATTAGAAAATTTTGTACAATCTTAATTGTAGTTGGACATGGCAGTTTTGTATGCAGATTTTGTTCAATTTAGTTATACAGAGTTAACTGGTAAAATCATGAGGGGCTTATTCCAATGTGCTTTCTACTATCATACCTCAGTTAGAGTTTATTAGAATGCACATATATTGCTCCGTTCTGTGGCTGTATTGCCAGTTTATGATTTTACGGTGATTAAATTTGCAAGTCGGACGTACCTTTCTTCGGTGTAATCTGTATTAGTATTATTCTTTGAAATTCTGGAACTCTCTTTTCTTTTGAAAGGAATGTTGTGCTCATTGAAGGATTCATATGGTGTTGAAAGACAGGAGATTGGCTTTTATATGGCGCCCTCTGGTGGAATGTTGGCTGTTGTTGCATGATGCAATTAAAGGGGCGGGGGACGTTAAGAAGTAGTTTTGTCATATCTCTGTATCATTTTGTAAAATTTGCACAGATTCTGACATTCAGGTTGTATTTAAACATTTTTGCCATTTTGTTGTGAATGAGAATCGCATCAGTTTGAAATTCAGTGAGTGACTCTGGAAGTTACAAATGATAAACTGTAGTTACAAATTACACCTGCCTAAAGAAGTCTAGTGTTTGATTAGAATTCTAATTTTGAGATGTTTTATCGGTTTGTAGAAGCAATGATTATCTTGCAGCACTCACATCAGTCTTATATACACTATGTTCAAGATTTTGAACATAAATCATATCCAAACATCAACACATGCCATACATAATAATAATAAGAATATTTTTATTGCTTGCTTATAAATATAGGATTTACATCACATTTGTGGCAATAAAAGTGTGACACAAAAATAAGTTCAAATTTTCTTTAATAAAGATAAAGTATTACAGTATAATAATAGAGCTATTAATAGATATAACTAGGTATTTCTTTGTTTATATAAAGTAAAAATATAATCTGCAAGTTGTTCATTAGACCATACCATATCACAATCCGTACATACTGAGTAGATCACACCATGTAAGCCTTTTTTATTTATTTATGCTGAATTCCTATAAGAAAATTACTTCATAAACTTTTAATTAGGAAACCTGTATGATTGATGTCAGGGTTGCTTATGTCATTGATTTCAGGGTTGTGATGTCATTGATTTCAGGGTTGCTGATGTCATTGATTTCAGGGTTGCTGATGTCATTGATTTCAGGGTTGCTGATGTCATTGATGTCAGGGTTGTGATGTCATTGATTTCAGGGTTGCTGATGTCATTGATTTCAGGGTTGCTGATGTCATTGATTTCAGGGTTGCTGATATCATTTACTTCAGGGTTGTCAATTTCATTAATTTCAGGGTTTCCAATGTCAGAATGAAGAGGGTACTGGTTACAGGTGCTTCTGGTTTACTTGGCAGACCAGTGTTGAATGAATTTTGCAATGCATCATGGGACACACTGGGCTGTGCATATTCCAGAGCAGTTGGTGTTCTGAAGAAAGTTGACATTCAGGATGAAATTCAAGTCAGACAAGTATTTGAAGACTTCAAGGTTTGTTTTCTCACTAATATTTCTCTATCTCTAATTTACAAAAAAAACATGACACTGGATGTACATGTTCAAAGACTATATTGGCTATTGTAAAGCTGGTTTGTTATTGTTTGAATAGGGAATAAAAGGCTGTAATTTGTTTGAAAAGGAGGGATCAGGGCTTTCATCTGATGGAAAAGGGACAGACATGGACTGAGGGGTCAGGGCTTTCATCTGTTGGAAAAGGGACAGACATGGACTGAGGGGTCAGGGCTTTCATCTGATGGAAAAGGGACAGACACGGACTGAGGGGTCAGGGCTTTCATCTGATGGAAAAGGGACAGACATGGACTGAGGGGTCAGGGCTTTCATCTGATGGAAAAGGGACAGACGTAGACTGAGGGGTCAGGGCTTTCATCTTTTGGAATAGAGACAAACATGGACAGTGACACTATGCCTTAAATGCAGTTGTAAATGTACTGGACGTATCATTTAAGCAGGCTGGGGGATTCAATCCCGCTATAGGGAAAGCCAAGTTAGGCCTATCAAATACTGTGTGGGGATTAGTACCATGATTAGACGATACCAAATCATGCTAGTTCATGCTTAGCCTGTTGACAGCCAGGCAGCAATGAAAATAGTATTACCAGCACATCAAGATTAGTATTGTACAAAAGTAATGGTAATTTGGCACATTCAGTGATTTTTTTGACTTCTTAGGAAATGCCTTTCCAAACATAGACCCTTGGTCTATGAAATGCCCTTCCAAACATAGACCCTTGGTCTATGAAATGCCCTTCCATACATAGAGCCTGGATCTATGAAATGCCCTTCCACACATAGACCCTTGGTCTATGAAATGCACTTCCATACATAGAGCCTGGATCTATGAAATGCCCTTCCATACATAGACCCTTGGTCTATGAAATGCCCTTCCATACATAGAGCCTGGATCTATGAAATACCTTTCCAAACAAGACTAATAGACCCTTGGTCTATGAAATGCCCTTCCATACATAGAGCCTGGATCTATGAAATGCCCTTCCAAACATAGACCCTTGATCTATGAAATGCCCTTCCATACATAGAGCCTGGATCTATGAAATGCCCTTCCATACATAGAGCCTGGATCTATGAAATGCCCTTCCAAATATAGACCCTTGGTCTATGAAATGCCCTTCCACACATAGACCCTGGATCTATGAAATGCCCTTCCATACATAGAGCCTGGATCGATGAAATGCCCTTCCAAACATAGACCCTTGGTCTATGAAATGCCCTTTCATACATAGACCCTTGGTCTATGAAATGCCCTTCCATACATTGAGCCTGGATCTATGAAATGCCCTTCCACACATAGACCCTGGATCTATGAAATACCCTTGCAAACATATACCCTGGGTCTATTTCTAACATACTTTCTATCTTTGATTAAAACCAAAACCTTCATTTGTTGAATAATTTTTGAGACTATTTTGTAAGAATAAACGTTGTGAAAGGTCAAGTTATTTTGCGCAGACTTCTGAGCATACTGCAGGTCAGTTTGCTCAGTGAATTTTCACTGAAAAACCCACATGTGTCACGATGAAACAAAAAACTCTGTAAAAGGCATAGATTTCCAATCCCTCATCCTCCTCAAAATTCAAATTCCCTAGTTACTGTTGTAGAAGGGTACACATTTCCCCTAACTGTAGTATCCTAGCTAAAACACTAGTGAATGTACAATTGAACTGTGCATTAGAAAAAATATGGAACAAGTATATTTGTTTACATGCAGTCACTTTACCTGGCAATAATTGCACAGTTGCTCGGTTTATGCACCATCACAAACTTTCATATTTGCTGTTGCCAAAGACACTTTACTATGGGAAAATCCATTATATAACGAGCTGTGCCAATAACATTGGCCTATGACATCACATGTACTAGCAGTAATACTTGCAGTTGCAATGCAACTGGCTGGAATACATGTCAGAACAAGAAAAAAGCTAGATGGACTACCAACAGTCTAATGCTGCAAGAAATCCCATATGCCAATCACAGTGTTTGTATCTCTTTGCCATGTCAGCGATTATTTGAAATATACGGTAGATAGATATGGTTGAAAATATCTGATCAATTGCTATTGTATAAATTTTTCCAGCCTTCCATAGTTATTCATGCAGCTGCTGAACGGAGACCCGATGTCGTAGAGAAACAAGAAGAAGCCACAAAGAGACTCAATGTGGATGCCACTGCCATGATCTCAAGAATTTGTGGTAAAAAACAAATTCATTTGTTACGAAATTGACAGTAGCTGTGACTTTTGATAATATTTCCATAATTTCCAGAGAATATTACATTTTCTTTATTTTTTTTCAAGAGTGTATTGAAATTCAAAGTATAAGCTTTGCAAACAAATCACTTGTGTACAGTATGCTGTGTTATTGTTGACAAATGAATTACAGTTAACAGTAACATTAAGTCATCAATGATAACATCGGCACTGCACATGTTATTATCCACAATCACACTTGTGATACATGAACCAATGGAGCTGTGATACTGTGCATTTTGTTTATGGTATCGCATCGCAGAGCACTGCTGGCTTTAACCCTTTGAGCACCAAAGTCAATTTTTCTCACCTTTATAAGATGTGCCCCAGTCAATTTTTTTTTCAGATTTTTGCCAAAATTTTGGTGAAAAACTGTAGCAAATGAAAATGTGATGTCCATTTCATCCAGAATTATCAAAAAATTTCAGAAAAATTCTTGAAAATTGGTAAAATGTTGCACTGAAATTTTTGTGGAAAAAAGTACAGCACTCAAAGGGTTAAATTCATGTTAAGTTTTAGTTTTATCAGGACTGTGTGAATAGGGTCATGTGAACAGTGCAACACGAACAGCCAACTAAAACAATGAACAACCCCATCATAAGCTGTTGTATATAGCGCCACCAGTGTCTCATTTATTTTACGCTTTTGTTTTCTGCAATAGAGAAAAAGCTAAACTGCTATGCAATGTCAACCAAATTTGACATTTTCTTTGCGTGTTTTCTCTAGGTGTTACAAAGGACTCAGCGGTCAAGTTGAGTTGACCTTCCAAATTTGATAACCCTGGTTTCTCATTTTGACTTTTATAATCTCAGTATAATGACATTGAAATCCTGACAGAGAACAGATCAAATTCAGTGCTTCTACGTAAAGTCAGGTGAAATCTTTTTTGTTTCAAGTGTCTCTGTTCGTGTTTTGTTTCACATGAATTCATCAGACAATAGAATGGTTTCCTTACACTACTACAGCCACTAATATATATAAAAGCCAGGTTTGAAACTTCATCTTTGAAAAAGCTCTGGGTTTCATAGACAGAATCTACCGATACCAATATTTTTACCAGTTCGGTTTTCCTGAATTCCCATACAGACAGTTTTTGGTTGGCCTGAACCATTGCTGAACAGACAGTGTGTGGTTTGCCTGAACCATTGCTGTACAGACAGTGTGTGGTTTGCCTGAACCATTGCTGTACAGACAGTGTGTGGTTTACCTGAACCATTGCTGAACAGACAGTGTGTGGTTTACCTGAACCATTGCTGTACAGACAGTGTGTGGTTTACCTGAACCATTGCTGAACAGACAGTGTGTGGTTGGCCTGAACCATTGCTGTACAGACAGTGTGTGGTTTGCCTGAACCATTGCTGAACAGACAGTGTGTGGTTTGCCTGAACCATTGCTGAACAGACAGTGTGTGGTTTACCCGAACCATTGGTACAGACAGTGTGTGGTTTGCCTGAACCATTGCTGTACAGACAGTGTGTGGTTTGCCTGAACCATTGCTGTACAGACAGTGTGTGGTTTGCCTGAACCATTGCTGTACAGACAGTGTGTGGTTGGCCCGAACCATTGCTGTATAGACAGTGTGTGGTTTGCCTGAACCATTGCTGAACAGACAGTGTGTGGTTTACCCGAACCATTGGTACAGACAGTGTGTGGTTGGCCTGAACCATTGCTGAACAGACAGTGTGTGGTTTACCCGAACCATTGGTACAGACAGTGTGTGGTTGGCCTGAACCATTGCTGTACAGACAGTGTGTGGTTTGCCTGAACCATTGCTGTACAGACAGTGTGTGGTTTGCCTGAACCATTGCTGTACAGACAGTGTGTGGTTGGCCGAACCATTGCTGTACAGACAGTGTGTGGTTTGCCTGAACCATTGCTGTACAGACAGTGTGTGGTTTGCCTGAACCATTGCTGAACAGACAGTGTGTGGTTTGCCTGAACCATTGCTGTACAGACAGTGTGTGGTTTGCCTGAACCATTGCTGTACAGACAGTGTGTGGTTTGCCTGAACCATTGCTGTACAGACAGTGTGTGGTTTGCCTGAACCATTGCTGAACAGACAGTGTGTGGTTTGCCTGAACCATTGCTGAACAGACAGTGTGTGGTTTGCCTGAACCATTGCTGTACAGACAGTGTGTGGTTTGCCTCACCATTGCTGTAGAGACAGTGTGTGGTTGGCCCGAACCATTGCTGTACAGACAGTGTGTGGTTTGCCTGAACCATTGCTGTACAGACAGTGTGTGGTTTGCCTGAACCATTGCTGAACAGACAGTGTGTGGTTTGCCTGAACCATTGCTGTACAGACAGTGTGTGGTTTGCCTGAACCATTGCTGTACAGACAGTGTGTGGTTTGCCTGAACCATTGCTGAACAGACAGTGTGTGGTTTACCTGAACCATTGCTGAACAGACAGTGTGTGGTTTACCTGAACCATTGGTACAGACAGTGTGTGGTTGGCCTGAACCATTGCTGAACAGACAGTGTGTGATTTACCCGAACCATTGCTGTATAGACAGTGTGTGGTTTGCCTGAACCATTGCTGTACAGACAGTGTGTGGTTTGCCTGAACCATTGCTGTACAGACAGTGTGTGGTTTGCCTGAACCATTGCTGAACAGACAGTGTGTGGTTTGCCTGAACCATTGCTGTACAGACAGTGTGTGGTTTGCCTGAACCATTGCTGTACAGACAGTGTGTGGTTTACCTGAACCATTGCTGTACAGACAGTGTGTGGTTTGCCTGAACCATTGCTGAACAGACAGTGTGTGGTTTGCCTGAACCATTGCTGAACAGACAGTGTGTGGTTTGCCTGAACCATTGCTATACCATTGACAGTCTTCCCCCTCTACTCTCTATGGCTATACTGACAGCAGGTCGGGATCTTTCAGTAAACTCTACTTTATTTGATGGCTGTGTTCAATCATGCAGATAGCAGTGATAGTGTAAAGTTTGTTTAATCTCATGACCTATCGGTTTCATGACACTTGCAAGGATCTACATGAAGTGAAAAACAGCTTACTAGAGAAGTAATTGCAAATTTTTGTCAGAAATTAGGATTAATGATAGAGGGTTAAATTTCTGTCATTTGATATTCTGTGTACAAAAGTTGAAACCTACTTCCTGACATTTGTTTTTCTAAGTAAGAATGATTAATGACTGGTTTGGTCTACATGGTAGATGAACCATTGAATAACTATTTATCGTCCTGAAAGTTAGGGGTAGACCATTGATGCTTGGGGGTGTCTAGATGATCGACTTTGGAACCCTTTTTCCTCCCTGCTTCAGTTGGAATGATGTTTTTACAGATGAACAAATTCTGGCAACTTTTTTTCACTTTCCTTCACAGAGGAATTTTCCACATGGGCATACAGGTGCTGAAATGCCAATAGTCTCTGTTCTTTTTGTTGTGATGTTTTTCTTTAAATGACATGACAAAAACCAACTGGGAAAGAAATGTACAACAGCACAAAGTTGACATTTAACTATAGGCAAACAGTATCTGCTTTTGAATGTTGGAAAGTTTGAAGGAGAATAGAAGCAACATGTACTGCAGCAAGACTGTTGATAGAGGACTGAAAAGGAGTCATTGTGGACTCAATCTTTGAAATCACCGCTACCAGTGTTAGAGATCAAGTTTGTTCTAGGTTGTAGACTAAAATTATGTGGCACAAACCAACTTAAGATATGGAAGACAACACAATGCATGTAGGGAGTGGAATTATATACATTAAAGTTCAACAATTGGTCCAATTACTCAGGAGAGATTAGTAGGGGTGTTCCTTTTCTTGATAAAGAAAATTTTAAATATCACTCAATAAAATTGGGTCATTAGGTGGCCATTTTGCAGAGCTTTAAATAAGGAGTTTTTATGAAAACTCAAAAGTATATTTAATACACAAAATGATTTCCCATTATTACCTTGTCAACAGTTACAAGTGAACACTGAATAGGAAACATTTCTATTTGACCTTGCAGCTGAAATAAGGAAATTCTTCAAGTACTCACAGTTAATGCAAAGAAATCAGAGTGCATCTTCGGTCTAGGTATATGCTACAAAAATACTTGGGATTTCTAATGTTTCAAAAGATTACGTGATACCTGAGTTAAAATTCAGGCTATGGCTAGTCATTTGGAATGCACCTTCTATTTGGATGTTAACAGGTGTATCCAATAATGTGCTTTGAAAGACAAAATAAATCATTAAATAAACATATTTGGACATTTAAGCAGGTCTGTTTGAATGCAATTTCTTGCACACTTGTCTCTTCCTCGTCAAATTGCATTGCAAATGTGCTTTAAGTCATTGGAAATTGAAAAAGAGGAGTTCAGGAAACATTTAATGTTGGGGCATGGTGTGGGTACCCCTTTATGTACAACGATATTTTTGTTGACAACTTATGATAAGCCAGGCAGACAATTGTAAAGGATAACAATGAATATCAGATATCTAGTGTAGGCTATGTGGACAAGATGAATTGAGTATTCCACATGATTTGGGATGTAAGGTGTAACAGAAGCATAACAAATAAATAATACTATTCTTAATGTATCAAATTGAAACACTGGGTACATGTAAAACAACAGTAAAAAGTGAGTAAAAATGAAAGATGTTATGAAAATGGCGCGACTGAATAGCGTGCTTAATATGACAAATACTGATAATGACTGAAAGTAACTGTGGGTGAATTATTTTTTCTTACATCATGTCTGCTGGCAAACTTTTTTCAATATTTTTCTCCTATCTATGGCTGGCCTTTTTTACAAAGGCAGTTGCTTAGAATCTTTCTTTTTCATAAAACTTGCAGCCTGTTCTGGTAACCCTGACTAGATCTTCCAATAGAAAAGTCCAGTCATTGACTTAGTTAACGCCTTTGTGGAATTTGGAATTCTGAGTATGCACACTAGTATGACTGAAAAAGACATTTTGCAGGTTTTTAATGTAGATGACAAATGAAGTTGTTTGACAATTTTAAATGAGAATATTTTTTTCCTTTTCCAGCGGAATATGGTGCTTTTATGTTGTTTATCAGCACAGACTATGTGTTTGATGGTACCTCACCACCTTACAAAACAGATGCAAAACCAAATCCACTCAATAAATATGGAAAAAGTAAATTAGATGGAGAAAATGCAACCCTTGACAATAATTCAGGTAACGTGATGTGATCTCTCAAGTTTTTAAAATCTTTTATCAGAGACAGGACTTTTCATGTACAGTTAAAGGCATGGTTCAGGCGTCAGATTGTCTTGCCAGGAAATTTACTTACAAGATTACAATTTCAATGGAAAACAAAAGGCTATGACACACCTTTATTATCCTCTTACAGACTAGAACAAACTCGATCCCTTGGATCAATTCCCCAACCTTTAAGTCTGCTGCTCAGAAGTATATGATCCTATTTGTTCTTTGTTGCATGTGTTGCTACACGCATGATGACCTAGTCTTAGGTAAAACAAACATTTTTGATGCAAATTGATGAATTTGCTTCTTTTTAAATCTAATTAAGGTGGAGCTGCATGTTGCCAACAGTTTTTCAAAGCAATATTTCTCATCAAAGATGACAAGGAAACCCCAGCAAAATATTTATTTCAAGAAGCAGAGACTCTAAAGTTTAGTAAGGTAGCAGTAGTTTAATAGAGGAATGAAAAATGATTTGCATACATTTGCATAAATTAACACTTCTTTATCACGCAACTTACAACTGCTTGACAAGCTAAAAGGTGAAACCAACCAATATTTTAATCTTGGGTTAACAAATTAATTATTTGCAAAAAAGTGATTTTTTAGCAAAATACGCTGTGTTGGGTTGCAGCACCCCCTTACAATAGATTATTAGTCCCCACGGACACCGTCCGGGGGGACTTATAGGTTTGGTCATGTCCGTGCGTGTGTGCGTGCGTGCGTCCGTCCGTCTGTGCGTCCGTCCGTCCGTTCACGCAGATATCTCAGAGATGCCTCAAGCGATTTCATTCAAACTTGGTACAAGGATTACTTCATATGTCATACAGATGCACATCGATTTGTTTTGTGGTACGATCAAATATGGCTGCCAGGCGGCCATTTTATTACGATTTTTTCATGTACAGAGCCATAATTCAGGCATGTTTCAACTGATTTTATTCAAAGTTGGTACAGGGACATTGACCAATGTCATAGATATGCATGTCAATTCTTTTTGTGATACGATCCAATATGGCCGCCGTGCGGCCATTTTGTTACGATTTTTTCATGTACAGAGCCATAACTCAGGCATATCTCAACCGATTTTATTCAAAGTTGGTACAAGGACATTAACCTATGTCATACATATGCGACAGGGACATTGACCAATGTCATAGATATGCATGTCAATTCTTTTTGTGATACGATCCAATATGGCCGCCGTGCGGCCATTTTGTTACGATTTTTTCATGTACAGAGCCATAACTCAGGCATATCTCAACCGATTTTATTCAAAGTTGGTACAAGGACATTAACCTATGTCATACATATGCACGTCACTTTGTTTTGTGATACGATCCAATATGGCCGCCAGGCGGCCATTTTATTACGATTTTTTCATGTACAGAGCCATAACTCAGGCTTGTTTCTACAGATTTTATTCAAAGTTGGTACAAGGACATTGACCAATGTCATAGCTATGCACATCAATTTGTTTTGTGATACGATCCAATATGGCTGCTGTGCGGCCATTTTGTTACGATTTTTTCATGTACAGAGCCATAACTCAGGCATATCTCAACCAATTTTATTCAAACTTGGTACAAGGACATCGACCTATGTCGTACATATGCACATTGACTTGTTTTGTAATACGATCCAATATGGCTGCCGTGTGGCCATTTTATTACGTTTTTTCATGTCCAGAACCATAACTCAGACATGTATCAAGCAAATTTATTCAAAGTTGGTACAAGGAGATTGATCAATGTCATACATATGCATGTTAATTTGCTTTGTGATACGATCCAATATGGCTGCTGTGCGGCCATTTTGTTATGATTTTTTCATGTACAAAGCCATAACTCAGGCATATTTCAACCGATTTTAATCAAAGTTGGTACAAGGACATTGACCTAATATGTCATACATATGCACATTGATTTGTTTTGTGATTCGATCCAATATCGCCACCATGTGGCCATTTTATTACGATTTTTTCATGTCCTGAACTACAACTCAGACATGTATCAAGCGAATTTATTCAAAAGTATTTTTATCACAGACCTAATGAAGAGGACTCTATCCTCTCTGAGGACCTGTAATCAAAGCACCCATTAACAAGTGGGGACTGTGTCATCAACGATGACTTGTTTCAATGTTATTTACACCCTACTCACCAAGGTGCATTAGTAGTAACATATGCAAACTTTAAACTTTTGATCTCACTTTTCCTAAGCTATCATTCAATGATATCAAATAAAAATCTATACATTTGATTTTAAACTCTGAAAAAACCAAACACTTACAGGTAGTTTGGGATTTGACATTGATATACAGGTAGTAGACTTGAAAATCAGAAGAGAAAAAAGTTTTCATTGAAAGAAAGGAAATTATCAGCCAATTTTCACTGTTATTAAACATTCAAAAGGACCATTATTCTTGGCAGTTCTTCCCTGAAATTTGTCACTATTTGAGATTTTCATGTCTCTTTTGCATAAAAAAAGAACTGCTGCAACAGTGAAATTTCCTGTCTGAACTCACTGTAAGTCAAGGATTGACTGAGTAGTCAATCAAGATTTTCTGTGACAAGGCATTAGTTTTTATTATCTATAGAAAGATTTTGGTTGTCGTCTTTCAAGCAGTTTTTCAGGTTTTATCAATGTGAATGTATTGTTAATTTTCAGAATCTGCTGTGTTGAGGGTTCCCATCCTTTATGGTGAAGTTGAAAAGCTTGGAGAGAGTGCTGTCTCAGTCTTGTTTAATCCTGTACAAGATACCAGCAAACCAGCGCCAATGTCGGACTATGAAATTCGTTATCCAACTCATGTTAGAGACATTGCAATCATCATCAGAAAGTTAGCAGAGAAGCGACTGGAAGTAAGTCATGGTAACCATTGAAACTAAAACCAAAATTCAAAGGTTAATCTTAATTTTTTTTGCAATTGTTACATGTATTGTCATTACAACTGCTTCAATGTATTCAGAGGGAATCCATATCTATGAAGTTTAGGGAATTTTGATATAGGAATAGGGAACTACTGGTCCTGGAACATTTCTGCTTTCTGTTACTATGGTTGCAAGGGTATACCCAAGATACCACAGTACACTTTTAACCTCAGTAACAAGTTACTTAAAAATATGAAAGGTTATACAAACACACAAAAGATATATATATATATATATATATATATATATATATATATATATATATATATATATATATATATATATATATATATATATATATATATATATATATATATATATATATATATATATATATATGATTATAGGTGAAACCATCATGGAGTTCCCAAATCTAACCAGTGAGGGCGCTGTAAACAAAATGATGTTATGATTTCATTGCTGCAGTATAAGAGCAGTCCCAGGTTCTCACATTAGTTTAATATGCTAGTCCTTTGTTCTCTTTGAAAGTTGTGTTCTGTGAATCAAGTTGTTCAGAGATAAGCTCATAACCTTCAACTCCTAAGCATTTCTATTGTAATTGTCCAGTATTAGTATGGTATATCTAAATTGTCTTGTATTAATACTGTATGGCAAAATTATCCTGTATTAGTATGGTATAGCTGAATTGTCCTGCATTAGTATTGTATAGATAGATTGTCCTGTATTAGTATGGTATAGCTAAATTGTCCAGTATTAGTATGGTATATCTAAATTGTCTTGTATTAATACGGTATGGCAAAATTATCCTGTATTAGTATGGTATAGCTAAATTATCCTGTATTAGTATGGTATAGCTAAATTATCCTGTATTAGTATTGTATAGATAGATTGTCCTGTATAAGTGCGGTATATCTAAATTGTCCAGTATTAGTATGGTATGTCTTGTATTAATACTGTATGGCTAAATTATCCTGTATTAGTATGGTATAGCTGAATTGTCCTGCATTAGTATTGTATAGATAGATTGTCTAGTATTAGTATGGTAAAGATAAATTGTCCTGTATTAGTACGGTGTAGCTAAATTGTCCTGTATTAGTATGGTATAGCTAAATTATCCTGTATTAGTATGGTATAGCTAAATTATCCTGTATTAGTATGGTATAGCTAAATTGTCCTGTATTAGTATGGTATAGCTAAATTGTCCTGTATTAGTATGGTATAGCTAAATTGTCCTGTATTAGTATGGTATAGCTAAATTGTCCTGTATTAGTATGGTATATCTAAATTATCCTGTATTAGTATGGTATAGCTAAATTATCCTGTATTAGTATGGTATAGCTGAATTGTCCTGCATTAGTATTGTATAGATAGATTGTCTAGTATTAGTATGGTAAAGATAAATTGTCCTGTATTAGTACGGTGTAGCTAAATTGTCCAGTATTAGTATGGTATAGCTAAATTATCCTGCATTAGTATGGTATAGCTAAATTGTCCTGTATTAGTATGGTATAAGCTAAATTGTCTTGTGTTAGTATGGTATAGCTATTAAAATTGTCCTGTATTAGTATTGTATAGCTAAATTGTCCAGTATTAGTATGGTATAGCTAAATTATCCTGCATTAGTATGGTATAGCTAAATTGTCCTGTATTAGTATGGTATAGCTAAATTATCCTGCATTAGTATTGTATCGCTAAATTGTCCTGCATTAGTATGGTATAGCTAAATTGTCCTGTATTAGTATGGTATAGATAGATTGTCTAGTATTAGTATGGTATAGCTAAATTGTGCTGTATTAGTATGGTATAGCTAAATTGGCACCAAGCTTGAGTTGAGTATAATAGTCATGATTCAATGTCTCAAAGTAATCACGCGATGAGAAAGGCAATTTCTGTTGCTGTAAATCAAAACTATATGTTCCCACAAGTAGTTTGTAGAGATTATAAATATCCAGCGATCCTAAATTCAGAAATAATTGTCCAGGAGTCTCTAGAAACCTAGAAAGTGTAATTGCTCTCAAACACATTTTTTGATTGATATAGATAGGGTTAAGGTGAATTACAAGACTAGTATTCAATGATGTATACATCATTTGATGGGCAATCATTATTTTTAAGTTTTATTTTAGTTTCATTTGATCAAGGTGTTAGTGGTTTTGTTAGACTACAAGATGAATGAAACTAATGATCTAAATGTTTGTTGCGTTTAAGATAATAATAATAATAATAACAAGGCAGTATTGCTGAAGGCAATGAGTACTTGGGCCGTGATATAGTAATTTTGAGGACAATATATACTACTATTCAAATATGGTCTTGAATTTCCTCCTGTCAATTAGGCATTTGATTAACTGGTTATTAAATGAAGCAATGGCATGACAACGGCAAAATATGTCTAGCAACTTTTGTGGAGTTTGAGGCAGGGGTTCTTTATTTATAGTGGAAATTGCTTAAACTCCTTAAGTATTCAAATTACAGCAAATTTCTTTTGTTCTCGATGGTAGATGTCTAATATTTAGATGGGCATATTTAGATTTCTACCCTATAGTTATCCCTACATACCAAAAATCGGACATCCAGCTCTATTGGCTTGCTCAGAATTAGATATGCACATAATTAATGAGGTACAATATGTGGTGTCATAAGGTGTCCCATCATACCAATATGAAGGGTGTAGCACTTGTAGTTACTGAGTTGTGGACAAATATATATATTTGAGGTCAAAGGTCATTGAGGTCACGTGACATTTTGTCAAAATAATTGTATTGCTAAGTTATTCATATATACCAAAAATCAGACCTCTAGCTCTATTGGCTCGCTCAAAATTAATTATGCGCATAATTAATGAGGTACAATATGTGGTGTCATAAGGTGTCTTATCATACCAAATATGAAGGATGTAGCACTTGTGGTTACTGAGTTGTGGACAAATATATATATTTGAGGTCAAAGGTCATTGAGGTCACGTGACGTTTTGTCATAATAATTGTATTGCTAAGTTATCCCTACATACCAAAAATCAGACCTCTAGCTCTATTGGCTCGCTCAAAATAAGATATGTGCATAATTAATGAGGTACAATATATGGTGTCATAAGGTGTCCTATCATACCAAATATGAAGGGTGTAGCACTTGTGGTTACAGAGTTGTGGACAAATATGTATATTTGAGGTCAAAGGTCATTGAGGTCACGTGACGTTTTGTCAAACAAAATATATTGTTAACTTATCCCTATATACCAAAAATCAGACCTCTAGCTCTATTGGCTCGCTCAAAATTAGATATGCGCATAATTAATGGGGTACAATATGTGGCGTCATAAGGCGTCCCATCATACCAAATATGAAAGGTTAGCACTTGTGGTTACTGAGATATGGACAATAATGTATATTTGAGGTCAAAGGTCACCAAGGTCACATGACATTTGTCAAAATGTCTGAGATATCTGCGTGAACCAATGGACTCACTGATGGACTCACGGACGGATATGACCCAATCTATAAGCCCCCTGGACTTTATCCGTGGGGACAAAAAACTGTGTCACTGCATCCTTTAGGCAATATGAATAAACTAAATTTTTATTTTTCTTGGCCTTATACATGGGAGTCTATGGAGGTGTAAACTAAAAAGTCCTCTAACACGGCCAAATTCGATCGCATTGTGAAACAAATCGACGTGCATCTGTATGGGGTTGGGTACTATTTTTGTGCAAAGTTTGAAAGAAATTGACCAGGGCATGTCTGAGATATCTGCGTGAACGGACGGACGGACGGACTGACATGACCAAACCTATAACTCCCCCAGGACTTCGTCCGTGGGCACTAAAAACAACGCAACAGTTATTACAGCTACACCGGCGGTAGGTTCATATCCAGAGCCCCGTACGGTCTGCCGCCGTCGCTTGAAAACAATCTCATAAACCTGGCCATATGGGCAACTGTGTATGGGCAGCTGGATGCTTGACTTCCCGGAGAAGGCGTCGAGCTGTCACGTTCAAGCTCAGGATTATTTGTCGATCAAATTTCAGTAAATTTACCTTACCTAGATGAAATTTTGTCTATAGGCTGAAATTTCGCCGAAGTTTGACAAAATTGCATCGATTTTTCAGGTTCATATCCGACATTTTTGAGTTTTGAGTGCAGACAGAAATAAGTTTTGAGGCAACATAGCTGCGACCCCATGTTGACCCCTAGCCGTGCGTACGTAGCCCGGCGTACGATGCTATGTGCTACAGCTAACACACAGCATCGTACGCAGGGCTAGCGAGAGAGTTGCCGACATCGACGGTTATTTACGAAGTGAATAAAAGACTGTCATTTTTGGAAGCGATCGAATAGCTGAGGTAGGCTGGGATACGACTTGGGCCCAAGAATGCTGAATTTCGGCAGTAATTTGGCTTTTTACGTCAAGTCCCAAAATGGATTTGAAGTCACCGACCCTACGTACGGGTCTTTGCAGGGCTGTGGTGAGCGGGGCGATTAGCTGTAGCGGAACACACAGCATCGTACGCAGGGCTAGTTGACCCCAAGTGAAAATGTGTTCGCGATCAAATCTTCCTATTTATATTTTTTTCAGAATTTTCGACAAAATCATTGATTCTTAAATCTTTTGTAAAATATAAAATACTAAATAAAAATGCGATGTGCCATGTCTCCAGATTTCTAAATATCGTTCGTTGACCGTTCGACGGAATACTCATTTCGCAAACTTGTGACGCAGTTGAAATTCAATACTGACCGCCAAATAATCTTAATGAGACGAGATCATTCTAGACATCCTCCAAATTATCCAACCATTCGCGTTAGAGTTCAGCTCGCTTAGAGTATCATAACATTCTTCGGCCTTCGTTTAGATCGACCTAATCTCTCCCATTTAGGAAATAAATACACAAGCTACCTTGACAAAACTTCGTGCACCATCCAGGACCAAACGCACTACAAATCTGTCTTGACGTCATCATCTCCTTACATGGTAATCGGCCATACCGTATTTTTTAGCAAAGGAGACACAGAATACGTCGGAGTATTCAGTTTCAAAACGTATTACATTGTGTGATGTTGTCAAAAAAAGGTAATGTTACTGCAGTGGTATAAATTACAAAACGCAAAAGTTCAAATCAGTTTATTTTGGACTGGCTTTACCCAATATTTCACATTGTTTCTTATGCCAGATTTGACCACGTGCTTACTGGCGACCCCTTTACATGCAAATTTTGTGTCAAATGGTGTGTTCTCTCCGGAAAAACAAACGTACGATTTCTATATGAAGGAGGCGAAATTTGCCCTCAAAACTCGAAACCACCCCTTGGGGTGTACCTAGCTATTTTGAACGAGCTTCTCGAATCTGCAGCTCTATTTCGAAATGATGGTCTGGTTTTCTCAGCTCAAGGATAAGTGTTCTCCATCGCTGTGGGCATTACTATTCTCAACTAGGGGTACAGTTTCCAGTCGTAATGTTTTTCATTGTGTCCGGGATATAAAACCTTTCCTTTTCAAACTTTTACTTTGATTAACTCTAGTCCACATCTTATCAGCGATTAAACATGTTTCAAGTTTAAATGTTAAATTCTGGTCTCGAGCCCTCTTGTTCGACCAAACTGAAATTACCCCTCCCACTTTGGCTCGTCCAGTGGGTGTAGCAAGGGTCGTGCCATCGCCTAGGAAACGGAGGGTGCATTAATTGTTGCATTTCGATGCACATTTTGATTATATTCAGAAGATTTTGCGGCAAAAACTCAGATAGAGAAGCATTAATATTCACATCTCACTTATTCAAGACTGGCTGAGAGCAGCACTTCCATTCAGTTAACATCATAACGCCATTTATTATGCCAAGAAAGATGAAGCCAAGACATTTTGCCCTCCCGGTCTCAGCCAGAAATGGTTATACCTTACAGAGTTTTTTCCACGGAATGAAAACAAATGTACTTGGGCTGAGGCCCAAGTACAATAATAATAATAATAATAATAATAATAATAATAATAATAATAATATTGGGTTCTTATATAGCGCACATATCCACAAGTACATGTGCTCAAGGCGCTTTACAATTATTATTACCCCTGGTCACTGGACCTAATATGATACCACTCAACTCCCTGGGGAGCAAACAACAGCTCACATGTGCAGCCAATAAGCGCAGCAGAGCTAAACGTACAAACACACACATTACAACCACTGTCCTACCAGGTACCCATCACTCCTGGGTGGGGAGAAGCAATGAGGAATAAAGTGCCTTGCTCAAGGACACAACACCATGGCCATGCCGGGGCTCAAACTCACCATCCTGTGATTGTGAGTCCACTGCTTTAGCCACTGGCCCATGATGCCTCCTTAAAACAAGCCATTCAAATCTTGGGGGATGTAAAATCAGTTTTTTCTTTCAAATTCTACAAAAATTGACAATTCATAAAGGTGCTTTATGACTTTCTTTTTTTATCTTGGTATAATGTAATGTTTTAGCTTCAATGTGATGTCTTCGTAAGTCCATTGAAGTCAACATTGACACAAAGAAAAAAGGCAAAGAAACTACAAAGTAAGAACTCACTAATCATGAAAAGATACTTCTTTTATTTCTTGAATAAAATGCAGTAGGCTCTTAGAAGGATATGCTTGGAATGTCTGGGAAGAAATTTAAAGCTCCCATAGAGAGATAAGCCGAGCATGTGAACACCCTACATGAAATTTAAAGCTAGTTTATCCTCAGTTGCCATGTGATATCATCATGACCATATTATGGCCACCTGGTTGCTATGACAATGAGCATCCAAAGTAAAGCTAACGCAAGAAAACTGTCTATGGAGTCAGAAGTGTGCATTTTTGAGTAAAAGTGCTGTAAATGAAAACAAAATTTTAGAAATCTAAACATATTAGTGTGTAGTTTAGCCATGTATTGAAGTGGATGTCCAGTAATTGACTCTTTAAAACAGAAAAAAACATGTCGTAATCTATATTGATGCATGTCAAGTGGGATGCAATTATCTCAATCCACCTAAACATTCTAATTGTGCAGAAACAGAGTTTTAAGTTAAGATTTTATTCCTAGCCAAGACTGTGAAATCTTCAAGTTCTTTATCTTTGCCCTGAAGAACTGACAAAAATTAGCACTGACATTTCCTTGCAGATTTGGAAAATAGAAATCCTTTAGACTCGTAATATCTTTCTGTAGATAACAAATTAGCAGACATTGTGAAAGGCTTGCATTGTGCTTTTACTGTAATTAATACTTGTACAAATTAAGGCAGGCTTAAGAGATTTTTGCACAACAAGCTACCTTAAAATGTTGTCTAATCCCGTTGGAATCTTATTTGTCCACAGGCAGATAAAATGTCTGAAATTTTTGCTCCCTAAATCCCCTGTATAAAGTACTTCCTCAGTCCACTGTTCTCAGTGTTTTGTCTATCTGCCATTCCAATTCAGTGATGGAATGTCCATAGTGTGATTGCTGTGAAATTCAGTCAGTTCTCAAACTGGATATTTAAATTGTCTAATTTTTAAAAGACATTCCCCCTGACACATCAAACCAAACATTTTCCTCAATCATTAATTATTCAAACCATGGTAAATGACAGTGTATCTAAACTTGACTGTGATAGTCCGAACACAATTTTAAAGTTATATTTGATGTGTTTATTTCTATCTGGACATGGCACAAGCTGAACAGATATTCGCTTTATGCATTCTCGCAAGCCAGAGCATTTTTTCCATGTGACTGGCCATCATCCTACAAAAGTCGTCTAATTCATTTGAAAGAAACACAACTTTAGAATGAGCTTGAGAATGATGGCTCCTACCCTAGTCTGGATGCATATCATTCAAACTGTGCTTTCCATTTGAGAAGTTTTGAACTTTTATGTTTGACTACTTTAAATTCAACATAACAAAATAATCAATGAAGTTTTTCTCAAGATATTTTGAATGACACATCTTACAATTAATCTCTATGGCATTTTGAATTGACAGAAAACATTGCACATTGTTTTCAATTCAATTGCATTGCACATTGCAATTTATCGTTCTCACTGTGTTTCTGCAATGTCTTTCAACTTTGACTTTCAACCATAAACTGTCTGCTGGCAAAAAAACAGTTCTTCAAGTTTGTTTTATTCTTCACACCACTGTTTTAAGGATTACACACATATTGACCATTTTGTCATTTTTTTACCAAAAACCTAGGCCGATTCCCAGGATACTGGTTTGAATTCATATTATGAACTCTGAAGGAACCCGCCATATTTTCAGTGCAGTAATATTCCTATGCCCAGTGAAGCTTTCAATATCTGCATATAAACTGTATATTTCAAATTCAGTGTAAACATATTCACTCTCATCCTCTGGGTTTTCAGTGATTCAGGACTGATGTATACAATGGTTTCAGCGTTCAGGCTTTTCTTGCAGATGCCAAATGTGTGAACCCTATATATCATAAGATCTATCTGTAGGTCTACCTCTAAGTCTATACTTTACAAGGTGACTATCTACAGGCCTTGGAACTGATAGTTTTAACCATTTGTTCAGACTTTCTTTAAAGAAACTTTAAAAGAATTCTCCTTCATATTCAAGAATATAATTCAATGGTTGTCTTGCAAATTAGGTATCAGGGAAGAGAAACAAGTTACCTAAAATATATTGATATTTGAAATTCAAAATGGCTATTCTCAGTACCCAATGTAAATTTTAGGGTGAAATTTTAGATTTTGATTTCCATAAAATCAAGATTGTAAAAACTTTATGTACTCCACAAGGAACAGAATGAGTCAACACAAGGAAGCAGATTAGCAAAATATCATAAAATGTGAATGCCCAAATGTCTGTAAAATGTGAATGCCCAAATGTCTGTAAAATGCGAATGCCAAAATACCTGTCCCTGAGGTGTGTTCTACCTTGAATTTAACTTCCTTTTTATGATGTTTTGATGCTAATATTGACAAAGAACAAGGTCAGGTTTTATACATTTTGGTTTCTTTGCAAGCCATGTTGTGTGGTTCTGGCCTATATCAGGAGGCACCGTGGACCAGTGGTTAGGGTAACGGACTCACTACCGGAGGATGGTGAGTTCGGGACCCGGTTCAAGTCCCGGTAGATCCAGAGTAGCGGATTCACTGTCGGAGGACGGTGAATTCGAGACTCTAGCTCGGTGTTGTGCCCTTGAGCAAGGCACTTTACTCCTCAGTGCTCCATTGGGGTAGTGGGTTATGGGTACCTCATCCTGTAAATGGGCTAGCACCCGTTGGATGATGGACTAAATAAAAAAAAAAAAAAAAAAATATACATTTATTGGCAGAACAAGGTCGTATTAGCCATGTGATTGACGTTCACCAATTATGAATTAGAAATGGGTAAAGTGAGATCTAGCAGTCAGCCAATCAGCTGACACCATACCTACATACTGATCACATGACCATTGTGATAAAAGTGCATCTTTAATCAGAAGTCTTGCTGTGATTGATTCACAAGTTGTTCAAATAACTTGTAAATTCTACAAACTACTCAATTCATGTTATGCATGGCTTGTTTAAGGAGATTGTGCACTGATCTAATAAGCCATGTTATTTAAATGACCATAAATTGGCACCTTTGATGCTTTCAAGTGAAAATAATTTGCATAATTTGTGATTTTTACTTAAAATGTTAATATTGTAAGTGGTAGACCTAATTTGATTTATGTCAGTGCATGTTAATATAAATCAAAAGTGTGCTGAAAGTTCAAGCTAAAGGTTTCCTGTGTGGAGTATGACTCAAGGATGTCTTTGAATCAATCAAAGTAAGAGAAAACATCAAACTTTATTGGCTGAAAAATGTCTGCTATTGATTGTATAAAAACTTGTAATGATGTAGAATTGAATTATATGTACAAATTTGTAATTTGTCATACTGAACTTTATTTCTGTCGAGTTATATTTGTCTTCTTTGAATGGTCAGATTTATGTTAGATACTGGTATTACAGAAATTATACAGTTTGCTGTTTAGACAGCTTGGAGGTTATAAGATTTACATGAAAATGCTGAAAGTTTACTTGAAATTGTAACAATTCTTGGTTACATCCAGCTTTGTTTAGACTCTAGCAGCACAGTGAATACACTCTTCACAGTAGATCTCACATATACTGTGTATCAATTGTAGTCTATATGTTTCGGTAAATTTTGAATTTGTACTTGACAAGTGACCTGATAACTTTATTCTGATCTGTCACTGTGAGTTTATCTTTGATTAAAAAATATTATGAAAGTTTTGTAAAAAGAGAAAGTTGAAAATGGAAAACATTGTTTTTGACAGAATTTATTAAAAGTTTCATAAAATGATTACCTTGAATCAATATGCCTAACATGTTCAAGCATAATATGCCTAACATGTTCAAGCATGCTGCAGTTACATTTCTCTGAGCTTTCCAAAGATAGTATATAAATGTTGACAAAGATAATTTAATATGGTAATATGATAACTTAATTTACTCACTATAATCTTTCTCTAAAATACTTGAGTATTATCAGGTCTTAATTTTGATATAAAGTGATTTGTACAAGGGCTGTATTCTGTATTAAAGAACTTCAGACACCATTTGTGCAATCTCTTCCAATAGGATGTAGATGACAAGTATGGGTCACAGCAATGACAGAATGAGTTAGAGTTCAATAATGTATTATTAATCAAATATTCGTAATAAAATTGTTCTTCCTGTGTTGCAAATATCTTCAAGATTCAAATATTTAGTGATAACACTTACACAGTATGGCTGAAGAGAATAAACATAAATATTAATTACAATAATTTGCCTTTCTCAAATTTTGATGTTGTCTATTTCATCCTCGGGTCTGGTTTACTCTTTCAGAAGTTTTTGATTTTGAAATACTCATTATTTCATTGAACACAAGCATAGGTCCCAAGATCAGCTGGTGAAGTAGTCAGTCGTAAAGTGTTTATGTAGAGTTTGAATTGAACCTTGCTAACATTTGAACAGCTCTTTTCAAAAGCAATTAATGAATTCAAAAACCATTTAAATCAACGGAAGTCAGGACTTAAACCTAGGAGAATGAGCAAAGCAACCGGTTGTTCCTTTGAAAGTAAACCATTGTGTTAACCAGTGAGTGTGGGTCTGTGTACGGAATACTCTTCCTGATGTCAGAGTTATTTATGTATTGTGCCATCTCATGTTGTCAGTCAGTGTTCTGACAGTCACTTGACAGGGATCTTGTAAAAGATTTTGATTAGTCAAAGAAATGGAACCTTAAAAATCAAATTTTAAACTTTTTAACCTTGATATGTTTCAAATGTTAAACTTCTGTAAACCAAGAAAAAATCAAGAATAAAAATCAGGGCTTACATGAAAATTGTCTACTTGTTTCTGTAATTTTGCAAAAAATGAAATTTTTGATGATTACCAAACCATAATGGTAAAACCTTGGTTCCAATAACAAATTTACAAGTCTTCAAACACAAACTGTACATATGTGAAAAATTGTGATAATTTTTGAAATCCAAAATATTTTTTCCAAAAGTCCATTCTTCCCTTTGAGTATCTGTCGACATTTTACAAATTTTATTCATTCAAATAATCTAATTAGGCTGAGAGACTAGAAGCAAAGTACACATCATGTAAAAATCTTGGCCAGTCACTTGAAATATGTAAGCATTCATTTCCTTGGAAACAGTCTGTGCAATGCTTCCAAGTTTATCCATACATATATTGTACGTTATATCTGCTATGTAAACAATATCTTTCTATATTCTGTTTCTCTTAAAAAAATCAAATGTTTCTTTTATTTTCTTGGATATGAATTGCTTTATTTTGTCACAATTAGAAATCTTTATCACACATTGAGCTGATGAAATCAGAACCATTTTACATTTATGATTAGAAATGTACCTTTGCACTCGATGTGATGGCAGGTGTCAAGATGAATATAACAAAGTTGCCTGACCGTACATCTGACCATACATCTGATCTGACCATGCATATTTATGTTTCCTTGAACCATACACTCTTTCCTGTCTTCTTGATATGTAAATTGGCAATGTTGCCGTACATCCACTGTCATTTAACAAATGGCGGCTTTGCGTAAATTGCTATTACGTATGCCATGGCACTGAAGTTGATCTGCATCACTACTCATTGATTTTGTGTCAAAGAAAGATTTTAGATTACGATAAAATACTATGAATTTTATTTCCTTATATTCAGGATTCTTCAATAAAGGGTATTTATCATTGGAGTGCAGATGAATCCATGACAAAATACACGATGGCCAGCACTATGTGTGAAATATTTGATCTGCCAACTCATCACATTGTTGCTGATAAGGAGCCGTCCAAAGGCGCACCCAGACCTTACAATGCTCATTTGGATAGATCTAGGCTTGAAGGTATCGGTATCACAACACATTCTATTTTGTTTAAGGATGGAATAAAAGAATGTCTGAAACCATTCCTCAAAAAATAAAATATTTTAGGGGAAGTGTGTTGCACTTGACACTTTCATTCTATAGATATTTATTGCTGGTCTGGCGATTGTTTTATATTATCAAGCATAGAGCCTTTATCTTTTGAGACCAGCGGTGATCATGAAACTGAGAGTAATGTGTAAGTTTTCTTTTTGATCATTTTGTTTTTAATTTTACCTCTTCTCTTAAATGCAAATAAGAACTATAAAACTGACAGATGTGGAGGTGATTGATTTGATATTAAAATAAATGCTCTGTTCAAGAAATCAGGTCAAGTTCCCTTGACATTTATTGTACAATCAATAAAGTTAGTCTTCCATTGAAACTGCAATGGAATGTTGCAATGTTTTCATGAAATCAAACCATTAGAGATCCATTTAGAGTGCAATTTATTTTAGATTTTTTGTCTGAATCAAAGAACTGGGAATTTCTTACAACTCTTATATTACACAAAATTTCCAATGGTGGAGCAGAATGAGTTTCAAATGAGTTTATGGTCTTATGTAGGTCATTTCCCCCACACTCATCATGACCTGAGTTCAATTAGTCTAGAACATTCCCAGGTCACTGCCCTTGATGACCTCACAACCTTGAATTCAATTAGTCATGTTTGGAATGTTCTGGAAAGTTGATTAGTTGTGTAAGGGAGATAATTTTAGAACAGTAATTAGCATGTCAATAAAAGTTCTAGATTGTTCTTACATGCCTTTATAAAAGGGACGTGCACAGCTTCCAGTCAGACTTTTGGGATCGTGTCTCTTGTGTGTTACTAAACTCCAGCAGTAGTCATTCTCAAGACTTTTCAAGACCTTCACTGTCAACGCTGGATTTATACTGTGGACTTTATGCAGCTTCAAGCCTGCAAGCCAAAGGACTGTTCATTCATCCGACTGACTGTTACAACTCTGAGACTGGAGCTTTGCCGTCCCAGCTGAGATAAGTAATCTGTACACTTTTAAAGCTTGTACTCTACCCTGACTAGCAATTAGTTTTATTTTTGTAATAAATTTTGTTTAAACGTTAACTGCTGAGTTCACCCTTTTGTTCGTTTTCTCTGCACGTAACAAAATTGGGGGCTCGTCCGGGATACGAATATTTTGAGCCGTTTGACAACATTTTGACAGCCTTTTCAAAACTACTGTATACTGTGAACTCAGCGAAATTCAATCATGGCGGAATTCAAGCCAGACGAATTTATGGATGACCTTGATCAGGACACATTTAATTCCCTCAGAAAAGACAACCTCATAGCAGCTGGCAAATTTCCTTAAAGTAGATGTCAAAAGATCTATGCGCAAGCGAGAAATTCAGTTCAAGATTGCAAAACATTTAGTTAATTCTGGCCATTTTGAAGAGTCTGCCTTAAAAGATTATGACCCTGAGTCTTCCTTCGAACTCAAAAAATTAGAATTAGAAATACAGGCAGATTTGGAGCTTAAGAAATTGGAATTAGAAAAGGAAAAATTGCAAATGGAAGAAAGGGAAAGGCAGGAAAAATTACAAATGAAAGACAAAGAATTACAAATGGAAGAAAGACAGAGAGAAAGGAGAGAGAATTGGAAGAACATCGACTACAGTTAGAAATGAGACGTTTAGAGCTTGGACAGTCAGGAAAATTCTTCCCTTCAGACAAGTTTGACATCACTAAGCATTTCAGGTTAGTTCCCCCTTTCCAAGAAAAGGATGTTGATAAATATTTCCTTCATTTTGAGAAAATTGCTCAGAGTCTGAATTGGCCTAAGGAGTCCTGGTCTATGCTTTTGCAGAGTGCTTTGGTGGGTAAAGCCAGAGAAATTTACATTCAGTTGTCAGTAGAGCAGGCTTCAGATTATGATTCTGTGAAGGAATTAATTCTCAAGGGCTATGAGTTGGTGCCTGAAGCTTACCGTCAGAAATTTAGGGATTGTGAGAAGGTGAAGGATCAAACTTATGTTGAATTTGCTCGAACAAAAGAACAACTGTTTGATCGTTGGTGTTCTTCGGAAAAGGTCAGTCAGAATTATGACAAATTACGACAGCTGTTTGATTGAGGAATTTAAAAGGTGCATCCGGAGTGACATCAAGACATTTATCAATGAACAAAAGGCAGATACATTGGAGGTTGCTGCACGTTTGGCCGATGATTATTCATTGACCCACAAATCTTCCTTTCTCAGCAAACCATCCCAGTCCTTTTCATACAGAAACAATGCAGGTAAATTTAACTCCTCCTTTTCATCCAAGAATTTTTCAAAGGACAGTAGGAAATCAAATGTCAACAATTCACAGAATTCAAGTACCACTCCCACATCATCAGATCCCAAGTCTCAATCTCCTTCTGACAAACAGTTTGGTACACTTTCTTGTAATTATTGTAAGAAAGACGGCCATTTAATGTCAGATTGTTTCAAATTGAAAAGAAAACGTGAAGGTCAAAGTGGTCAAAGTGGATCTAAGCCCACCGGCTTTATTTCTTCATCAACTCAATTAGAGTCTAATAATGTGTGCAACACATTTTCTGAGGTTAAACCCCTCTTATCCCCAATTAATGAGGTCAAGGTCAATTCTTCCTCAAGATAGCATTATGGGTATTTCGAACCATTTATTCATGATGGTTTTATATCACTTTCTAGTGATTTCTCTTCCGCTACCCTGTCAAAATTTTAAGAGATACCGGGGCTTCCCAGTCTCTTTTGTTGGCAGATACCCTGCCGTTTTCTGAAAAGTCATTTTCAGGTTCTAAAGTTCTTATTAAGGGGGTAGATTGTAATGACTACATTCCTGTTCCTCTCCATAATGTCTATTTGTCTTCGGACTTTGTTTCTGGACCTGTGACTTTAGGTATTAGGCCTTTTTTGCCTTTTGAAGGGATTCACCTTCTTCTTGGAAACGACCTTGCTGGGGACAAGGTCATTACTAATCCACTTGTGACTGATAATCCTAGTTTAGATCAAAATCCAGAGCCAATAGAGGAAGACATTCCCGGCCTTTTCCCATCATGTGCCATTACTCGAGCCATGTCAAAGAAAACTTCTGAGAATCAAAATACTCTCAAGAATAATGTCACAGATGTTGACTTAAATGACACCTTTCTCAGTCAGGTGTTTGACACGGATCATTCCGTTATCCCTCGTGGATTTGAAACTTCCAGTAAAACTTCTGCTGACCAAAGTCAGACATTTTCTAGATCAAATCTCATTGCAGAACAACACAAAGACCCAGATATTTTGTCTTTGTTTGACAGGGTAGATGATGAAGGTAAAACTTCAGATAGCTCTGTTTCCTATTATACAAAATCTGGTATTCTCATGCGTAAATGGAGACCTCCAGACGTTTTGGTTGATGACGATTGGGCTATAAAACATCAAATTGTGGTTCAAAGCCCTACCGTGCTGAAATATTGCGCCTGGCCCATGAAACCCCCTGGGCTGGTCACTTAGGAGTCAGGAAAACTTATCATAAAATTCTCAGTCACTTTTATTGGCCTAATCTCAGGCAGGATGTAGCACATTTCTGTAAAACTTGTCACACATGTCAAATGGTAGGAAAGCCAATCAGACCATTCCAAAGGCCCCTTTACAGCCAATTCCTGCATTTCAAGAACCATTTAGTAGGATACTAATAGACTGTGTTGGGCCCCTACCAAAAACAAGATCAGGAAATGAGTACATGTTGACAATTTGTGTACATCAACTCGGTTCCCCGAAGCCATACCACTGAGAAATATAAAGACAAAGACTATAGTGAAAGCTTTAGTCAAATTTTTCACTTTATTTGGCCTCCCTAAATGTGTCCAGTCCGATCAAGGCTCCAACTTTATGTCTGGTATTTTTCAACAAGTAATGGATCAGCTAGGCATTAAACAGTATAGGTCATCCGCCTATCATCCAGAAAGTCAGGGTGCTCTTGAGCGATTTCATCAAACTTTGAAAAAACATGATTAGGACCTACTGTTTTGACACAGAGGAGCAGTGGGATGAAGGAATTCATTTTTTGCTCTTTGCTGTTAGAGAGTCAATTCAGGAGTCTCTTGGTTTTAGCCCATTTGAGCTTGTATTTGGACATACAGTCCGTGGCCCACTTAAGCTCGTTAAAGAGAAATTCCTATCAGACGATGATGATTGTCTGAATATTTTGCAATATGTGTCAGATTTTCGTACGAAACTCTCTAAAGCATGTGAATTAGCCAGAGAAAATCTGAGTCATCTCAGCAGTCAATGAAAACCAATATGATAAAAGCACCTCAAAACGGAAGTTTGAACCAGGTCAAAAAGTTCTTGTTCTACTTCAATTCCTGGCAAACCACTCCATGCTCGTTACTTTGGGCCATACCTAATTGATAAAGAATTGAGTGATTTAAATTACATCATAATAACACCTGACAGGCGAAAACAAAAACAGCTATGTCACATAAATATGCTTAAGCCATATTTGGATAGGGATAATCCTACTAAAACAAAGCCTGTCAGTACAGTCAGTTCTGGCCATTATGAAGATAGTGATACTGAAACTGACTTGAGTGAAAATACTCTAAACTCAAAGCTGGGCTCGGTCAAGCTTCAGAACTCAGAAATCCTGGAGACGCTGGAGTCTACAAAGTTGGCACACCTCCAGCCAGAACAACAACAACAGGTGAAAGAACTGCTCCACGAATATAAACACCTGTTTCAAGATGTTCCAACGAGGACAAACGTCATCTATCACGACGTTGATGTTGGGGACAGTAAGCCTGTAAAACAACATCCATACAGACTGAATCCAACAAAAGCGAAATATCTCCAGGAAGAAGTCAAATACCTGCTGGACAATGACTTTATTGAACCCAGTAAAAGTAACTGGAGTTCGCCGTGCATACTTGTTCCCAAATCAGATCACAGTTATCGTATGTGCACGGACTTTAGGAAGGTCAACACTTTAACAAAGACAGACACTTTCCCAATCCCGAGGATTGATGACTGCATCGACCGAGTGGGAAAAGCCAAGTATGTGACGAAATTTGACCTACTGAAGGGATTTTGGCAAGTCCCTCTGACGGATCGTGCTCGTGAAATATCCGCCTTTGTTACACCAGACGGATTGTTCCAGTACAAGGTGATGCCATTCGGAATGAAGAACTCTCCGGCAACGTTCCAACGGATGATCAACGACGTCATATCTGGGCTAGACGGGTGTGCAGCCTACGTTGACGACGTCGTCCTGTATAGTGACAACTGGGAGGAACACATCAAGCTCATGCGGAAGTTCTTTGAGAGACTGAGCAAAGCAATGTTGACTGTCACCTTGCCAAATCTGAGTTTGGTTGGGCTAGGGTAACTTACCTCGGACATACTGTAGGACAGGGTGAGGTAAAACCTGTTGATGCCAAATCAGTGCCATTTCAAGTTTTCCCATACCAAACTGCAAACGACAACTGATGCGCTTTCTCTGTATGGCTGGTTACTACAGAAAATTCTGTCCAAATTTCTCCACAATTACTGAGCCTTTGACTAACTTACTTAAAAAGAAAGTAAAGTTTGTTTGGTCAGAGCAATGCCAACAGGCATTTGATACACTTAAAGCCATACTGCAAAGTGCCCCAGTGTTGTCTGCACCAGATTTCACTTTGCCATTCAAATTAGCTGTAGATGCTAGTGATACGGCTGCTGGTGCTGTTTTATTGCAAGAGGATAGTCATGGGGTAGATCATCCTGTTTGCTATTTTTCACGCAAATTTAACAAATCCCAGAGAAACTACTCTACAATTGAAAAAGAGTGTTTATCTTTGATATTAGCTTTACAGCATTTTGAAGTTATGTTACTTCTTCAAATCAGCCAATAGTGGTTTATATTGATCACAACCCTCTTGTTTTTCTGCAGAAATTTAAAGGCAAAAATCAGAGATTGCTAAGATGGAGTTTAATGTTACAGGAGTTTAATCTTGACATTAGACATATCAAAGGCAGAGACAATTTAATTGCAGACTGTCTCTCTCGTATTTAGAAATTATTGTTGTTCACTTTCAAGAAATTTTATTGTTGTTCACTTTCAAGAAATTTTACTTTAGAGTAAAACAAAATTTGAGTACTTAAATCCTTTTCAAGATTACATTTGTAAAAGAAAGATTTTTCTTTGAAAAATTTTCTTTTTTTGAAGAGGGGGTGTGTTATGTAGGTCATTTCCCCCACACTCATCATGACCTGAGTTCAATTAGTCTAGAACATTCCCAAGGTCACTGCCCTTGATGACCTCACAACCTTGAATTCAATTAGTCATGTTTGGAATGTTCTGGAAAGTTGATTAGTTGTGTAAGGGAGATAATTTTAGAACAGTAATTAGCATGTCAATAAAAGTTCTAGATTGTTCTTATATGCCTTTATAAAAGGGACGTGCTCAGCTTCCAGTCAGACTTTTGGGATCGTGTCTCTTGTGTGTTACTAAACTCCAGCAGTAGTCATTCTCAAGACTTTTCAAGACCTTCACTGTCAACGCTGGATTTATACTGTGGACTTTATGCAGCTTCAAGCCTGCAAGCCAAAGGACTGTTCATTCATCCGACTGACTGTTACAACTCTGAGACTGGAGCTTTGCCGTCCCAGCTGAGATAAGTAATCTGTACACTTTTAAAGCTTGTACTCTACCCCTGACTTAGCAATTAGTTTTATTTTTGTAATAAATTTTGTTTAAACGTTAACTGCTGAGTTCACCCTTTTGTTCGTTTTCTCTGCACGTAACAATGGTCAAATGTTTATTTGAAAATTGTATTTATAAGTACTAAATGATGGCATGCTATTAACATTTTAGGTGATGCATGGTTTTATTAAAAGATAAAAATTTTATGGTGACAATCAGTATTGTTGTATTTGTGAAACTGTGCAACTGTAAGTTATTGTGTAAGTGAATTCATTCTGGACCAAATCATCTTTCCTTTTCCAAAGAAATGCAGAATTTTACAAGCAGAGTGAAAATTTCATTAAATTTTAGAGATCTTGTCACAGTCTAGTTTTGCAAAAGATAAAGTTGTTGGAAAATAAAGTAACCTTTCATTACAAAAACTACTTGAAACGGTCAGAATACTGAGTTACTATCAACATGATCTACACAGCATGAACAGCATGATATAAATGAATTTTACAAGACTGAAATCAAAAACCTTTGCAACCACCTAGATGCTGATCTGTGTGATAGTTTTCACATGAAAACCACTTTGTTAGTAATATCTTGTCAAAATAACAGACAGAAAATTACTTCATGAATTTAAGTTGAACTTGACTGGTGCAGTAGACTTACTGTTTCTTGGTAAGGTTTTATTGGTAACACTAGTGAGGTTACAATGTTGTAAGGGTGTGACAGTGCAGTTCTCAAATTGCGATAATTGTTGGTACACTGTTTATTATGTGGTATCATTCACATACATTCTGTTTGCAGTTTACCTTCCATAGAAAGCAGTTTACCTTCCATGGAAAGAGGTTTACCTTCCATGGAAAGCATATGACCTCTGTCTATCTAATTACATGTATTCCGTAATGGAATGTGTAGTGTCTAGGGATTTTCAGTTGTACATGTATGTTTGTTAGTCTGTAGGATGTACCTACCAATTACATATTGGATACAGATATGTGCAAAATGTCTGTTGATTTATATAGTCAAGTACAAATTGACAAACACAAATTTTCACTAATACAGATATGTGCAAAATGTCTATTGATTTATATACTCAAGTACAAATTGACAAACACAAATTTTCACTAATACAGAAGCATATTGTGCTCATTCAAACACAAACATCATTGTTTTTCCTAAATCTGTAAATTCTTCAAATTTCTTTTCTTTGATAAAATTCTTGAAATTTCTTTTCTTTGATAGAATCTTACCACAGGTGAGTCAAGGTCTAAGTTGAAGACTTGAACAAATAGATTTTTCAGATTATTGGTTGCTTTAAAATAATCCTACCATGATGTAATTGGAGATTTCTGCTGATAGCTTATATACTTCGTTCATACAGGCAAAAATTGAAACGTTGAAACGTTTCAGCGACTTTATTTGTGATTTGTAAACACAGGGGATTAATAGTTTGGGTCCGCTCGTGTCCATACTCACAAAATTAAGCCATTGTTTTGATATTTAAGACGTCTTAATGCGCCCTCTCGAGTTCAAAGGTGTGTATGGCCAAGCATACTGCATAACAAGATGGCTGAAACGAACGACGTCGTACTGGCTGTAAAGATGTGAAAGAGGCTCCCCACCGAACTATCCAAAATGTTTTTGTGTCGAGTTTGTGTTTTATTCGTTTCTAAATTGTGTTCCTACATTCTTATCCGATTGTTTGTGTTAATAAAAATGTTTTTTCGTCTCGCCATAAGCTTTCACTCACACAAACAAAACATTACCGTCCACACTAATCCAAACTTCCCTACAAATATCCGAGGCGAAACAAACATTTTTATTAACACAAACAATCGGATAAGAATGTAGGAACACATTTTAAAACGAATCAAACACAAACTTAATGACTCAATCGAATATTTTTGTTCCCAATTAATAAATCATATAGACAATCTCAATTCTCGGTTTATGGCAATTTTTGTCGACTGATAAAAGTCTTTTCATCTTCAACATTCCATTCTAATTTCACCTACGGTATATAATATCCTAACCTCCTGTGACTTTCCTTCTAAACGTTGATTTGCCTTGTGCACCAAAGAGATGCTGTATTTTATGCCAAACGATGAAAAAATATGTGAAGAAATAACCATGTATCAGTCAGTACGGCAGGCGAAACCCGGACGGCCATACCGATTGGAGACAGAGCAGAGTAGATCGAAACGCAAACGGGGTGTTATTATAGGAAAGGCGGTGACTTATTTTACAGCTGAATAAAATGCTGTCTCTGGTTGTGTAAGTCTGTTGATCGAAATATATATTTTGTTCCCAGTTGATTAATCATGGGGGATGGCAGTCTCGATCTCCCCTTTATGGTTCGATATTTACTGACTCGTTCCCTCTCATTTTTGTCAATCAATGAAAGCATTTTCGTCTTCCATATTCAATATTACTTTGACCGATGTTACATCCTGACCTATACTGTCATTAGTTTTGACCAACGTACAAAGATATTGCCCATGCGTCCGGCTGATGAGATGTTTTGCAAAACGGTGAAGAAATGGGGGCCCGGGAGACATCGATGTCAGTCTTTCCGGACTGTTTACATGTAGCTAATAGGGGATATCAAAGGAGATGAATCAGTTAGTTGAAAACATAACTTTTCGGACTTATTTTATGTCAATTTTGTCAATGTCGGACTTTTGATTCAAGAGAAACCAGAATCACCTACAGAGATGTCTGTATTAAACACGACGAACAATTGGGAATAGTTTGTTATGCTACTGTCGGTCTCAGTCGTGGTGTCTCTCCCATAAAATTTCGAAGCTATAGGTCTACACTTGTCGTTTCGATTCACAGGTAGCGGTACACCGATGACCAGATATTGTACTGTTCCTAAAACTAGTCTAAGCAATTTTACGACACTGCACTATTTGCCATCGTGTCTCCCGTGAACGTCCTTGAATCTATGGACGTGACCATTGTTTTACTGCGCCCATTAGAGTGTAAACCCCTGTTCGTTACCAGCAGAATACTTTTTAAAGTTCTGTACATCAGTGTACACTGTGTGTATAAGCCCTAAACCTAGTTTAATTCATTATGGAAAGGTATTAAAGAATAAAGGGTCGTTACAGTTGCTAAAATTGCGAGAAAAACGGCACTTTTTACTCAAATAGTCCTATTCACAAGCTCTATTGTTTAAATCACGTCCATGGTGTGCTGTTGATTTTCATTCTTTCGTGCAATTTCATTCGCTTGAAGCAATTATCCTTTCATTTGACTGCTCTGTGGGACTCTTCTGAATATGTGTTTTGGATAAAAAGAACTCTACAGTGAAAGACATAAACTTCGACGGTGATAGGTATACAATATCGGTTCTCGACGGTGATAGGTATACAATATCGGTTCGATGTGTGAAGATATACAGATTACAAGTTATTTTAGAAGTTCTCAAAACCAGTAAAAATAATTCTGCGCGCCACTTATTGATAATTTCTTCTTGTGAACGTCCTTGAATCCGTGACCGCGACCATTGTTTTCGAAGTGTTCGACGGTGGATGATCGGTAGATTAATGAAGATATATGTTACTGAACTATCGTGTGATTGTTTGATTGCATGGTTAGGTAATAGACGGTGTAGTCTGTAGAGGCGATACGGCGAAATTCCACGGCCCAAGGGAGCGTACATCGCATGGTTTCTTACAACGAACCATAGACAGAGCCGTCGGTTTCCATAGCTACTACGTGAATCCGGCCTCACCGATGTCCCGGGCCGATGTCCCTGTCCTGATTCGGAGAACAACTTTCAAGCTGCGTGTTGAGGTTCAGATGTCCGATTTTTTCATATTCAAAAGGCTTATTGATTTACAGAGAACGCCCGTCTTGTTTTTAGCTTTAACTTAGCGCAAGATGGCAATTGAAAATTCAAAGCCAAATAGCCAGTGGGAAAAAAATAGACGACTCGCTCTCACCAGCGGTCGAGGTCGCAATGAAAAAAAAATCGAAGTCTCTGAAATCGGTATCATTGCTCCGCCATGTTTATTGTTGGTTGTACGGCCAGTTTAAAGTCACAGACTTTCTTCAAGGTAAAGTTCATATAATTGCCATACCGCGAAGTTCCCTGTGCATTTCAATATGTCTATTTGGAAGCAAAAGCAGCCACGGACATTCGATCGATGGTGATGAACTTTCTCCAGGGCGTGACATGTCACCAGTTTCGAACTTTACCGTTTTCGATACGAAATATGCAATATATTATCAGCGTTGTTCACGTTGTGTTTTGAGTTTGATATGGAATATAACAGGAAAACACTAACAATTAGAGTGACGATAGAGACCATGCCCGATACGGAAAAATTGACATCAACTACTTGCAATGAGCAGTGACCTGAAACTTCAGACTGATATATAAATGTCGACAATATAAAACATTGAAATGCCGGAGAGAGAGAGGGAGAGAGAGGTTTACGCGGTCGCGAACTGATTATACTCTTTCGGATATGACTTCGGTGTAGACGATACACAGACATCGAAAATGTACACCTACTTTCCAGAAATTCGACTAATCTTATAATAAAGAGTGGAACAAATCCAAAAGTGTTGGTGGAAGTAAATCTTCAGATGTTGGTTTTCTAAAGTTAGATAATACTTACAGAAATATGGTCGTCATAGTCTTCTTTTAAAAACTATTATCTTCAACACCACGTTTCTTATGATCGGTGATGTCATTTTTTATTATTTTTACAAACTTTCAATGCATCAAACGCTATAAGACTATCTCATCTGCCTGTCAAGGAGTTACAATATATTTCAAAGGGCTGGCACACGATGTCAACTTACGTGTCGTCCGTCGAGCGGGCCGGTGGCAGTCTCACAGATTGTTCCGTTTGTAATCGCGGCCACTTTGATTTTGATGTGACACCAACGTGCGTTTGAGGTTTTTTTGTTACGAAATTTGTCGACCTCACAAAATTTCACAGTCCATGCTTTGAAGCAGTCTCAACATGGCAAAAATGTCTCGCTTAAATTTCATCCTCGTCGTTCCAAATTAAATTCGACCACTAAATTATTTCGGCAGTTTTAATTTCCTATTAATTCGACGTTTTTCAAATCGTAATGAATTTTTTCTGGTCGAATTGATAGGGTTTTTGGTATCAAGCTTATCTCTTCGTCGGACCAGTATACCGCGAGATGTAGTACTGTGTTCGGCAGCCATGGCGAAAGTGAATATTGTATATTGGTTGTTGTTTGTTTTATGTTACAAATACCTGTCGCGTGAGGGCGTTTGAAACGCTTCTGAAGCGGCTCAGTCTGTCCACACAGCGATTTGCGGATAGAGTTAATCCCTACAACGGCTCTGGTCGGGCCGACTAAACCGTCTCAAATCTGAAACGCTTCAGAACCATTTCGGAGTGTCCACACATAACTTTCTGTGTCAGTATTGGCCCAGAACCGTTTCAGAGACGTTTCAATGGCCTGTGTATGAACGGCATATAGTCTCTTAATTCTCAGTTTGAATTCATTAGACTGTTTGAGAATTAGAAACCATAGTTGTATTGACACAGGATATCATTTGGTTTTTTGTTACACCTGTGTCATCAGATTTCTTAATTCTTGTCCTTCAAAACAGAAGATTATCAAGGGTTTCTGAATGTTATCTTTAACCGGTATGTGTCAATATCTTAGATGTAAAACAATCTAGGTTCAAAACAAACAGTAATTTACTGACTGCATTCATGTACTATCACTGATTTGTTTCTCACTGTGCCAGTATTTCTAGGTTTCAGATAACGCTGTGAATATTCTGTTCATGATTATGGCAAAATAATATTTTCATCTCTTAATTATTCAATAGCTCCAGTGGGTTTGTTAATAAAAAACATTACTACAAATTAATATAAAAATTTCGTCAGTTACAAGAGTACCATTGTTATGTGACTGCACTGTTAGTGGTGGATGTAGAATTTTTATTTTAAAATTTAGTTTCATTTATAGTACTTTGAGGTCAACAAATCATATTTAAAAAATTGTTCACGATGCCACAGTTGTGCTTTTATTTTGAAAATTTATAAAAAGAAGAAGGAAAAGGTTGTTGGTAATTCAATAATTTCTGTGCTTGTTTCTGTAAATATTGAGTGTGATGCAAAAGGATATTTTGACTTGCTTTTACTGTTAGGTTTGGAGGTTTGTATGATTTTCTAGACTTGGTGTGCATTTTTTGGTCACTGAAATCATAGGATTTTATGTGTGCAGGAAGAGAGCTTATCAGAAAATGAAGTCTGACCAACTCATGTCCACTCAAATTCTGGCGATGGTGAAATCATCACAAATTAATCATGACTATTTTAAGTTATCGTGTTTGAGCAAATCTTTTGTGAACTTACTGATGTATCATGTGTGCTTTGAGAAATAAGCACTCTATTTCTACTTTTCAGCTGCCTTTGCTGTGACCTTTAACAAGTATACGATTGACATTACTGGTTGGGCAATAAAAATATATTGATAGAATAAATTATATTTCAGTACAGCTTAAGTTGGTCAAAATGTCAAAACCAAAGACATTAACTTAACGACTACAACATTATAACATGAAGCAGAGATCCCATCAAACTTTTCAACGGAATGGAACTAACACAAAGACGTCTTAGCTTGTACAGTAGTAGATCAACGTATCACAGTTTAAGTATCTCTATGAAATCACAGTACATTGGCAGTATCAGATTAGAATAATAACGATTTCATTCCCCACCTTGTTGCCATGAACACAAGATAACTTATATCAGCCTTTGCTGAACGGTTTTACAAATACTACCGGACTTTTCTTGTACTTTTTTATCAGGTTGCAGAAAAGTTTCAATGATCTTACATCATAATATGCTTAGCTGGAACCTTGCAATCTGATTGACTAGAGCTGGGGTTTATATTCTCAACAAGAAGACATGCGCGCTGTGTAACATTTTTGAACTTGCACAAATTTCAAACTCCAGCTTGAGGGCTCCATCAGTGAATGTTGAACAAGTCTACGGCTTGAGATTGATTTTGATTGTTAAATTTTAGTCTGGTGCAGCACGATGAACCGACAAATGAAGAGTTTACATAAGCAGCGACGGAGATGAGAATTTTTCAAGTAAAATTCTTCAAGTTCGATGTGATATCGATGCGTTGTGTTAATAATTACCGTATTGTATGGAATTAACTGTGCATGCATGCGCGTTGTGAAACATTCTTTTCAGAGTTTGTGTTGAGGCTTGGCTGCTGGACCCTTGTTGGAACTTCGGTCCTAAATATCAACATTGTCCACTTGTATTTAAATTTAGCATATTATAATGAGGTTATAAATGGCGCGCTCGGGTATTTGGTTGCAGATATAAGACCTCTGGGGTGAAAATTAGCATATTTGGGTGAAATAATCACTTTGCTTCACTCGGTGATTATTTCCCGCCAAATATACTAATTTTCACCCCAGAGGTCTTATATCCGCAACCAAATACCCTCGCTTGCCATTTATAACCTCTGAATAACTTATTGCAGAACTTCTATTGACCACAAAGCAATGTTGCAGCCATTTTGCATTCATTTATATATCCTTTTTAACCATTTTAGTCACCAATCCTGATCCTGATTTGATTGTATGAAAAGAATGTATAACAAGAGATCTCATTACATCCTACAGAGAAACTTTTAGTCGTATACCTACATTCACGTGCCTGCGTAAAGCTATGGAAAAGCGCCCTTACATGCATGCATTTTTTTTCGTATTACGCCCCAGTCCTGTGCCCAAATTTGGATAAACATGTCAAATTCCAGGCCAACAGAACGTTTTACTGAGTGTGCGAGATTCAGAACTTGAAGTCAGGTACATTGCATCCAAATACGGGCAATTGTGTGCATTTCTGAACTACCTTATACCTCCATTTTGGTCACTATACACCCTTTGCTATCTGCAAACGTTCCATTTGTGCACAAGCCAGTGTGAGATTAGGAAAACGTCTGCTAGCTAATATAATAGTGGCTACAGTGGTGCCACACCAGTTACATCAGTTGATATTTCTAAATTCTAGTGAAATCATGTGTATACTAAGTGTGTGTGTGTTCAGTGTAAATTGCAATAATTTACATCTCACTTTTGCCCTTGCACCTCAATTTCTGCCGGGATCACATCTGGTCACGTATGTTGCTTTGCATGTTCTAGAATTCTGCAGGTAAACAAATGACGTCATTATGTATGTCAATCCCCAACGGGAAGCGACCATAGCTTTCCTAAAAAATTGACACAGATGGTGATGAATTTTGATATCGCACTCATTTTTATCTCCAAAACAATGCTGAATATTATGTTAAATACATATTTATAATTCCATAAGGTATATGATAAAACCTTAATGGCCTTGATAGGGGTTTTTCTGGACCATATGGCATACGGGCCCGCGACACAATCAAGCACAAACATGAAATTCCAAAACAAGTAGAAGATTAATAATAATCTTTACGGCCCTGATATGGGTTTTGTGGACCGAAGTCGTATGGTGGAAGGGCCCAAGTACGCTTGGGAGTAATACACCTGAATCAATGCATCTGAACTAGTTATGAAATGATTTCATATTCCTGATGAAGTGGTTCATTGTAAACACGATTGGAACTAATGTGGGATAATTGGATGGTGAAGTAATGTGGATTTAATCTACAAATGTAGTATCATCTGCTTTTCTTTCTATATTACACACTTGTCTTTATGAGTAATTTGCAATATTGCAACATTCAGCTGTACGGCACCTAACACTTTTGAGAAATTTGAAAAATATGAAAATCCAATTATCCCAAATTAGTTCCAATCGTGTTTGTAAGTGCTATCACATTACCATCACATTCCATCGCATGAAATAATTTATATAGCATTGCTTGACATAGAGTGAGATTGAAATAAAAAAAAATGTCAAAAAAATGCAAAACTAGTAGTAAGTTTATTCTTTGACGTTATTATAAACTTTCCAGCTTTGTGAGATTAAATTCATCATATGTTGGAGTTACCAGGCAACCATTTTGAAGATGGTAGATACGGAATTGTAATGCTTTGTGGCAAGGCAGTATGTATACCTGTATTGTACATGGTATGAATAATGGTTCAGCTTTCATAAATGATACTAGCAATATCAGGTGTATCAGTAGATCAGTGTGATATTGTGAAAAATAATGCAACACAACTGCACTTCTCAGGCTCCAAAAAAAAATTATCATCATCATGAAAATAATCAGAATTACAAATTTTGTACTTTGATATAATAGGTATTCAACACATAATTTATTTGAAGTTTGAAGATAAAAGTACATTGTGATCAAAACTGCAACGTAACCTTGTTTTCAGAAACCCGTATTTTCCATAAAAATTGATTTGTGTGAACATGACAAGCAAGATCCAGTGTTTGATAATTTATGTCCTCATTTGAGGATGAAGTAGGTGTACTTTCAGGCAGGGATGCTGTAATATGAGGTTGCTAGGATACAACATGGTTGCAATATGCACAGTGCCTCCATCACAAGGGACAGTGCCAGATATTTATAATTTTATTTCCATGAAGAATGTTTAAAAGTTACAATGAGACCGTTTTGAAATGAAGTAATCATTTAAATTGCAGAAACATTATGATACGAACAGAACTGTTGAATTGCATTGCATTTATCAAAAGAAATGATGAAGACCGAGCAAAATTAATGCAACACTAAGCATGCAATCATCTCCAACTACAGAGTTGGTCATTTTAAAGTGATGAAGGAATTTGACATGGCATTGGTTCTTAAGTAGAATTCAGTCATCCATATTTAGAGTATTTGGTTTAGTACAAGATTTAATGCATATCATATGAAATATTGCTATATTTTTGATGGTCAATGTTTGCACTTTGTTTGAATTATTGGTGTGTTAACATCAGGTTCTGTCTTAGCAACTGAAATCCAAGTAGTTTGCCATGATCGTTTGTAACCCTGCAGATTTGTTCAAATTTGAATCTTGACTAATGACATATCCCATGAGTTAAATCATTCTGGTGAGTCATCAGATGGGAAGTCACTCGAATTGACACACTTTGAAATTGGCAATCACAATATTAACCCATTGAGTGCTGTAAATTTTTCCCACCAAAATTTTAGTGCAGTATTTTACCAATTTTTATTAATTTTTGTGTAACTTTTTGTTAATATTGGACCAAACGGACATCATATTTAATCAAAAATTTGGCCAAAATCTGAAAACATTTGACTGGGGTATTTTTTATAAAGGCGACAAAAATTGACTTTGGTGCTCAAAGGGTTACGCATCAATGACAATTTGCTACCTGGTATTTTCTTGTAGTTACTTTGTATCTTCTGAGGAAATTGAACTTATTCTTATCAAATTTGTCATCAGCTGATGAATTATCCTTGGATCACTAAAATCGGAAAACTTCAACTTTACATGATAAGCCATATTCCAAACAAAGCGGATACCTTCCTGACAAACTTTGTTCTTCCCATGTTTCAAGAGGCTGAACAAAAGTACTTAAAATTCCACTCTTGATAAAACTCCTGATATGGCTTGTTATGTTACAAGGCAGTATTCAACTGTGGTCAATTCTACTTTAAGACATGATACAAATGTTTGTCAATTGTTTACAAATTGTCGGTGTTATTTTTAACTGTATGACTCATACCTTTAATTCAGTTCACATTCAATATGTTGGCTTATTGGTAATTTCTCAGTCCAGAATTTGTCTTTAACCTCAGCAATTTCATGATTGCTCTCAAATTCTATCTGTGCTCTGTATCTCTATCAGAACTTTAAACTTGCCACTGTCATACTAAATTACATAATTAACTGAAGCCAGCAGTCCAAGCTACTCGGCCTTGTATCCCCTCTGAAATATATTTATGAAAATGATCTTGAAGAATCACAGTTACTTCAGAAAGTGAACACATTGTCTAGTTATCATTAATACACATCCATTCAAAAATACAGCTGGTTATTTTTTATGATAAAACTGTCACTATTTATATTAGATCATAGTGATACCATGGTATGGAGTAGCCTTGCCTTCAAGTTTTGTTGAAGATTTCTGATAGCTTTGTGGATGTTAAAAATTCAAGGATACACACTGTATATGTACAGTGAGATTTCTAATTTCAATCTTCAAATGGTCAAACAACAGGTGGTCATTGAACTCAAGGGGAGAGCCAACACTAAGCAATTCATTTAGGCCGTGTGTTTGTTCATCATTGTTTTTTATATTTACTCAAGGTTTGGTTTGAGTCAGTTCCTTTGCGCACTAAGCATGCTAAGTAGTTGGAGAAGCCACTGTATGTTACCGCTACCGTATAGTGTACCACGCACATCCGTTCTTGTGAACGCAGCCAAATTCTATCCAGCCCTTCCTCTTAAGGGCAGTACTTCTGTCTCTTTATAGAATACTGGTGGATGTGGCCCTTCCCAAATGAAACTGGAAATGAGAAATTTAGAGAATTAAAATCGGTATTTCCTAACAAATGGTAGCCGGGGAAGCTATACATACCAAACATGCTAGATGAGTGTCTGTAGTAACTGAGCTAAGTATTAACTAATGTAAATGAAAACTAAAGATAAGTTATCAATGCTGCAGGTCTGAGCATGGTATTTAGGACCCCTGAATTTACACCAAACAAATTCTATGTCAATCATACTTGTCTTGGATCTTTCCGGCATTTTGCTACTGAAATGCAGCAGAGATGCTAGACTTCAAATCATTAAATTGCATGTGGTAAACACTTAATGCAAACTTGTGGACAGTAAGATAATGTGGTCTATGTTTAATTTACAATAAATTGTGATTCATTCTAAAGGTAAATGTTTGGCAAAGAGTAAAATCACAATTTGTGATATTCCATCTGTGTCACAAACAATCTGTTCAGCAGCAATACATGTGGACATTGTAAATGTACAAAACTACCAAAAGAGCTCTATTCTCACTGCAGCTTATCTTTGATTCTAAAAACAAAAGCTTTTATTCTCTCAAAATTAAAGATTTGAGATTACATCAACATGCATGGTATACTCAAGAGATTAACTTAATCTGCCATTCATCTAGAGTGTTTATATTGTCAAGTAGCAACCAGACCAACACATGCACATGTCAAGTTTGACTATAGTCTAGGTTCATTTATTGGGAACCTCAGTACACAGTCCATGTTTTGTGTTGTACCAGTACTCCCCACTCACTCTGGCAATGAGACAAATGATATCGGTTGCTGTAAAATAGAATTAAATGTAGGTAATAATATTTGGATTTATGTTCATTTAATTAGTCAATACAAGTACATGAAAGGTTTGCCTAGATTTGTGTACTAATGTTTTGAAGCCCTACTGTCAGCTGCTGTATTTAAACACTGGTTGACAGTCAGTGTAATTGATTGTCTACACAGTCTATAACTGTACTTACCAAGCCTACAAGTTGAGGGTCATTGCCGTCTTCCACATCAATCTTTGCTGTTACATTTGTGGACAAAATGTCAATGGATGACAATCATCCTACATCTTCAAGGCAGCCTAGCAGACACACCATCAATCTACTTTTAACATTTGCTAGACATTCAACCTAGACTAATCTTTTACCTTGTAAATAATGCAACCTTGCTTGTCTCCACATCAAATCAATTTTCTAAATATTTGAAGAAAGCTGCTTTAAGTTGGTGAAGGACTTTTAAGTCAAATTTGCCAGCCTTAGCTCAGAGCTGGCAAATGTTATTTTTTATTTGAGCTTGACCTGGTGTACATGTCAACGCTAAGTTAAAAGGCTGTCAGTGAAGGTTAGATTTAATAGCTCAGCGCTCTGATTGTCAGCCAGGTATTTTTAGAAAGATCTGCAGATTCTACTTGTATAGGTAGCATTTTGTGACTTAACACAAATCAAAGGACTTAACGTGATCTACATTCACAGTCTTTCTATCAATTGAGCAACCAGGTGACCAGAGTTCACAAAGCATGGTGACATTTGAACTTACAAAGTATATCACCTTTTAAAGCTTTACATGTCAGATTCTATGAACATGCAGTGCAACCAACGGGCAGGTCTCATTGAAAAACAATGAGAGTGGCCAATGTGGTGATGAAGTTAAACCAGACAGAGAAGCAAATGATTTTTTCAGCAAAAAGAATTCTTGGTTTAGCAGCTGCTATACTTACTAGATTTAGAATGCATGAATTGCATATTTATTATAGGAGGACCAAGTGGCTTTGTAAATCATCTACTCTCCATTTTCTCAAATGCCAACATATACCTGGCAGCTTTATCAAGACTAGTAAAAGTGTATATCTTTCATTCCTAGTTCCACTTTTAATTACAAAGAAGTGTATGTTGATATAATTTTTGCAAATTCATGCTGATAAGTTTTTACAATTTATAAATTTTTACAATTTATATTATGAGAGTATTTGCAGAGTTAAATTTATGACTTTTGCTCTCTGAAGATCAAGTTTGCTATGATATCATGACTCGTACTGTATTAATATGATCAGTGTTGAAAAGTTAAAATTTCATATTATAAGCCACCCTGTGCTCGTAGTAAACTTTGGGAAGTTATATTCTACCATTTTTCTGAATACCAGGGAACCACGTACCTTAACATTATATCTATTGATTGAATGTGTTATATTCTTCAAGGGAAAACTTGTGTACTTTTAATAAACAGAACACGTCTGTGAAATTCAAAATGTTCATCAGGCTTTAACACAAAGTTTATAATTTTGCAATTTACATAAAGTTTTTACAGTGGTCTGAAATTTTGGGGAAATCTTTCTCTAAGTGACATGCGACTTAAAGGTCTACCATAATCTGATCTCATCTGGTCACTATGCTGTAGTCTGATTTGAGTATGTACAATGCTCTCATTAACATGACTATCACTTTGTCAGAAATGTGCTTCTCTCATAAAAATTGGCCGTACATCATAAAATGTAATCCCATTAAAATGATGATGACTGATTTTCTTGTGTTATTCAAGTTACAGACTGGTAACACCTTCATGTCCATGTGATGTCATCTTTGTAAGGATATTAGTAGGATCTTGTCATGATATTTTGTTTTGTATGATAATATCAAACAAATAGATAATCTTGTCTGATATTAGGAAATGTTATATTCACAGCCAGTGATACAATCATCTTATTGAAAAAGATGTTGGACAAGTTGAAAACTGAGATTGTATAGCATCATTATAGCATCATAGTCAGTATGAAATGGAAAGATGCAATATGCAAGGATCCATTATTTTGTAGTTTATGGGATGTAGTTAGATAAACTGATATGATTTGGATCTATTCATGGCAAATGGTAAATTTTGACATTTGATGTCTGTGATACACCTGCATTTTGAAATGCTGCAGAGTAATAGATATTCTATAGTTACTTCTCTGGGTTTTTTAATGTGACAATTATGACACTCCTTTGCTTTCTGTGGTTGAAACAAACCAGTTTGGTGTTTTAATTTTACATTAGGTTATACAGAGTGAGATACCATTGCCTTCACAGAAATTCTTCACACTTCAAAATCAATGATTTTCACAGGGAATTGATTTTACCATTTTAATGTTTGAAATATCATATTGGAATTAAATACCATGATTTTCTTAAAAAACAATGGAATCAATTAAAATTTATCATAATGAATGTTGTAGGGATTCAGAGGATTTCATCCATCAGGAAAAGTAGCAAAATTAATCCAAGTGAATAATTGATATTTTGCTGAAGTGTGACTGCAACGCAGGGGTTGCTGATAAAGCTGTTTATGACTGCAATGGAGGGGCAACTGATAAAGCTGTTTACAAAAGTAATGTTTGCAAATGGTTTTATCAGTAGCAGTCAGCTAAATGTTTAGATGCCATAGATATTTTTACATTCAAATTTGAAAACAAATTGAGAAGGAAGTACCGGGAATTTGTAAATAATGTGACAGGGAGAGGGCTGTGAGGAAGGAATGAGTAAGAGAACCAATGGGAAGTTGCTTGATTGATTCATTTTTCCCTCCAGATTCTATAATATTGTATTGGTCAAAATATTGTAGCTAGAACAATATGGTAAAAACACTTCAGGGTAAAATTTTTCAAAATCAGCTGCTGATATATAGTGTTTTAAAAGGAAATCAATTTAGAGTAATAGTGCCTTTCTGTGTGTGTATATGTGTGTGTATGTGTCAGTATGTCTGATTTATGGTCTCATCATTGGTCAGTAAAGTTTTATTAAATTGGGAAAACAAACCATAAAAAGTTATACTTCAGCAACATTTTCATGTGATGTTATGTGTTTAATGATTTATATTTTAAATATGACAGTGTTTTCACTGCTGCAATAGTATTGTCTGGTTTTTACATGCCATTTATTCTCCTTTTTGAATTTTGATTTCTGATTTGCAAGACCATACCTATATAAGGCTACATTTTGAGAAGATCATGTGAATGAGTTTTGACACTGTAGCATGTCGTTGGGAATCTCTACCTATGATTGAAGTCACAGAATTTTCAAAATTTTACTGAAATTTCTATTTTATATTTGGTGAATGAACATGATTATGATAATTTGGAACACGACATAAACTTTGACACAGTAGTCTCCAAGTTTATTTGTCTGCATATTTTATGAGGTTCCCTAATGTATCGGTAAATTTTTAAGTATCCTCGCAATATTTACCACTATCCCTCTGGGTTATACAAAGATGTCCTCTGGGTTCTATTGGGGTAAATTGGCCGGTAGGAGACAAATAAACAAAGGTCATAATTTCACACCGGTTCAATTGCCTTGTCATTTCAGACGAGGATTAAACTTCTTGAATATATCAGGATGATCAAATAGTTTGTATACTGTCAAGATGTTAATACTATGAACAAACTCCACAATTTATGATTGGTTACCAAAAGCCTGAACTAAAGCTCATTAAAACTTGATAACATCAGAGTTCAAGAGTCCCTATGATGTATCGTTCACTGAACATGCACCTGCATGCACAAAGGTCATCCAAAACACATCTACTTAATTGTAAATTGAGCTTGCACCTGGAAATTTTGTCAGTCAACTGTCCATGTGCAAAGTGATTCTGCTTCAACCGATTATATTGCTTTGAGAATTTTGTCATGTTTATTGACTTCAGAAAATGTCAAGTATCACAACCAGCACTTTTTGAAATGCCATCATCATACTGTGATTTCAACCTGAATATTGTGTAGAGGTTGTGTAGCAATATAACAACTTATTGAGAAAATTGCAACTGGGTGTCAGATTTGATGTAAGACAAGAGAAGTACAACTTTCTTGTCATTCTGAAAATCTAGATCAGATTAAAACATAATGCCCTGAAATACTGTCAGTGATATCATCTTCAACATTATCCTGGTGTTAACTGCGTCACAGTATAGCCATCTGAAGTAGATTTATAACTCCCTTTTATCACTTGCCGTACATTAACATGTGAAACAGCCAGAATGATATCACCACTAATGAATTTCATTCCAAGACAACACGTCTCTGCAGCTGATACAAGATGACAGTTATCAGCAATGTCTCTGACTCAACATGCATTGCTCTCCATTGCAACACTTTGTAAACAACAAAATTATGTACAATGCAGGTTTTAAAGCATTTATTAAGACATCAGATTCTTTTTAAAGAATCGTTTGATCATTACCATATGATGGTTTTTGTAAATTAAATATTATTTTTAAGAATGGTACATTAATGCAACGCAAGTGCATGATGGAAGTATGATCATATTTTTTGAATTAAGTGTTTTTAACATTATCATTGAATAAAAAATACAAAGAAATAACTGGTTATTTTTAATTTATTAAGTTTGTCTTCTAAAACTTCATGCAGGATGGCAAGAGAGAGAGAGAGAGAGAGAGAGAGAGAGAGAGAGAGAGAGAGAGAGAGAGAGAGAGAGAGCGCAAATGGGACATATGCTTAAAAAGAGCAGAATTATGACAAAAAATCTCTCAACTCATTGTAAAAGGTTTTACTCAAAATTGCTATTTCCAAATGACACAATACTATCATCAATTTATCAACAATGAATATTAGTGGAACAACATGAGTTGACCTTTACATGCAAATATATGAACTAAGCAATAAATTAAAAAATATGCAATACAACCTTTCAAGTGTAAGGTAGTGTTCACGTAATTAATATAATGAAGAAAAAACACAATACATAATGCATTTAGATAGATAACAGCATTCTTCAGTCTCTACTTAATTTTACTTGAACAACTTCAAAGAATCCATAAAGGGATTTTTATTGATGTTAGAAAGTGAATAAATTGAAATTTGAAACCATTGTTCACAATAATTGATAATGAATTAGTGTGTGACCTTTCTGGTATGTTTGCCTTTTAATTATATGCAGTTATGATTTGCATATTAAATATAAAATTAGGATACTGTAAGCAAATCTACAGGTACTGGGCATACCAAAATAAACTTTTTTAGTTTTTAGCATTCATCTAAATACATACTAAACACTCATTGAAATTGTAACAATGTGTGTGACAAGAGACAAAGATTGTGAAAAAATTTCAATGATGATTTCAATAAAATAAGACATTATTTTCTGAAATGAAGAAGACATCTTGGTATAGGTCACATAAAGATGCATAAATGTTAGGCTTCAATGCTTGTGTGTCTGTCTGTTGCTATTGCCCTGTAGAGCTTCTTGCTATGGCCCAGTATGGTTTATTTTTAAATAAACACTATCCTTTGTTCTCCTTTGTGATAAAACCATGGTATATTCAGGACAAAGCAAAAAAAAAAAAATTGTGTTTAATTTTGCTAATTGTTTTACTAAATTAAATATCAAAGGTTACATCATCTATGAGTACTGCTATATTATTAATGAAAATCATGCCACTGTAACTGCTACTGACCTACCACAAAGAAACCAGGCCTAATGCTTTGCTGAGTGAATTGTGAACTGTGGACACTCAGTACTGGGTCTGAATGCAAGCTCTCCTACCATATGAAATTTTGTCAAATATTTTCTATGCAAATTAGCATTCCAAATTTGCATGATACATGTTAAATATTTGACTTTGTCACAAATATCAGAGAGCTTTAATTTAATCAATTATTATGGTAAAGATTTGCCACGACTTAAATATTTTCAGTTTGCTTTGTATTGATGTTCAATATATTGTCTGTGTTTTGCAGATATGTGTGATATTCATTGTAAACTACAAATACATAGATTAGAATGAGAGAATATTGTGCTATTTGTGAACTGTTAGTGGCAAGCAGTTGAATAGGGCAGTGAAAAGGCTATCTTTAGACTTTGCAGTCAAGATAAAGATATTCGTTATAGATGCATGACTGGAGCATCACTGAAATACTTACTTTCCACAGTCAATAATCCAAGTGTCAGTCCATGTATGATTGAATCTGATTGCTCCACTGACCTTCTACCATTTCACCAATCTAGCTATTTCCATATGCTTTAATTCAGATGACAGCATTGATCCAACTACACAAATCCAGGAAATTAAAATTGCTCCATTCTATGTCATGTCACAAACTGAATCAGTCAAATTTACATAAAGTCTTGCTTCAGGATATCCCATCTTCCTCATTGAATGTGCTCAGTGTTCAGAAAATAGAATTATTTCCCTGCAAATGGATTTTTTGCTAATGTAGATGAATAATAAATATTTTGTTTTCCATACTATATTAGTAGTATTAGTAATACTTGTCATGGAGTCAATGTTGTAACATGGCTTTGAATTGTTGAAATACCAATGCAAACCAATGCATTGAAGAATACTTTAAAATACCCATTATTTTATCAATGATTCTGCAGTAATTTTTCCAGTGCTTTTTAGGGTTTTTTTTGAAATCTACAGACAAATGTACACCCAATTAAGTGTTAGATTGCTGGATATAGAATCTTTGAAATGAATGCCAGGTTTATCATGATTCACTGAGCATTTTAGTTTGACACACTATGTACTGCTATTTGTAAGTTAAGTGTTACAAAAGTAGTAAAGTGTCTTACAGTACCGATAATTTCAAAGTGGTAATGCAAATGATACTAACATGATTTGAAACTGATTTTTATAGAAGCAATGTATCTGACAATTTTTCACTGTCAGACAGTGTTCATCTTTCTGCACAGATGCCTCCATTGCAAGTTGACACAGTTCTGTAATCATGGTAACACTTACCAAGTTTCATGATAACACTGACCAAGCTGGCTCACTTCAGTCACCATGGCAACACCAATGCCTCCATTGCAAGTTGTTACACCTCTGTAACCATGGTAACACTTACCTTGTTTCATGGTAACACCAAGCTGACTCAGTATAGTCACCATGGCAACACTTACCAATGGTGTTTATGCAAGATGACACACTTCAGTCACCATGTTAACACTTACCAATGCTTTCTATGCAAGATGACACACTTCAGTCACCATGTTAACACTTACCAATGCTTTCTATGCAAGATGACACACTTCAGTCACCATGTTAACACTTACCAATGCTTTCTATGCAAGATGACACACTTCAGTCACCATGTTAACACTTACCAATGCTTTCTATGCAAGATGACACACTTCAGTCACCATGGTAACACTTACCAATGATGCATGTTTAACATTATTGAGATCAACTTGAAAGTATTTTATTAAGAAATGATGGGTTGAGGGTGCATATAATGTGTTGAAGGTATGTATGGTGTTGTGAAGGTAGATATGATGGGCTTAAAGAGGTTGTGATGGGTTGAAGGTAGTAAATGATGGGTTGAGGGTAGATATAATGGATTGAAAGCAGCCATGATCGTTGGATGTAGATGTGGTGGCTGAAGTGTAGAGATGATGGGTTGAAGGTGTTTATGATGGGTTGAGGGTATATATGATGGGTTGAAGGTTGATGTGATAGGTTGAAGGTAGTTATGGTTGGTTGAAGGTAGACATGATGGGTTGAAGGCAGATAGGGGTTTAAGGCAGCTATGATGGGTTGACAGTAGATGTGTAGATCAAGGATGGATAAGATGGGTTGAAGGTAGAGATGTGGGTTCAAGGTAGTTATGATGGGTTCAGGATAGATATGATGGGTTGAAGGTAGAAATGATGGGTTGAAAGTAGTTGTGGCGGGTTGAAGGTAGAGATGGTTTATTGAAGGAAGATGTTATATTTAAGGTAGTTATGATAGGCTATGAGTGGATATGATACGTTGACTTCTAGATATGATGGTCTGATGATGGATATGGTGGGTTAAGGATAGATACGATTGGTTGAAGGTTGGACAGTTACTGGGGTCTGCTTTGTCTCGAGTTCCTCAGTGTAACTCAAAACCATGAATTAAAGCAAGGTCCCTCCATCATGGCACCATGGCAGGATTGTGATTATCGGAACCACATTCCATACTGTGTTATTGTAAGACTTTACCACATTATAGGTCAACAGAGACCTAGAATCGGTATTGTACCAACTTCCCCTAATAAATCACTAAAGGTTCATTAATGTCTATAAATGATTTTAGTGTGAGTCTCTGCATTTTGCTATTGTTGTCAATCTCTTTAAATACAAACTTTGATGTTTTACATGCTCTAAAGACACAAAGATTTGGCTTAATGATCTTCACGGTTACGTGATCTTGTCTGCCAGTCTGCCAATGCGCTATTTACCAGCATGGAATGTTGTCTACAAGTGCAGAAAATAAACCCAGTCCAAAAATCAATAGTGAGGACAAAGAAAGAGCACGAAAATACTGTTTTGTCTTTCATTCTTTTGATTTTGATGCGACTTTTAAGAGTGAAGATCAGGTAGATCACTTCTAAGGCTTTTGTCAAAAACAATATGAATAGTCCAGAAAATTGAAAATATAATCCAGGATAGATGCAGTAATGAAGCATTTGGATGAAGGACAAAAACGGCCTTCAGCGATGTTCAAGAGAATGTGCGATTGTTGACAGCTTAAGAAAGAAACTGAATTTTCTCAGGTCTCTAACGCAGCGGCAAGTTGTAATATCTGGCACATATTCAAAGTAGATATTTAACCCTGTATACCTTACATTTTTAACTTCGAATCGCATGACTGGAAATCAGAAGTATTCGACTTGTCGTCCCTTAGCTGTCTGATTTTCTCAACATTTCCTGACAGCTTTGCGCAGCCTATTTGGTCCGAATTCTCCTGCCACTGAACTCAGACCGTCTGTAAGCTTTAATACCATAATTTTATTTTACCCATGCGAGAACGCTTGACTAGAAAGTTGTCAACCTCCACGGCCGGCCAGTAGTATCCGAAGTTTCTTTTAATGAATATCCTTAAAACCAACTGGCCAAAATAAAAGTTTTGACAGCCATGTTCGTTGAGGGATCGTTTGTGTGCGCCGATTAATAAAAAAGTCCGGCAGATGGCCGCCTTCGATCTGACTTGAACGATTAAGAAGAAATGGTATTGGAATGTTGTAATCTTCTTCCGTTACCAGTGGAAATTGTTCCGTCTTTTGTTTCAATCTTGGTTCGATACACAAATGGAATGAGAGATGTCTGACGTCCAATTAACATCCCCTTATGGTGTCAAAGACGCATGCAATGAAATACCTGTGAATGGTCGTAGCGTGTAATCCTAAATGTGCTTTGTCAGTTGTACAATACCGATCAAAGAAATCAATGAAATTTACAAAGTCCTTCAGAATTTGTTATCTCCTACAAGATGTGTATCTATCTGTATAAATGTCTTTGGTGACTCACTATTGGTACCCAACTCTATCGTGCACGTTGTATTGAACAAAGAACCGGCAGCAAACTGCATCGCTATTTTCAACCATATAAACAGAAACACTATACGTATCGTTTGTACACAAGTATTTTGAAATAAAACGTGACGTCGGTAAAATGAGTTTTGTTTTTGTTTATTGAACTTTAAACCATTACAAAAATATTTCGAATTTTATTTTTGTAACCAGAAATTCATATTTTTGTATATTTCGATTTGTTATATAATCTCAATACGTTTTCCGCAAACATACCGGTTCACTTTTCACCACCTTACTGTAATCGTAATCAAGTCAGTTACGTGTGTCAAGTTTCTCTATACAAAGCCAGTGGAAGTATAGGGAGGCCCTAGCTGTGCACTGTGGGTCCATAGCTGTTGTGTTTTCGGACGGGATTTCTGCCTTTTACGGGCTGGTTTTGACTGTGGTGGCGGGGTTAAACACGTAAAAGTCAAAACCAGCCCGTAAAAGGCAGAAATCCCGTTCGAAAACACCACAGCTATGGCCCACAGCAAAGGGAGGCCCATGATCTGCCGCACTAAATTGTCAACGAAACAACCATATGTACTTTGATTCGACGAGTAGTAGACACCCCTGGCTTTCGATTACGAAAAGAGAAACACCCGATGTCGCGCCAAAACGCACGCCCTGCGTTTCGGAGAAGAGAGTATATTACACTTTCAGTAGAGTAGTCAGCGAAAAATACCATTCATCATTGGGCATTGCGTCTGTCCATGAATGAAGCTATTTAAACTCTACTTCGTGTGTGAAGTAGCACAGCTGAGAGTTTAGAAGCATGCTGTCGGTGAAAGAGTTCACTTGTACACTTATTTTCACGCCAGAAAATAACCGGTTCATTTATCACGAAGGAAGTACATATATCCGACGTCCGAGTCACAAGCCAACAGTTCATAAATAACACAATAATTAGTGGAACAATTAACAGGCCGTCCCAACTTGTCCACAAGCGTTACACTGATATTACGTATGTCGAACTATAAATTAGAATTTAATTGGCGGACGTGTGCTACCAGCAGGATACGTTGCAACAAGCTCTTCGTTGGTCCACTTCAAATTCTCATCTAAATACTCGTGACACTTTAATTTTCACGACATTGCATGCAGTAATCGCTCCCTTGAATGCACTCTTAGCCGCTCCCCGATAGCGTGTATAAGTTGAACAGGAACCGTTGACACGCCACAAATCTGCCGTCGTATGTAAGAGTACGATGTGGGCAGAACAATTAGTTAAGTGGAACTTGTGACCTACACAAACACTCAACTCAATATTGCCGAGCTTTTCTTTTATTAATTTCAGTTCAGTGCCCCCGTTCTTCACCGATATGCCCGTGTGTCCGGTCGATTCAAATGCCAATTCGGCGTGTATTCCCTCGATATAGTGATATAAACACGAAACTTTACCAACTCGTCTTTTGAAAGTCGAACATTGTTTTACACGTCACGCAATCCGTACTTCACGATGATCCGATATATCGCGGTTTTCGAAAATTTGCGCGATGGCGTTTGTGAACCAGTGTGCTGTCATCTCATTGTTTAAAAGAATTGTCTGAAGAAGTCTGAAGATCTTTGGAGAAAAACAGAGTACAGGTGACCGACTAGACTGAGTGTAAACAATGAAATACCATTAATGGTTTATGTACGGCACTTACGGACAAATTCTCGCTGACACACCCACTTTCTCAGTCTTGATTTTGTTCAATTTATAGCGTAGCAACTGTTGTCAAAAATACTCGATACTCGTACGGCATAAAGATTACATTTAATGACACAACAAGACAGGTAAAGATGAGAGACGAAACGGCAAAAATCGCACCCAAGTGAGATTAGCCTTTTATACACACTCATATACCAACGATAGTCATGAACTACGCATCATTTGTGACGAGGAAAATATTACATCGCCACACTTCAGCTCCCATATTAAAATCACGGTATATTTCTTAAGCCGAGAGCAAAAGTATGATGTGTGGAAGAGCAATCGCAAATCTACGAATAGTAACAATAGGTTTTGTTAAAATACAACATCGTGTTAAAGACAGATTGCACAATTACATCTCTGTCGACAGAGGAGACATTGAATATTTTCACAATCGGACAACCATGAAACATGGAGCGGAAACAGTAACACTTCTATCTCCGTGCCTCAAGTCAGTGGTTGTCTATATCTTCTCCACCCTATGCAAATTAATATAATGCCAATAACGTGACTGATTTGAATATTCTGCAACTGTCGAATTTCCGTACAGTACGTAAACATGATAATCTTCTTTCCGATGAATTGTCATTTTCACTTCCACTGTTAGAGTGATCTGCAAAATCGTCATTCTCAGCTATCGTACCCACCGATCGTCATTAACTGGAGATTCTTTTTGTCTGCGCTTTTTATCTGCCAGACAATCTTTCCATGTACCACAAATCAGACAAATACTCCATGTATTCGTTCGCGTTGCTGCTCTGTATTTAAATCGTCCGGATACTTTATTTACATCTACCTTCCCTTCTTTTTTCACTTTTCATATTAGTGTGGCACCGTGTACCATCTTCGATATTTTTTCAGGATAATGAAACTAAGCACTTTATCAAACAGGTGGTTCCTTTCGACACGGCGTCGTTCGGTAACTATCGTATGTTGGCGCGTCGTTCGCCTAACTGTCGACGCGTCTGTCGGTAACTCGATGTCTCTGAAACTTGTGACGGATTGGCTGTGAGTCGACATTGCATTTAGCAGTGGGTCTTTTTTCTGTATATTGTTCGTCCGCTTGTTTTGTTTATTCGGGTCGTTTATTCGTGTTTTTTGCGTTTATTTATTTGTTTTGCAATCAGACTAACGCCAATATGGTATTATTTCTGCAACAAGTACAGTGAAACCTAAGGACCCCTTAAGGAACAGAAAACAATGATGTAAAATTCTTTTCACGGTGTAACTTTTGTCTTATAAATCATGTAAGAGGTGTCCTGATTAGAGAGGTGTCCGTACAGAAACGTTTCACTGCATGTGAAACATTATTTTGGAGAATATTTTCTTGTCGTTTTAGATCAAACCCGCATGACGTATAGTCGTCATTTTATGGTTGTACCTTTAGATTGGATCGTGTACGGGTACTCTGCCAACACCGGGGCCAGCACCAAGGGTCTGATATGGCGGACCACCCCTCACGTACATGACGGATCTTTCTGTCCACAATTATCCATGTAACCCACTGAGGTACATGCCGCAACGAAACCTGGTACTTGTGAAGAAGGTAAAGTGATGAATTTGGCGAATATAACTCAAATATCCTAGCTTTGCCTCTCGCTGAAATTTCACTGGCGAATTCGGTGTTACATTGTCCTATAATTTCCCGAGATCGCTCTAGCTCCCATTGATGGCGAGATACTAGTAAACTCATCGAAATGTTCCTAAAATTGGAAAAAAGCGAAGTGCCATCAAAAACCGAAACACAGAAATGAAATGACATAAACTGTACATTGTATCGCTTCCGCCGATACATTGCGATAATGTGTACACATTAAGGTTAAAATGTATTCCTCCGGAAATGGCGATGCGTGGTGACTACAGTCCGGTCTTCACAAATCAATTTTCGATAAGATTTGCGTCAGTTATCCCCATCATGCAGCGAAGTTCAAAGGTTAAGTGTCCTTTTGTGTTTACTAATATCACTTTAATCTTCTGTCGTCACGATTTATATGTATCCCTGCCCATAAATGATGACGTTATTCAACTAGATAAGTTCTGCCCTGTAATTGGATGACGTACATTCCTCCCATGTATCGTCTGGTTTGTGCGCCAATAAAACCAAAGGTCTTTTGTTTTGAATCGTGTTTGAATAAAACACCGATCCACGCGATCGTTGTTTAGTCCAGTATTGTTGCGGCTCGCGATGTGAGGTTATTAACATATCATCAAAGGGTTTTACTTTCTCGGAATTCACAGAAAAAATGGTGCATCCTGTTAGATTAATAAGCCTGAATCACATTCATATATATATTTTTTAAAATTAATCATCTCATGTTCAAATGTATATAATAAACTTTCATCATATTTTCAGATTTGTAGATTTTCGTACATAACTTCTTTGCCTTACACGGTTATAAAGGTAGAAGGAGAGAGTTCGTCATGTTTTGAACGTTAATCACAGTGTAACACTGTAAATGGCTGTTCAATTGTGCGGTTGAACGGCGCACAACTTCGCTGTCCGTGGTTGCACACATAAAACGCATCCAAATGCGAAGTCTCACATCTTTGAAAGCCTGTTAGCTTACGCTAATGCTAGTTTTATAGGTCTATTTCTGCGTGGTTGACTGGAAAAGTGATGTAGTCAAATCTTGGTCGCATGCCGAGTAGACCTTTCACAAAATGTTTTTGTCAACGCGCACAAAAGAATCCGTACGTGATAGCCGGCCTGAGAAAGTAGGAAGCGGTCAAAATTGTCATGTAAATTTTTAATCAAGTCAATATTCAAAAGTGTAAGTCTATTATGGATGCAGATTAATGCACGCGCCACGCGTCTTTTAAATCACTAAGCGTGAGGGAGGGGTAAACCAAAGAATTTCCAGATGAAAGTAGGTACGTCCAGTTTGCGGTTTAAGTGTGTATAAACGTCTCCGTCTATATACCTGATTTGATTTGATTTACAAACAAGCATTAATTTCATTAAAGTGTGCCTTACATAGCCTTAACGATTTGCAAATGTTTATGCTGGGGTCAGATCGCAAAAATACCTGAAAGTCGAAATAATAAGTGTACAGATAACTGTACCAGCACAAGTACCAAGGATGAAACGGTTCGTTTATCCACCATCTGTCCGCATCCTGCAACCCCCTTTAGAAATAGTAGCTCCCCTCTCTGCCAGGTGCATTCAGACTTGGAAAGACCAGTTAGCTCCGCAATACCGACGAGTAAGTACAAGACGGTGTCTGTACTTCACTTTATACTTGATGATTTCTTCTCCATCGTACGCAATGCATCGATACGACTGTGATCGAAGCAGCACATATGGACTGTAAAAGGTACGCATTCTAGTTGAAAGAGGACGCTAGGACTTACGCCGTTTGGATGGATAGATATTGGCGGTACGCGGGCAAGTGTTTTACTGTGAGACGAACTTGTGTTCCGCTCACAGAAGTTTCGAAACTATTATCTAATTTCCTGTCTCGTTATTATCACGTGAATAATAATTTTTACCGATTGTTCACGCGAGTCATCGACACTTTGGCACAATGATTACTCCGTGAAATATTTCACTTCAATAGATGGTTTGTCAAGTTTAGAAATGAGACTTCCTGAACAGCAAAACGCTCGTACCAAATGTTTGTACAACGCTACCTGTTTACGGAGGATCTATTACTCCGTGAGATTTGTCAACTGATAGTGGTTCACTCGTTACCTTCACATCCTGATTGACGTAGTGAGTGTCTACAAAGCTACTTCACACTCCCTGTTTTCAACCAGTCGTCATCTAGCTTACTATCTAGCGTCAGCTATCATATACACTATACACCGTGTTCCGTGCAGAACTAGCCCGCATAAGTTCTCACTTTGAAAACAAACTGGACGATCGTGGCCAATCGAATTCGTGAGAGTCGGCGTGTGCTTGCTGAAGCGCTACCTGTTTTATTGTTTAAACTTTAAAATCCGTGTGAAGGAAATTGCACTGTGACCGGACAATGACGTTTTTCGTGAAATCGGCGCTTTCGCGGATCCAGTTTTATTTCATCTTGGTCACAGTGATTCTTTCATCAGAGCTTTTAGCATTGGAAGTTGAATATACAATTTTCGAAGAAAGGCCCGTAGGTGAGACTGTTGGGAATTTGATATCAACTTTGGATCTTGACCCAAGGCTTGCACGGAATTTCTATTTTTTCTCACAAACATCGGAAAACAACTCTTTCATCACTGTGGATGAAACATACGGAATTATTTCCACGAAAAGGCGCGTTGATCGCGAGCAACTTTGTCCGTGGAGCGAAAGGTGTATCCACGAATTCATCATCACCTTTGAAACTCGGGGAGTGCAGTTTGTACGACTAAGAGTTGAAGTGAAGGACTTAAACGATCACGCACCAACCTTCTCACAAGACGTTATTGCCTTAGAAATATCGGAATCTGTGGCGGTTGGAACTGCCTTTCCACAAGGTGCGGCTCTTTTTGCTGTAGACTCAGACTCTGGTAACAATACTGTCCAGGTTTACGAACTTTATAATACTTACGCCGATACCTTTAGGTTGAACACATACTACAGTATCGTTGAAGATGCAAAAGTTACCGAAATCGTCGTTCAAAGGGAATTGGATAGGGAAGTTATAGACTTCTACGAATTGGTCCTCGTCGCAAGAGACCAAGGAAACCCAATCAGAAGTGGATCGGCTTTAATCAATGTCAGTATTACAGATGCGAACGATCATAGCCCTGTGTTTGAAAGAAATAGCTACACTGTCGCACTGGAGGAAAATTTACCAATAGGAGTTGAAATACTGGACTTAAATGCAACGGACTTAGACCATGGACTAAACGGTGAAATAGTTTATTCGTTCAGCAGAAGAACTCCACAACGAGTTTTGAATTTGTTTGGTATTGACCAAGATACTGGTGTGATATCAACGCTACAACCTTTGAACTATGAAACAGACAAGAGTTTTCAGATCATCGTACAAGCCTCTGACAAAGGACCTTCTCCAATTCCAAGCTTTGCTACGGTAACGATCAACGTGAAAGACGTCAATGACAATCATCCCATTCTCAGTATACGATCTATGACTACGGACGAAAATACAGCTGTAATATCGGAGGCATTTCCTGTCGGTCAGCAGATTGCCCATGTTACCGTATATGATGAAGATGATGGTGATTTTGGAACTGTAAGGTTGGTGGTTAATGGTGGTAGTCATCATTTTGCATTGGAGGAAATTTATGCCAATGAACTCTATGAACTCAAAACTACAGAACATCTCGACAGAGAAACTAACCCGGAATATAATTTGACGCTCATTGCCTCTGACTTCGGACATCAACCAAAATCTACCGAAGTACAATTTTTGGTAGTTTTACTGGATGAAAATGATAACAAACCAGAATTTACCAGTGAAATTTATAGGGAGGAAATTCTAGAAAATAGAGCAGCTGGTTCACTAATTGCCAGAGTAAGGGCTTTTGACGCCGATGTCGGTTTGAATGGCAAAGTTGGATATGATCTGTTAAACTTTCAGCATGTCTTTGATATAGACAGCACATCAGGAGACATTACATCAAAAGCACCCTTTGATGCTGATGTTACTGTGAGGTATGATATCGTTGTTATTGCCTATGATTACGGATCACCGCAAATGAGCAATGATGCTACAGTACAGCTCTCTATTGTTGATGAAAATGATAATGCACCGATATTTTCACAGAGTACATACACTTTCTCCGTCATGGAAAACCAACCAGTGGGTACATCAGTTGGCAGAATCAGAGCCACAGATGTAGATTCTAATGAAAATGGTCAACTTTCATACTCACTGCTCGGAGAAGAGCACCCACAATTCTACATTGATCCAGAAACTGGTGAATTATTTACTAAAATTATATTAGACTATGAAACAGAGACATTTTGCAATATTGTTGTCATGGTAACGGATCATGGACAACCTGTGAAAACTGACAGTGCAAATGTTGAGATTGAAGTTGAAAATTTAAACGACAATACTCCAGAGGTGACATTTCCTCAAGAGAGTCATGTGATCTATGTACCCTTGTCAGCAAAACCTGGTCTAGAAGTCACAACAATTCAGGCTACTGATAAAGACAATGGCAAATATGGTGACCTGTGGTATTACATTATCCATGGTAATGTGTTGGGAATTTTCCAGATCAGCAAGACTAATGGAAAGATTTACACTGTTAAGGAATTACAGAGCAACTGGGAAGGCTTGTTTCAGTTGACAATCAAAGTTGAGGATCAAGGTGATACACCTAATATCATAACAACAAATATCAACATCATTGTTTCTGATTTGCCGTTTAACTATTCTCTGATTGACTTAGCAGACATTGCAAACTTAACTGAAGGTTTACCACCAGAAGAAAGGACTGCATCATTTCCAGCAACTCTGTCGGGAATTCTAATCTTAGTTCTAGGTTCCCTTGTTCTTTTACTGATCATCATCATCGTCATTGTTGTTATTTGTTCCCGTGCCAATGAGAAGGCAATCAGAACCTACAATTTCCGACGAGAGGAAAGTTTATTTAATGCCAGCAAATCCACCAGTCGGACTGGAACTCCTCTTAATGTAGCAAATACTGTGGAAGCCTATTTGGCAATGCAACAATCTCCAGATATTACATGCGGTACACCTGGTATGATGCATTCCAGTACAGTTGAGAACCAATCAAGAATGAGTTCAGTAGCAACCTTACAGAATCTCTTCAATGACAATTCAGAACACAGTGATAATCGTCGTCCATCTTCAGAGACTGATGCTGAGGTAAGATTTAAACTTTAACAAACAATCTAACATACAGATGATTACCCCTGCAATATTACTATAACCATATATCTTAACATTTAAAGCCTCCATAATACTACAGCACCATAAATCAAAAATACCATTTGGTGCTTGTTCTTAAATTGTCAGCATTCTGCAGCTAGCTGGTGTGTACAAAATTTATCTCACAGCAGAAGTTGCTTTTTTACAGCTGATTCAATACCTGGGTATCTTGTGAAAAGACACTGCCGTTTTTATAACATCCATTTTTTTTTAAATGATTTTACTACGCAAGGGTCAATTTTTGGCAGTACAATCATGCACTGTTGCTCAAAGTTTACAGTAAACTTACGGTGTGTTTTCATAAGTTTGCAATGTAATGGCTCACTGATATTGTAGTTCTGAAGTTTGAATGTTCACATGCACCAATGAAATCTGAGCTGGAAAAGTTGGGGCATTTGAAACACCAGAGAATGTACATCATTGTGCAGTGGTTGTGGTGTCTGCCGTACTATGTGCCGTACTGAGAACTGTCCAGAATAGTATCAACTACTGCAGAATGATAATAAACCTTCCCATTGTTTCCCTCCAAGATGGGGAAAAGGTTATTAAAAGTCACATTCTGATGATCATGTCCAAAGACAAATTTATTTTTTTTGATTTTGCCATTCCCATAATTAGAGGGTCAAATGTCAATGTTTAATAGCATTAAAATATATCATGTGAAAATTTTCACAAAACTGTACCACTCTAATGTTATAAATTGATATTAAGTTATTGTAACAGATACATGTTACACATAAAACATTTCAGTTCATACCTTATACTTTAGCAACTTTAAAACCTTAAAAAGTCTCAGACAGAGATAGTTACTGTTGTGACTGAGTTCATTCAACTGTGAAACTACATTAGAATTCATTATGTGTAATTTGATGGTGGTATCAAGAAGCATAAATTTTATTGAGTAGAACTGTAGTCTGGTAATAAAAATGAAATATATCTGATTAATTTAAAATGCCTATCACGGTGAGTGTTAGTGAGCAGTTTTATCCGTGTTATACTAGCAGAACTGATGCGTTGGAGATGAAAGTTTGTCATCAATATCAATTATTGTAAAGAAATCATTGGGAAATGCTTTGTTGTCACGGCAACTAATCAAAAGTCATAACATACTATAGCTCATAATTGCATATGTGAAGATCTTTTTAAAGATCATTCATTTTATTGTGGAGCTTGGAAATGAAATAAAATGTCATGGGCATATAATATGTTCAAGAATCATTGAGCCTTAAAAGTACCAGGAAGTGTCTCTGAATGATAAAATGTTCAGTCTAAGTGATTTCTAATGGCATACACATGAATACGGTAAAGTTAGCGTGATAACTATATTCAGTAAAATGTACATAAACAAATCTATAGATTTTCTAAATTTTGAACACATTTCTGCATTCTACACTTTTTTGTTTGCTATCATTGCCTGACAGAAATAAAATGAATACTAGCTCTCATTTCATGTGTTTTTATTGCGGGATGCACTCAATACTGACTGAGGCTTTTAAAATTCAGGATTAAAATGTTATTATGGAAATGAAAAACGAAGGATTTATGAAGTGTACAGCATTGCAGATTTTATAGTTTTAGTAAAGTGATTAACTGACATGTGACTAGAATATCAAATTTTCAACTAAATATTGCTTCAATGAATAATTGTAGAAATTATGTTTCAATGTTTTTAACAGAAAACAGAAATCAGAAAGATTTTTGTTAAAAGAAAAAAAGAAATTTGCATCTAATGAAGTAATTAGTCTAGATGATATGGTTGCCATAATTCTAGTAATTAATTTAGTAAATTTTCCAATTCATGGAACTGTAACTGTTATGAAATGAATTATACACAACATAAATATTATTTTTAAACCATAAATCTTTATAATATGCAGTTTTCTTTTTGTTCTTATATGTCTGATGACTCTTCGTTGCTGACTTGCACAATAAAGGTACTATCACATGTTCAGAGAGTTCCAGGAACATCTGTATTTCTGTTTCTTAAGTCACCTTCAGTAATGTCAAAGTATAACTGTGCCAGCTTGGATGTCATGCCAGCCATCTTGTGAAAACAGACATTAAGCAAAGGTTACATTTGTTTTAGATTTGAATGTGATCAGATTAGGACCCCTACCTTCTTGACGACGTAAATTCTCATATTAATTTTTGAGTTGAGTTCGATGTCCAATGTTGCTTGTGTAGCCTTACTAGTATAGGGTGCTTAATTAAGAATAAAATATAACATTCTCATATAACAACTTAAAACCATTCTCTGAAAAAGTAAAAATTTAAAATCGATTACCTCATGAAAATTTCCTGTTCATTTTGCTTTAACTTTGATGTCATTGTTATACTCTGATCATAATTAATGTTGTATGAATTACAATAGTATGTCTTTTGCTGTATGTTGATGTTCTGCATTGAAAACATCTGAAATTCTTTCACTTCTGCCATGATTGGATTCAGTTTACACTGACAGTTCAGTTGGATGGTGTGCACATGTTTAGTGGCATTTAAACTGTTTTATAGATTCAGCAGTAAGATTCTATGATACATTTCATGAAAACTGAAATGTTTGCAGTGTACTATATTGTTGTAGATACAGCGTACCATGATTTGCTACCTAAGGATGAAAATACACAATTTCTTTACAAATCAATTCTTTACCTACAGTAAGGGTTTTGTTTTTACACTTTCTCCTAATATCTGAAAATTTTGAATCAAAAAAAGATTTTATGTAATAGAACAAAGTAACAATGATAACGTTCAATTATCAATGTTTATTATACATTAACTAGCAACAACTTTGGGAAAGTGTGACTCAGAACTTTGCTTCTCTGTACAGTGTGTTCCTGCTTTCATTGTTGGTAATAATGGAGATAAAATACTTTGTGCACAGGATTCCTGTAAAATTCACAAA